>NW_016810565.1:4366270-4403220 GCF_001698545.2 Rhinopithecus bieti
GGGGTGGCAGTGGGGATGGGGGGTGGGGAGCAGGGGACAGGGGGCAGGGAACTGCACACGGGCTAATGCATGCACACGGCTGAGGACGAGAGGCTGGGCCCCACTCAGTGTGCAGCTCTGTTCATCCACTTCCTTCTCAGAGACCCCATGTGTGGGTCTCCAGTGAGGAGTATTGGCATTTGGGCCAAGGACAGTGCTAGGGCCCCCTCAAGGCTCCATAAATGTCTAGGGGAATGGAGCCAGCCTCACCCCATGGTTCAGAACTTTCTCAGCGCCCACCCAGATTCTCTGGAAGTCTAACTGCACTCATTCACCCCAATGGCCGCCCCAGGGGCGTCAGATATGAGGGATGCCAGGATCCTGACACTGCCTCCCAGGGCGGCTGGCTCTAAAAACACCCCATCGCCCTGAGTGAGCCACAGGATCAGTCCCTGGGAACCAGAAAGGAAAGTGGCCTCAGCTGAGCCTCCTCTCTTCCTGCTGGCCCAGCCTTCACCCTGGCGTGGCCGTCCAACATGCAACCCTGAGCCTCCTGCCCTCCACGACACCTTGCTTGGTTGCCGTGCAAGCCACCTTGCTGCATGGGTGCTCCCAGGGCACCCAACTAGACCCTCTGGTCCTTAGTGCAAAGCCCAACCCTAGGCACCCCAGAATAACCCCAAGCCTGAGCCCTGGGCGGCTCCCGGATGCATCTTGAATTAGTAAAACACAAATAAACAAATGATGAGTCCTCGAGTGAATTGTGTGGCTCCAATCCCCTGCTTTCTTCTTGTCGACCATTGCTGATTTTATTTAAACAAACAAAAACATTCCCATCTCATTGCAATTTCAGGGGTGAGGAAAGGAGGAAAGAGAAGAACTTGCTCAAAAACCACTATTTGATTCAAGGACATTATCAAAGCCTCACGTGTGAGAAACCACTGTTCTCGCAGAGAGTGACGCTGCCATGGCTGGTGGAAAAATATGTCTTCCTAGCTGAGGAGCAGGCAAGCGTTCCTATTTCCTCCTCTCTGAATGGGTCCTTGGGTCGGGTGTGGGCAGGGCAAGTGCCCCCTGGATCCCTTCTGACAATGTGTTCAGCAAAATCGTACTGAGGGTTCCTGTGTGCCTGGCCCGAGCCGTTCTTGGGGGTCTAGAGTGGAGGTGGACACTCCCCACTTACCATCGCCGGCCCACAGCATGCCATCAGCCAGGGTGGACCCCCACACCTGCTTGCTGGGTATAGCAAGGGTCTCCACTCCGGGCAGCTCTCCGGCCCCCAGACCCCTTGGGCTGATGTGAAGAGGATTCACCTTGGCAGGGTGCCTCCTCCCCAGATTAAATGCTGACACTCTTGATCAGAGACGAGAGACATGAGCTGAGCTAATAAAATCCTGGTGTCTCAAGAAAGCAAGAAACTCACCCCAAACCACGAAGGAGACGAGAGGCCCGCCAGGAAGAAGACTTGGGTCCAGGGTGGTGGGCCCCATCGGGGCCTCTTCCGCCGCTTCCATCAGCAGTTCTTCAGCCAACCCAGCCGGGACACGGCCCACGTGCCTTGGGGAAGGGCAGTCAGTTAGAATCATGGCAAGACAAGCATCCCGGAAAAGCCAAACACACCCAAGAAAGACACGGGGCTTGGCCTCACCTGCAGTTTTTTGTTTTTCAGTGGAGTGGGGTGACTAGTGGGGGATGCCCAATGACAGGAAAAGGTGCAAAGAAGCAACGGGTTGGGTTAGAGGCAGCCGCAAACCCAGAACCGAGTGGGGAGCAAGGGACCAGGCAGGGCAGAGCCCAGGACTCTCAGGGCCATGGTGGAGACAAAGGCAGGCAGGGGCAACACCCACCAGGGCACGATCACGAGGGGTCTCTGGGAAGGGAGAGGAGTCTGTCCATAGCCCGGAAGCCAGGCCCACAGGAGGAGGCATTGGAGGATGCTTGGCAGGAGATGGAGACACCAGCAGGGGCTTGTCGGGGGCACTGGGAACCTGCTGGAAACAGGCAGCTGGAGTGGGAGTGGCTCCTGGGTCAGGGCAGTGATACTCAGACCTCAGGAGGGCCAGGTGACCACAGGTATGGGGTTGGCAGGGAGAACCAGACTGCTAGGCAGAGGGCTGTGGAGCTGAGCCCCGGAGCCCAGGGATTGAGGCAGAGAAGGGGAGGTGGGTCAGGCCCACCTCAAGAGACAGAGCAAGCGGAGTGCCGGGTGGGTGAGGAACCTGGCCATTGGAGAGCCACCAGGGAGAGCCAAGTCAGCAGCTGGGCAGAGGCAGAGCCTGCAGATGCTCCCTGGAGGTTTCCCCTGCTGGTCCTCCGCATGGGACACGGGCCCCAGCAGCTACTAGAGGGTTAAGGAGCTTGGACCAAGCCCCGGGGGAGGAAGGCATCATGGCAAGGGAAGGGTCGCAGTCACAACCACACCTCGAGAGGGAGACCTGTGGCCAAAGCCCGGGGGCACACACTACAGCTGTTCCCATGCCCACTTTGGTCCTGAGAGACTCAGGGCCGGGGTCCAGAACAGCTCAGCATCAGGGATGGGGCAGAGAAGGCAGAGAGGGAGAAGGTGCTGGCTCCGACCAGAGCAGAGCCCTGGGGATAGCTTGAATCTGCCCTCACACCCTCCAGCCTGACCTCTACGGAGCCAGAGTCCACTGCTCCAGCCCCTGGGGCAACCCCCCGGCCCGCCCTCCTGGGGACACAGAGGCCATCAAGGGATGGACTACGGTGGCAGGTGCCCAGGCCAGAGCCAGGGCTGTGGATGTGCTCAGTTAGGATCAACTGTTGGATGATGGATGGCCGCGCAGGTGAATGCAAGGACGCGACCAGCAAGGCCCCCGTTCAAGTGGGGCCGGGGTCGGAAACTGCTCACACCCCTCTCAAAAATGAATTCCACCCTCCAGCCTTTGTACCTAGAACTCTTCGCGTGGCCCACCTGGGGGCTCAGCTGTGGTGGTCGAGTCCTTCCATCCACTCACCTGGCAAAACCCTACATCCCACATACTCTAACTGAGCCCCACTCTGTGCCAGGCTGGTGCTGGGACACCCTGAGGAAGCACGGGGCTGGCCAAGGGCACCCCAGGAGGGCCAGGTCAGGAATTGGGGAGGGACAAAGAGAGGGAGACATTGAGAGAGAGGACAGGCGAGGAAGAAGGCAACAGATGCAGAAAAAGCAGTGACTCAAGGAGCCAGGTTAAAGGGGCTGCCCCTACACTCAAGGAAGCAATGAGATCCCTCTGCCAGTGCCTCAGAAAAGTCCAGAAACCCAAGCAGGATGGGGATGTGGGGAGTTAACTTTTAAAAGTTTGTTAAGGCTACAGGAGCCTTGGGCACAAAACCCCAGAGAACCTGCCCAGGGCTAACTGATTTCTCCTCCACACCCTCTCCAGGCTTTTGACTGTCCACAGGAGCTACTGCAGTACTGACAGTGGCTTTGGGGCCTGTATGTTAATGATTGCCATGTATCTGAGGGTGAGGAGGGTGCCATCGATTCTTCGTTACTATTGAAGAAAGTCTTCCCATTTAGAATCAGGAATGCTCTATTTTTCTACTCTCCAACAGCTACATGGCAGGGGAGGCCAGGTTTTCGTGTGATCTCAGCTTCAGAGGTCTATACCCCAGTCCACCCGTAATCTGAACACTCCCCTAGACAGAGTGGCCAACTACATCACGGTCACTGGGAAAGTCTCACCTTGGCAAAAGGGGATGAAAGATTGCCTCAGGCTTCTGCCCCAACCTGCCAATGGAAGATCCTTCCACGTTCTTTCTCGTGGGGCACTGGGGTAGAGTTGGTTTTGCTAACTTGGAAACAGTATCCATTTCTAATTCACGATGTCGGAGAACCAGTAGCCAACAGACTCACCAAGGAAGGAAGGCCCCATAAGGTTTCAACTAATAACATTTTCTTGCTCCAACTACCCGCCTTATCCCCTAGTTTTTTTCCATTTGGCTAAAGGTCCGACTGGAGCCTGAGTCTAATTGGAGTGATCTAATCATGATTGATCTGCCTTGGGGTGAGAAATGTCCAGAGCTTGGGACAAATAAGGGCATGTTTCAGACTCAGGACCTACCTGCTCTAAAGAATTATGGGCTCTAGGGAGCTCAAAGATCAGAACAAAAAGAGGATGAGGGCTCAGTTAGGGTACAGGACATGTGGGTGAGGATATTAAGGGGCAAAAGAAGAACTACTACAGGCCGGGCGCGGGGGTTCACACCTGTAACCCCAGCACTCTGGGAGGCCGAGGCAGGTGGATCACGAGGTCAGGAGTTCGAGACCAGCCTGACCAACATGGTGAAGCCCCGTCTCTACTGAAAATACAAACATTAGCCAGCTGTGGTGGCGGGCACCTGTAATCCCAGCTACTCAGGAGGCTGAGGTGGGAGAATTGCTTGAACCTGGGAGGCAGAGGTTGCCATGAGCTGAGATCACGCCACTGCACTCCAGCCTGGGCGACAAAGTCAGACTCTGTTTCAAAAAAAAAAAAAAAGAACTACAAGTTCTGATGCCACATTCCCAGATGTGAGTTTTAATCTCCTCTCCACTGATTGATCCTGACTAATCACTAGCCTCCTGTGTCCCAGTTTCAACAGTCTGCTGGAATCAAATCTGAACCCCAAACTATGCCCTCTTATGGGGGGCCCTCTGGGATGCCAACATATATTCACTTCTTCACCTGGCTAGGCATTCCACGCGTACTCACTTTGCAGTCACTCCCCTAGGGCCATGCCTAGGAGTTACTACTTTCCTACCACTTGTTAATCTTGAGTGAGTTTGGGATGTCCTCAGTGGGTCCTGAGACAAGTCAGAGGAGAGCTAGAGTTGGGAACTGATCACCAGTGGCCCCCGGGTCCTCAGCTCTTGGAGAGAGGGAACGAATGCTCTGGCCAGTTCCCTCTGCGCAAAGGATGGAACAAAGCCATTTTCTACAATGCAACCCTGTCCGAAGCCCCCCTTCTCAAAGCTGCCTGCAACTTTCAACCCCACTGAATGGACTTCGCACTGGGACAGAGGCAAAGACTTAAATGAGGAGCAAAAGAAACGTCGACTCCATCACCAAAATTAGAAGTGTGGCTTAAGAAGCCACATCGCCCCGGCCCGGCGTGGCCAGTTCACCTCATTATGATAATCAGTGTGTTTTTCCTTCGCAGACAAAGAAGGCTCCTTATGCGACGAATATTGGAATCCAGCAGCTAACCTCATTAACGTCTGCAGCCTCTTCCTTCGACAAGGCCCAAGATTAGCCCTGTGTTCATTAAGGGAAAAGGACGGAAAGTGGAATAAAACTGAGAAACACCGCCGGGGTAAGGGGGAGGGGAGGCCTCTTCTGTTACCATTCATTCACTGAAATACTTCGTGTACCTTCAGGATTTAATCACCAGTGAAGGGGGCGGTGGGGAGGGGGCAGCTTTTACCAGGATGTGGGAGGTAAAGAGGTTAAACTCAATGGAAGGAGTTAAAAACCCAAAATAGGGTGATTTGATGTGAAAGCTTCCTGGGATTTGTCATTGGGATAATCAATTTAAACCCTTCTTCCCGTTTGCTTTCTTTTAGGCCAACCTAACGTAAGGGGAAACCGTCTTTGGATGTGTTTTTGGCTTTTAATATTTTCCAAGTCTCCCTTTCCTCCTTGTTTTGTGTCTTTAATGCCTTTGTTTAGTTATTCTCTTCTCCTGTCTCTCCTCCACGCCCCTCCCTTTCCACTTCTTTCTTCTCTTTAGTCCTCCCCATGGGAACCTAATGTATACGAAAATCTAGCGGTGCCTCCAGTTGTATTTTTCTCATGAATGCTTTATTGACTTTGCTTCAAGCCCTTCAAATAGCATCTGGTGCTTACCTGTGAGACATCCCACCTGACCTGCCAGATAAAGATGATTAACCCTATTTTGAAACTGAGATAAACCTGGCTTGGAAAAGTTTACCTATCCCAAGGTCTCAGCACTAAGTAATTTAACTAGGATTCAAACCCAGGTCAGCGACTCCTGACTGCTTAAGACAGCATGGTAAGAAGCAGGTCCAGAAGTCGAGAGACCTGGGTATGCAAGTTCCTCGGGGACGCTAAGAATGAGAGAAGGGGGAGCAGGCGTCTCTGTGAAGGGGAGTGTAAGGACACAGAAGTGAACCGGAGCCGCAGAGCCCTGTGAGAGAAGGCATGAAAATGTGTCGTTGTGTCCATGAGCCGAAAACATGACAAGGATTAAGCTACAGAAAAGTCTTTACCTTTGTGAGAGCCCCTCCACGGAGTAGAGCGAGTCAGGAAGCAGTGGGTTGAAGAGGAAATTGGAGGTGAGGAAGGAAGACAGCAAGTGTAGACAGGCCTTTCAAGAAGCTTGGCTGTGAAAGGAAAGACAGAGGCTGTAGTGGCTAGAAAAGATGACAGCAGGGACCTGGGAGGCTCCAGGCTGTGGGCAGAGCAAAGTCAGAAATGCAGAGGGAGGCCTTCTGGAGGAGGCCGGGCCTGAGACAGGTACAATTCTTCCTCTAGAACTCAGGGAACAGGAGTTCAATGATCCAGTGGGGCCCAAACTACAGAGCCTCTTGACAGCCTCTGTTTCCCTGGGAGTGGCAGTGGCCAGCCCTGGCTCAGGACAGGGAGTTGTGAGGATCAAATGAATGGACAGTTGCAAAAAGTGAAACATTCACTACCATTACTCACTGGGAGCAGGACTCTCGATTTTACAGCCCACTCGAATCTCACTGGGGCCTGGATTTTCACTGACCATAAATTATTCGTCCTGAACATTAAGGATGTAAAAACCACTGGTAAAAGCTGCCAGTCTCTGGAAGACAAAAGGTCCCCTCCTAATAGCCTGGATTAACTCAAAGCAGGTCTCCACCCACTTCGTTTGTCACCGTCCAAGTCATCCTTGCACCTCCATTTGCCGCATAATCCAATCAGCCCCTTTCAGAGGCTGGGCAGCTATTGTCTACACCGAGCTGGGCTTCTCTAAAGCAGCCCAGGTTGTTTTTGTCTTGTCCGGACAAAACTGGTTGGCTTAAAAGGGGACGAAAGAAAGTCCTAGTCAAATGAGGACCCCAATTAGGTTCCAAGAGACTGTTTTCATTATCTTTGTACCAGATACCTAGCCTGGTACACTGGGCAGATTGTTGGTGCTCCAGAAAATGTTTGTTGAATTAATTCATTTTTATTTATTCTGGAATTTCTTAATTGAACACAAACACACACAGCACCTACTCAGTGCTGTTCTCACTAAGGGAGAATAGGGCTGGACATGTGAGCGAGGAGGGACAGCCTCGGGTGGTTAAGTAGCTTGCAATTTCCACAGCAATTTACAAAGCACTTTCATAGTAGTTACAGCATTTGGTCTTCAAAAGCGCCCTGTGGGGTAGATACACGGGTGTGTGTGTGTGTGTGTGAGAGTGTGTGTCAGTGTGTGTGTGTGTGTGTGTGTGTGTTTTAATCTCCATTTAGACCATGAAAGAAACTGAAACGTAGAGAAGTTAAGCGACTTGTTTAAGGTCACATCGTTATTAAAAGGTGAAGCCAGCACATGGTACCAGCACTGGGGCCACCCAGACCCCCAAGACCACCCCAGGCAGCTGGGATTTCAAACAGACTGTCCCATTGTCAAACATTTGGTTTGAAATAAAAGGACTCTTAGTATAATGCTGGGCCAGAAGGGAAACAGGGGTGAGGGCAGCTAGCGTGGCACCCTGGGTCCAACTCCAACCCCTTCTCTTGCCAGCTATGTGACCAAATACTTACACCTCCCCCCAAGTTTCAGTTTCTTTATGTAAATGTAAGTCCTACCCCATGGGAGTGGGGGGGGGGGTCCTCTCTTCCTTTCAGCTTTTTTAAATTACACAAATCAATACTAACAAATTCATCCTCACCTGGAAATGAGGCTGCCTCATTTACATACACATATTACATAAAAATCACATGTTCATGTCACATAGAAAGTGCTCTGGAAATGGCCACATGCATAATTCGTGTTCTTACTCAAGTCAGCCCGTCGATGGTCTCTGCAAAGCCCCTACCTGATGCAAGGAGAGCCCGTGGACAAGGGCTGCCTGGAGTGCTGTTGGAGAATAAATAAGATGAGTAAGACAAGCAAGAGGGGTGGGAAGGGACTGACCTGCCAAACCTTTTCAACAAACATTTGCTGATCACCTCCTCTATGCCAGATCCTGCCTGAGGTCTCTTTTAGCTCATTTAATTCTCACAACAACCCTAGGAGGTTGCTCCCATCGACCCCATTCCCCAGAAAAGGACAGAAAGATCTCCAGACAGGTGGGGCATGCTTTTGGTGATTCAGTAACATGCTCATTCCGGAAGCCCACCCAGGGCCTTGGAGTTGCCAGCAGGATGCTGGTCAAGCCCTTGGCCCAGGTCCCCCTCCTGAGAAGTTCCCAAAGGGATCCTTCCATTCAAGACATCGTAAGGGTGATGACAGAGTCAGTCAACAAAGACTGACACCCCCTTGGGGAGGGAAACACTCCAGTTTGCTAGCAGGTAAACACAAGCAAAGACTTATAGGAAAGTACTCAGAGTCACAGCATGAGCATAGCAAAGGTCAAGGCTTAATGCCCAATGCCCCCTCACTAGGGCATTGGTTTAAGTCTTTAGGCAAGAGGGACAGCTGGCTGGTCAGTTCCGGTCCTCTTCATCCTTTGCCATCCTGGTCCTGGGGGTCAGTCAGTGGCTGCTTTGTATGCTGGTGGGATGCAGGAATCCGTGCTCCTAGTGCCCTCTGCAATTGATCAAAGGTTAGAGAACCTGCTTAAAAGCCCAAGCCTAGATCATAATTACAGTTTAAGTTAATTAATTACAATTAAAGCTGATTAGTTAAAATTTAAAATTGTCTTTTAATTGCTAATGGGTCTGGGGGTGGTGCAAGGACAGTGGCGGGGTTGGGAGATTCTACCCAGCATGTTGAATATGAACCAATAGCAGGAGGGTTGAGGTACCATAAGGCGTAGATGGGCAGCAGGCCCCTTGGTAGCAGCTCGGCATGGAGAGGAGGTGGTCCTTGAAGACAAGGAGGTGGACGTATGATGTCATCCCTGAGGAGAGACCCTATGGCATGGGAGGGCGGCAGGTTAGAAACCATCTTCGTGACCTCTAATGGCCAGCACCGGAACAGCAGAGAGCCAAAGGGGGCAGGCGGAGGGAAAGGCAGGGAGGAGTGGCAAAGGGGAGGAGTGAGGAAGGCTTACGGAGGGGCTGGGAGGGAAGAGGGAGGGGTATGGAGGGAGGAAGCAGGGGGGTCAGGGAGAGGGGAGGAGGGAGGAGGAGGGGAAAAGAGAGATAAGGAAAATGAGGGGGGAAGCGGGAGGAGGGAAGAGGAAAGATGAAAGAGGGAGGAGGGAGAAGAAAAATAGGAGGGGGAGGAGGGACGAGGAAATGAGAAAGGGCGGAGGTAGAGGAGAAATGGGAGGTGGAGGAGAGGAGTGGGAGGGGGTAAGGATGATTTGATTGACAAGTCACAAGTGTTAGCTGTGTGCGCGTGCGCAACTCAAAACCCAAGTTAGCGTGGCAGGCACACACCGCTAGGGGGCGCGCGGCCCGCACCGTAACCCAGGAGCGCAGCCACCTGCGGCGCCCCCGCCCGCGCCGGCGGGCCAGGATGGACAAGGGGTGCCCAGCAGGTCTCAGGCTAGGAAAGGCTCCACAGCCCACCCCAGGCCACCGCGCCAGGTCGCTACGCCCCCTCGACACCTCTCCAGTCAACACCAGCCAGAGCCCACCTGTGGCCGCGGCACAGCGCCTCCCGCCCGCACCAGGAGCCTCCTGCGCCCCCAGTCACCCGGCCCCAGCCCCGGAGGAACGTGGGTCACCCAGCAGACCGCGCCAGGCCCCTCTGGAGCGCCGCTCCGCCTGCTACAGGGAAACGCAGAAATCCCAACTCCCACCTTCGGCAATCCAATTAATTAAACACACGTTCACTAAAGTCAGAAAGACCCAGTCCTCCAGACACCGCTGTCACGCATGTGGGTGGTCTCGGAACGAGAGACAGAACCTGTGACATCGCTGGAAAGTAACGCAAAGGGGGCCACCCTGCCGCTCCCCGCCTTCGCCCCCAGGCGTCGACATCGCGCCCCTAAAAGTCGTGCCTCCCTCCTTCGCCACAGCAACAATTTCTAGACCCCGCGTGATGGCGCCTCACTGACCTTGTCACTGCCTCTCTCTCCATCCTGCTCAAATAAGCAACACTTTCCTAAGACCCCCGAAATAAAAAACCACTGGAAATCAACTAACGTGCCTCTGTGCGCCTCCACGACACCCGAAGCCACGGCGCCAAGGCCGACCCCAGCCTCTGCGGCCGCTCCGCAGTG
This sequence comes from Rhinopithecus bieti, assembly GCF_001698545.2. Taxonomy (NCBI): domain Eukaryota; kingdom Metazoa; phylum Chordata; class Mammalia; order Primates; family Cercopithecidae; genus Rhinopithecus; species Rhinopithecus bieti. The sequence continues at coordinate 4,376,544 of NW_016810565.1, forward strand.
AATCCGGGGGTCTCGAAACTGTTCCCTCTTGGGTAAATGAATTCAGGATCCTCCAGTGGATCCCGCGCCCGACCCCGTCCATCAGAACAAAGGCCACCTCCCCTCCCCACCCCGCCCCCCAAAATTCCGCAGTGCCGCCAGCGCCCTCTCGCGGCCAGCCAGGAAACCTTCCAGAAACCTGCCACGTAGCCACCCGCCTGCGCCCCCACCAGGCCCGCCAGCCCAGGGTGGGAGGGGGCGGCCTCGGGGGGCTTGACTCGGACAAAGGAAATGGCAAAAGGCAACTTGACCAAAAGTCCAAGCCTGCAACATGTCAGGATTTTCGAGTGACCACCACGCAACGCTCTGAAGACCCCCGCGGCCCCCCATCCCCAGCTCCCAGCATCCAGACCCCAGCAACACACCTCTTTTCTGCGTTTCTCTCCTCCCTCTTTCCAGACCCAAGGATACGGCCGTCTCTCTGCCCCAACCCACCCCCTGCATCTATTCTGCCTGTGTCCCCAATCCCACGACCCCCTTCCGCAGGGACTGATCCTAGGGGGCTACTGGCAGGTTTGCACTTGGGCGCCATCTCTCTCCACTGTGAAAGTGGCTGATCAGGACAGAACCAGATGATATCGGGTAGAAATTTTACTCTACATTTTGCCTGGGGTCCACACTGCACTAAACCTGTGTATTTGGATTCGGAAAACCTCGTGAAGAGGAACCTCCACTCCTCCCGCCCACGATCCACCAAAAACCTGGCCAACAGCTGGCAAGGCAAATATGCCCGGGAGACCCTTCTATTCGGGTGCTTCCCCCCCTAATTCATGGGGCATGCAAAAGGCATCGCCGCCATATCTCCCACTATTAACGCGATTCTAGAGGCGGCTTCCAATACAGGAAATCCGGGGTTCGCCCCCCAGTGACTGCCACACACCCGAATCCAAGAGGGGTTCCGTCTGATTCCTCCCACTCCTCTGAAGTCCCTACCACCCAGCCCACCCTCAAGGACTAGACCCCCCAGAGAAGAGCCCTGACTTCCCCCCAGGGAAATGTGCCTCAAGATTTTCCTTCTGAAAATTTTGTTGCGGACACTCGGGGACCAGGCGAAGTGGCCGCCTCCAGCAGTAGGACCCGGGATCAGGCTCTCGGCGTGTCCAGGAGGACAGAGCCCATCCCAGAAGGGGATGCCGTCTTCCTTTGGCACATCCTTTGCAGCAAGGATGGCCAACCACTCACCAGGTGAGGGATCCTCTCGTGGGCGCCCCAGCTCTCCCGAGGAGCCGCAGCCAAGGCCAGCGAGCCAAGGCGCGCTCCCTCTCCGCTCTCCGCCGTCTGCGCTAGGGGCTGGCTGGGTGGGGTTTATATGGAGGCGCAGAAGGGGTGGTCTCTGACGTCAGCGCATTCTGCTGCAATGCGCTCATTTCTCTAAAAGTGATTGGCCGGAAAAATGAGCCCCCCAGATTCTATGACAAATTGCTCTAGCCGCACCCAGATTGCAGCAAAGAAGGGAGGAAAAAATTCTGCCGCAGTGCCCCTGGCCGCCATGACCAACACCCTGTGGTCACGGGTGCTTTTTCCCTGCGTGAGCTCGACTCGCCAGGCAGGGTGAATTCGGGCACAATGTGTGGGGGGAATGGTCCCGAGGGCTGGCCGTCCTCAGGCGGCCGAGGGCCAAGGTGGGGCTGTCGGGGCGCAGATTCCACACCTGGCGGTTTCGGAACATCCATCGGAGGATGCGGGCTTAGCGAAAGAAAATTATGCTTTCTCTTATTGTTCAGGAAAATAAAACGCCCGGGCGACATAACTGGTTCCCAGATGTAAGCCGGAGGCTGTCACCCCCTCCCAGCCCACCCATGCATTTCTGACTGGTTCTCTTTGACACTGGAGACAGAGCTCCGCGTCTCCGAGTCAGAAAAACCTGGCTGTGAGTCCCGGGCTCTGCCGCTTACAACTCCTGTTCACGGAACCCGCTATGCCCCTTGCTCTTCCACGGGGTCCGTTTCCTCCACCTTAACGAGGGGTACCCCCTGCACACACACCAGGGTTGTAATAAGAATCCAGACAGGAGTCGTGCCCTCTAAGCAAAGTACTTTTAGAGGGCGGACTGTGTCCCATGTGGAGATGCCTGGGCTACTCCTCAAAGTTGGAGTGATCCCCACACACATGCCCTTTGAAAGAGCCCCACCGCCACCACCACCCCGAAAAACAGGCAGCGACACATGTTGCGCCGAGCCCCGCCGCGGCCTCGGCTCCGGGGCTGGCACATGAGAGTTAATCCCTAACAGGTGGGAGCCCTCGGCAGCTCTGCCCGGCTCTGAGTGGCAGAGCGTGCAGGGCCGTCAATCAAATGTCCTCTCGCAAAGGTCAAAATGCTGTTGAAAAGGACCGAGGATCTATCTTAGGGTGACAGGTGGGTGGCAGCCGGGAGGACAAGGATGGAGTGCCCGGTGACAGAAAGCGGGTGAGGATGAGCAAGGGGCCCCAAAGAGGACAGCAGAGAGGCCCCAACGAGGGCATCAAGTCAGAACCGCTCCCCCGCACTTCTTTGGGGGGCTCAAGTGGCGTCAGAGGGAGCCCCCCATGCCCAACGATCCCACGAGGTGACTGTAAATCAGACAGGAGATTCCGGGGCTGAACAGAAGGGAGAAAGGCTATTTCTACGTCCACAGCTAATGACTAGGGAAGTGAACATTGACCGTCAGGTCACTGGAGACGCTGAGCCTTGGGAGGGCGAGCAGGGGGCTCATTTTTGCACAAACAGGCGCACTGTTGGGGAGATAGAGAGGTGGGACGTTGGGGTCCTCGTGGGGCGCTGCTTTAATATGTCAGGTAACGCGTTTTCTTTCAGGGAGAAAGAAAACACCCCCTTTTCAGCCTGTGGAGCTTGCCAGGAACCCCAGGGACTAGAGCCCCGGAAGCAGGCCTTGCACAGCAGAAACGCCCGCATCAGCCACAGACGTCAAGAACGCTTCAAAAAATCATGGCTCCGAGCACCCGCGTCAACAGGAGAACGTTTATTAGCCACAGTATTAATAGCTAAGAAACAGCCAGAGCTGGCCGGGGCCAATCAGCAACCAGGAGCCCCTGTCGTCAGGCCCCCACGGCCAATCAAACGTCGGCAGGCCCGGTTGCTAGCCTCTCGGGGGCAGAGGCGAGGGGCGCGTATTGACAAGGGGCTCGCATTCACCCTCCGCGCGTGGGAACTGTGGTGGCCGCCAGAGAGCATCCGCAGCCACGCACCCGGGGGCCCGGAGGGCTGTCGTAGACACAGTGCCAGCCCGCGTCAGCCCTGCAGCCCCAAAAGGACATGAGTTGACGTTCTGGTGGGAGCCCCAGGCCTCTGTTGGGGTGCTCCTGGAGCCTCTAGAAGGAGAAACTTCCAGACGCCCAATGTCCAGTCTCTCCCCTCCAGGCCTGGCCCCGCTGCGGGAAGTTGAGCCTCCCAGTGAGAAGCCAGTCCTGCCCTATTCTGGGCCCTCTGGCTCTTGAGCCTGCTCCTTCGAGGTTCACAGTAAACCCCACTCTTCTATTTCAGGGCCTTACTGACAGCTGAAGGAAAAAGAACGTGGAAATTATGGGTTTCCTACAAAGCACCATGGGTTTGAATCCCGGCTCTTCTCCTTCCGCGCTGGGAGGCTGAGGTCCAGGCCCTCCCTCTCTCTGGGCCCCTACTTCCTCATCTGGAAAAAGGAAAGACTTGGACAAGATGGTCCCCAAGGAGTCTTCCAGTCCTACTTTGCTTGATTTGAATGTATACATCAGGCGAGTCAAATGTCTTCCAGAGCATTCTGCATGACAGTAATTAGTATCAGGTGTATCCTGCAGTCCATGTGGTTACTTCATCATGCTGCTTTTCTTTCCATTGTATTTTATTTTAAACAGAACTCCATGGCAACATGTTTACCCTTCTGGCTTCCTAAAAGAAAGAAAGAAAATGATGGGGGGGGGGCGGGAATGTGAGACAAAGAAAGAAAAGACTGCTGCAAACTAATCTCCACTGAACATGGTTTCACCACAATTTTAAAAAAAAATCCATATGTTTAAATGTTTTTGTTGGCTTTTCTGGAGCTCAGAACCTAACTTTTTAAATATTTATTGGTCCAAAGCAATGGAAGAATTCTTGAAGGAGCCAAACCTATGGTAATATTTGGATCTGAACTATTTCTCAATCTGAGCAATGCTATACATGCTTTCCTCGCTCAGAAAGGCCATTCAAGGGCTCAGATTTGTATCTACAGGGGAAAACAGACAAGGAAACCCAGGTTTGAGAAATGGAGCACTTTCTCTCTGTGCATGCTGAAACCCAACTCTCCTGAAATCCTGGAGGCGAGCCAGTGTCCCAGACGCATGGCTTAGCTCGCTGCCTTTTTTTTTTTTTTTTTTCACATAGATCTAATTCAAAGCACACATTTTTCTTCTTTTTTTAATTCATACTTGAGAACCCTCAAAAGCCGTGTGAGCAGCCTCCTATCCACATGTACATACTTATGGGCAAGGGGACAAACCTCCTAAGAGCCGGCCAGGAAATGAAGACAAGGTCCTCCTATACCCATGTCCCAGGCATGGTTAAACGCACTCTCTTCTCAAAAAGCATACTCCAAACGTTTACAAACAGCAAACCCCAAGTGCCTCCCCCTCTAAGCCAATGTCCCAGTTTTCCGCGTATCCCTGAAATTTAGCATGCACCAGAAATCTCTTGAGCCCCTCTTCCGCACTCCCCCCAGGGGGCTGCAGGGATAGGGAGGCTGCTTGGGCATCCTCGTATGTAAACTGCCACTGCAGTCCCAATCCCCAGTTCTAGTGCCAGCCACTGGTCATCCAAACCCCTGAACATTGCTGAACCCCCTCCCACTCTGCCATAGACCTCAGCTCAAGTCGGAGAAGCAGTTGAGCACATGGGCAGTCTTCCATGGGGCTGAGTTTTTCCTTCTTGTGGGACAAGGGGAAGCCTGTCATTGTCAAGTACAACTTCTGCCTCTCATAAGAGGTGAGGCTTGACATCAAGTAGTCAAGGATTTGGAGGAAATGATCAAACACACCAGGCCTATCTTCTGGGACCTTGAAATTGACAGCAGCTCTTCTAGAAAACACACCGACCCCAGCTCCCAGTGCCGGGAACACTCTGCTCCCCTTAAAACCAGAGTTCTGGGCTCAGCCCCAACCTTGCATAGAAGAGTTTGCCAAATTGTAGATACTAAAAGACAAATAAAGTTCAACGCCTTTCACAGAAGGCCAAGGATGAAGTTTAATTCCAGGTAGACTGCTGGGTTTCAAGGCAGCGCATCTGTGTGTTTGAGCTAGCTAGACTTCCAGCCGTTCCCCATTGACCAACAGTAACCCAAGAGTAAATGTTCAACAGCAGAGTTGCCCTTTTCCTCATCAGCCTCTGGAGGAGCGTGGTATGTGGACAAGCAGGGGACATTGCTCTTTGGGAGTACTTTTTATAACTAGTGCCATTGAAAAAGAGCTGGAATGCAATGCCCCAGATGGTACCATTAGTTGTGCTGGATGAATACATTCTGAGTGATTTTTCTTCTTCCTTTCTGCTTTTACGAATTCCTTTACTGGCATGTATTCCTCGGAGAGAGAGAGAGAAAGAGAGAGAGTGTATGTGTGTGTTTTAATGCTGCAGTCCAAAGCCAGGCATAGTGGCATGTGCCTATAGTCCTAGCTACTCAGGAGGCTGAAGTGGGGAGGATCATTTGAGCCTAGGAGTTCAAGGCCAGCCTGGGTGACATAACTGTTTTTAAAAAATCGTTTTAATGTAACAGTACAAGAAAAGTGACCATTTTAGCCTCTTCTTTATTGACCTCAATTAAAAAATCTTTTTTTATTAAGTAAATAAAAATCAAGAGACCCAAGATTCATGTCCTGCATAGCATAAGGCCTAGTTCCTGGACAGTGGCATTCATGCATGGGTGGTAGATGTGGGGTGAGCACAGAGATGGGTGCCAGTGGCAGTCCCCTAGCTGTGCCCAATTTTTGGAAGGACTCTCCTGAACCTGTCACAGAGGTGAACAAATTCCAAGCTGGTAAAAGCCAAAAAAGTGCACCTCAATGATTTCATTCCTACTGGAGCGACCTAGAGAAATCTATTTATGAGAAGACAAAGCAGGCCAAGAACGGGATCTTGGTGAAGCAGACCACTGCCATGGGTTGGGATTTTAGAAGTCACATCTTGACACTAGGAAAAGATAGCCACATTGCCCCATCCCACCCCGACCCGGGGCCCCCTGGCTTTGGGTGTGGGCCAGCCCCAGATTCAAGCAAGGGGTTTTCTTGGCCCAACTCCATGGAAATATTTCCTTCGGTGGAGCAAAGAACTGCTCCATTCAACTGCCTGCGGCTAGGGAGGGGGTGGCTTTCGCTGTGTTGACAGAGAACTGCAGAGGCCTGGGGAGGGGCCCCAGAGGAGAAAATGTGTTCCAGGTAGAACAGGACTGGAAAGTTTGCTCTTTTTTTCTTTTTTTTTTTTTAACTAAAAGATTGCTGACAGTTGAAAAAGTCCCACCCCACCCAAGAGGCTCCTAGAGGAGGCATTTGTCCTAGGTTTCAACAAGGACTAGAAATGTCTTAAGTCTTAATGTCGAAGGGAAGGGGGCCGATGCTGGGCGCACTTTCAATTTAAACATTCAGGGTCTGGATGGCTCCAGAGCACACAAGTCGGCCTCCCTGAGCCAAGCCTGGTGATACCTCTGTCTCAGAGCTAACCCAGAAGCCACCAACTCCTGGTGGAGCCAAGGGTGCATAGGAGATGCACTGTGATTAGAGGCCCGTGCACAGAGAGGCAGTGGTCAGGGGTTCCAGAGGGCACACAATCCTCCCTCGTTGAGCCTAAGTTTGCTGATGTCCATGTCACAGCCCACGCCCAGAGGAGGGTACCAGCAAAGGTAGGAATCTCCTTTAACTTTCTCCAAAAAGCCCAAATCCACGGGACTCTTGCTTCATAGAGTCACTCAGAAGCTCATGAGGGGTCCAGGGAAAGTGACAATACCTGGGAGATAGCACGATGCATTCCACCTACCACGGCAGTCTACTGCCGCTGCCTACCACCACTGCCTGCCACCGCTGCCTACCATGGCACTGTACCACCACTGCCTACCACCACTGCCTGCCACCGCTGCCTACCATGGCAGTCTACCACCACTGCCTACCACCACTGCCTACCACGGCAGTCTGCCACCACTGCCTACCATCACTGCCTGCCACCTCTGCCTGCCACTGCCTACCACCACTGCCTACCATGGCAGTCTATCACTGCTGCCTACCATGGCAGTCTACCATCCCTGCCTACCACCACTGCCTGCCACTGCTGTCTGCCACCACTGCCTGCCACCGCTGTCTGCCACCGCTGTCTGCCACCGCTGTCTGCCACCGCTGCCTGCCACTGTTTTCTGATGCTGAAAGGACATGAGAATCAAACAGAGGCCGGCACACGGCAGCGCAGGGCGAGTGCCACTCCATGCAATGGCCTGTGCTGCTCAGAGTCTACCGAGCCACACATCGTGCACCTGGCGGGCGGGCTGACCACCCCATAAGCACAGTGTCACAAATGCTGACTGCAGTCTTTCTTTCAAACCACTGAGTGCAGCTTGCAAGGCGACCAGCAGTCTTGCCTGGTGATTGAAGGTTTGGGCCCCAAGATCAGACTGCAGATGCGAGAGCACTTGCTACCTGTGTGGTCTTGGGTAGGTGGCTTAACCTCTCTGAACCTCATTGTCATGATCTGTACAATGGGGACAAAATACCTTCTTCAGTTGAGAAGATTAAATGGGGGAAAACGTGTGCTGTCCTCATGGCAGGCCCCAGCCATGACATGGAGTGGGGATGAAGAGACCTTCTTGTCTTCCATGTAGTTTGCATTGATTTTGTAAGAAGAAAAATTTTATTTTGTAATTTTGTAAAAGTCAATCTGGCTGGGCACAGTGGCTCACGCCTGTAATCTCAGCACTTTGGGAGGCCAAGGCAGGCAGATTACTTGAGATCAGGAGTTCGAGACCAGCTTGGTCAATGTGGTGAAACCCCGTCTCTTCTAAAAATACGAAAATTAGCCAGGCATGGTGGCAGGTGGCTGTAGTCCCAGCTAATCAGGAGGCTGAAGCAGGAGAATCACTTGAACCCAGGAGACAGAGGTTGCAGTGAGCCGAGATGGTGCCACTGCACTCCAGCCTGGGTGACAGAGCGAGACTCCATCTCAAAAATAAGTAAATAAATAAATAAATAGATAAATAAATAAAGTTTGGACGGGCACAGTGGCTCACACCTGTAATCCCAGCACTTTGGGAGGCCAAGGCAGGTAGATCACCTGAGGTCAGGAGTTCCAGACCAGCCCGACCAACATGAAGAAACCCCATCTCTACTAAAAACACAAAATTAGCCAGGCATTGTGGCACATGCCTGTAATCCCAGTTACTAGGGAGGCTGAGGCAGGAGAATCGCTCGAACGCAGGAGGAGGAGGTTGCAGCGAGCCGAGATCGTGCCATGGCACTCCAGCCTGGGCAACAAGGGTGATACTCTGTCTCAAAAAAAAAAAAAAATTAAAATAGTTAATCCAATGTATCAGGTAGGTCCATGAGCAAAGGCCTGTGCCATGGGTGCCTTGCTGCCCTTCCCTTCCCACGGATGTGGGACAGTCTGGAACAGCCTTGAATGCTTCCTCTGAAATGCCTTGCAAAACAGCTGCACCCCGCTGAGGTTTTGGGGACAGGCCCCGCCAGTCCCCATGATCGGTCAGAGGGAAAAGAGAAACAAGCGTGCCCACTCCAGGCCTTTTGGCTGAGCCTCGCTGGTCGTCAGCAGCCCAGGCTGACCACCTGAACACAGCCGCCTGGCCCCTCGCCCTCTCTTCTTGTGGCCAACAAGGGCTGTGTAGGGTGCTGTCTTCCTATTTAAGACTTCCTGTCTCAGAGTGTGGAATCTGAGATGTCATTTACAAGCTCAGTGGGAAAACAAATATTCCAGATAAAAATATTCCCAGGACACTTGGCCTGCCCCTGCCGTCTTTCCTGTGACTCTCTTGTTCCTGGTTGGGGTGGGGACTCTGCAGCCTGGCATGGGACATTTGGCAGTGAGGAGGCCATCAGGCAAGGCGGGTGAGAACACAGGCTCCAAACTCAGATGGCCTGGCTTGAATTCTGATACCACTACTTGACTTTGGCTGGGATCCTTTCACCTCTCCGCACCTCAATTTCTCCACCTGCAAAACAGGGATAATAGTACCTGCCCCCCAAGGGTGTTGAGAAAGTTAAATGAGGCAGTAGGTGCTCAGTAACCCAAGTGGCATCCTCCCTCCTCTTGCAGACAGCCCCCGCTGCCCCAAGGAGAGCAGGCCTCACAGTGCCACCCACTCCACAAGAATGCAGAGCTCAGAACCTTTACATCAGTCTCCTGTTTGCAGGAACAGCTCCAGGCCTGGCTGACAAGCGCTGTGCGCCTCTCCAGCCTCCACCACCCGCCCTTCCTGGGAATCCCAGGCCGGGGCAGTGGAAGATTCTCAGAGCAACCGAGAAGTGCACCAGCCCCTGATGCATGCACTTTCTACAGCCATCATGCCAACACGTCCTGCAGCCTCAGCCTACCCAGAGTTCATTTCCTCCCATTTGGGGTAACTTCACCACCCCAGGTCACTGGACGGGACCGAAGGCCACCAAAGGTCATCCCAGAACACCGCAAGTCACCTTGGCTCTCAGTGCTTCGCCCAGAAACCTGAGTCTACCCCCCACACCCGTCTACTGAGCTGCCGGGGCTTATGTTGTGCAAACGCTGCGCCCTCTGAGACAGGGGCTCAAATGTTCAACATACCCTTTAGGTGTTTGCGGAAAGGATGAGCTCAAAGACGACTGCCTCTAGGTAAACGGAGCTGCCCTCACACATGCGATGATAAGGAAAAGCAAATGAAGGCTGCCTTTGAACGGCCTTTTTGCTCCACCAGCTCCCAACCTAAAGCTGCGTTTGCAATCGTGAACTGTGGGGGATGGGGCCTGGAGGTGGTGGGGAGGGATAGTGGCTACTAGCACCCTGGCCCTTTGAGAAGGGTCCTGCCCACTTCACCCTGCCAGGCCTAGGTTTCCCCCCTGCAAAAACAGGAAAATTGATATTTATGCCACATACTCGCTCTGAACACAGACTAAAGCAGACTGTTTTCTTTTTATTTATCTTTTTTTGGGACGAGGTCTCACTTGGTTGCCCAGGTTGGAGTACAGTGGTGGAATCATGGCTCACTGCAGCCTCAAACTCCTGGGTTCAAGCAGTCTTCCTGCCTCAGCATCCCAAGTAGCTGGGACTACAGGCACCTGCCACCACATCAAGTTTGTTTGTTTGTTTGTTTGTTTGTTTGTTTGATTGTTTGTGTTTTTTTTTAAGAGACAGGGTCTCTCTATGCTGCCCAGGCTGGTCTGGAACTCTCAGATTCAAGAGATCCTCCTGCCTCAACCTCCCAAAGTGCTGAGATTACAGGCATGAGCCACCGTGCCTGGCAACAGACTATTTTCTAAAAGCCTCCCACATTACCCAACTAAATAGGGACATTAAGGGTCAAGGTCCAGGGCTAGGGAGGTGGAACTCTGGAGCAGGGGGCACAGGGAACATAGGCAGGGAAGCCAGGCCAGGCACACTCAGAACGGGCTCCTCCAAAATACACCAGCAGAGCGTTTGCATGTTTAGCCTGAGTTCTGTCAACTTTAAAAGACAATTCCAGATTGTTTTACTTATCCATTCATTCATTCCATTCAAGAAACACTTCCTGGGTGCCTAAGGCTGGCATTATTTTACATGCCAATGGCCAGGGATAAAATGACAAGTGATGGGACAAGCACCCTGCCTCACTGAGCTCAGAGCCAACAAGGGGGCTGAACTGCACACCTAGTGTGTTCAGGCTCCACTCTGCACGCCTCTGCTTAGAGCTTAGATGGGTAGCTTGCTCAGCCCAGGCCCTGAGACTGAGTGAATGCTCTCTCTGGAGGATGAAATGAGAAGTAAGACATTGTCATTTAACCACCAGGAGAGCCTGCAGAGGTTTGGGATGCTCAGGAAGAGCTGGTACCCCTCGCTTCAGTGGGAGCGTCGGGAATCTGGGCCCGCATCCATTCCCGCGAGTCTGGCCTTCTGTACATTTCCCAGAAATTCTCACTGTTTATACTGAGGGGCCTCCCTGGAGCAGAAGTCATTCAAATCCTGTTTTCAGCTGTAAGTCACTTCCTGTCTAGCTTAGGGCAAAGGCATCTCAGAGCATTGAATGTATGGCCACGTGGCCGCCCCAGAGATCCAAGCAAAACTGTCTGGTTGCCCAGCCTGAGCTGTTCCTGAAAGGCTTGAGTGTGTAATACCAGACCCCTGCTTTGGAGTTATACAAAGGGCCCTCCCGTAAACCCTGAACAGCAGGCATGACCCAGGCCCAGACTTAGGGCTGGTTTCCACAGCTCATACTGGGGCCCTAATTTGTAGAAATCTGAGTGGACCTAGGCTGAAAATCCCCACTGAGGAGGTCAGGAAGTGGCCAGGGAACCTTATATAAGCTTCCCTCTCCCACCAGGCTGTGCAGGAGGCTAGGGTGAGGGTGGTGGCAGGAGGTAGAGGGAGGAAGACGAGGGGAGAAGGGGAAGGGGCCAAGGTCACCAGCACTCCCTGGTGAGACCTCTCCAACTCCCATGTCGGTAACTGCTTCCCTGGCAGGGGTTTCCGCAGGCCTCCCATCCTGTGCTAAGGGGAAGAGCATGTCCACCTGGAATGGGAAGGCGCCCTCCTGCCCATCCCAGGGCCACAGAAATGTGGGCCAGGAAGGGGAAGAAGGCAGGCGCTAGCTCCATCTCCCACATCCCAATCATAGCATCTCAAATTATACACGTAGCATCATGGGGCTTATTTAGAACATAAGGTAGTGCTTCCTGGAGGGAAAGGCTTGAAATAAGCAACCCCAAATGAACAAGGCGAAGATGTAACAAGGGCCTGGAACCTGGTGGCCGTGCTGACTCTTCGTGTGCCATGTCCTCCCTGGTGAGTGATTGGGCCAGGAGAAATGGGGGTTCTAGGCCTATGGGTCAGAAATCCCAATGAGAAACTATTTTGGCTCCAAGAGGCCCCTAGCCACACAGCTCCAGGAACCTGGGAGACGCAGGGCAGCCCGTGGTCACTCCTCCTGGCTGCATCCCAAGTCCTTGTGTATTCTGTGAATTAGGAACTTGAAGGCACAAGAACTGTGTGAGGGTATGTGTTTGACCAGAAGGCAGGAAGGAAGCAGCTTAGCCTACAACTTTTCTGGAGCACCTCCTGGGCCACCCTCTGCTTTGCAGCTTAGATCTCTGGGGAAGGGGGCTGGGGCGCTCGGCGGAAACCATCACTCATTTGCATATGATGAAGTCTATGCCGCACCTGGGTCCTGAACCCAGGGGACGGCAATGAACGGCAGAAACAGGGTTTGAATGATTTCTAGGAATGCTTTGTGCCAAGTCAAGATGGCCTCATCCCCATAGGCCACATTCCTGGCAGGCTGGGGTAGGGGTCCCTGGGCCAGAGATCTGAGATCAGCCTGGCCAGCAAGCCCCCAAGTAAAAGTTTCTGCTGAACAGAGCACAGAAGCTGAGCTGTGTTCCCTTAGATCAAGATATTCACATTTGAACTCATGTTCCCTTTAAATAAAGTGGAAACTCCCCATCCCTCCCACTCTACACCAAGACTCAAATCCCCCCAGCAAGACCGTGTGCGGAGGCTGTGTTTGCTTTAGGCCCCCAGCTCAGGCAACTTCAGTTTTGTGACTCTCTAGCACCTCTCACGCCCATCCTACAGCCCAGGGTGGCTCAGGAGCCACCTGGTCCGAGGAATGGCTGGATTGGGAGAGACCATATCAAAATATTCCGGCGGAACTTCTGTTAGTTCCTTAAGATACCATTAGAAGGCCACACCATCCCACGAAGCTTCTCTCATCAACTTTGCACTATGTCTGCAGTCTAACTAGGTGTGACTTCTCATTTGGCATTCTGGCAATATGTACCCAGCATTTCAATGCACATGAGTCTCAGCCCAGACGTTCACTCCTAGAAATTGTTCCTACAGAAATACTTGCACAGCGCAAAGAGATGCAGAGTGACAAGGACATCCAGCACGGCGTTATCAGTCTGCAAACTGAGCACAGCACTTAGCATGCACTTAGTATGCGCCAGGCAGGGTTTGAAGAGTTTTTTATACTTATTAATAGCTCATTTAATCTTCACCCAAGAGGTAGGTACTTGACCATGCCTGCTTTACCTATGAGGAAACTGAGGCACAGATCTACCCAGCAAGAAGCAGCCCTGGCATCTGTGCCAGAGGCATCTCCCTGCTGAATTGGATTCACAATCCTTCCATCCCCTTTGCCCGCTGGGAGGGCAGGAACACTGGAAACTTCAGGTCCAGTGAACTGAGTTGAACCGAGCTCTTGGCCACACAGATAACAGAGAACCCCAAAGGAAGCTGGGGTGTCATCTGCGCACAGTCTCCTGATCGGAAAGTTAGCATTCTCCCTTCAGTTGTGAGAAGGTTCATAAGCACTGCCCCCGCCACCGCCCCAACACACACACATACACACACTTGGCTCAGGAAAGGGGCGTCACGGTACCCTAGCTGCTCTCTGGTGTACACGGCTCAATGCAGAAATCACAGTTCGAATTGACTCTCCACAGAGGAGCTGGGTCTTGGGGCCTCTCAGTTTCCCTAACTCGGGAGAAAGGCTTGTGGCAGCTTCCATTCAAACTCTTCAGCAAACACCCAGGAGGAGCATGCCATTCCGGACCCGCTGCCACAGGAATCATGGAGGGACACCGCAAATCACAGCCCAAAGATCATCAACATCAACCCCACAGTGATGGCCACCGGGTGCCTGTGCATCACCAACCATGGGACCTCAGGGCCGTGGGGCAGCAACAGTGAATCCTGCTGAGCCACAGCAGAGCAGACTGGCAGGCCCCGGTGCACCGGCCGCGGTCCACCGCTGGCTTGAAATCACTGATAGGGAGACTAAAGCATTCTTCGATCCTATTTGCAAAGCCACCAAGCAGCCCAATCACACATCTGTGCATCCCCAAGTCCCCTTTTCATTTGCTCAAAGGGTACATGTGGCTGGCAAGAAGTGCTCAAGAGGCTTCAGGCAGTGATGGAGTGGATTCTGCAGGTGCCAAGCCTCCTCAAGACCCAGAGGTCCTAAAGCCCAGTCTCCAGTCTCAGAGTCAGAGGATGGAGATGGACAGGCCTTCAGTCTCAGCCCTCCCCCAAAACAAAAGTTTGCTTCCATCCACAGCCTGGGCTGAGCAGATTCCACTCCTCGCCCCAGGCTGTGTGGGAGAGCCCACAATAGGCTTGGAGCTCAGCAAAGTCGGTGTTGCCTCCTGGGGCCTGGGAAGGGCCAGCTCTCCATCCAGTGGAGAGCAGGGCTCTTTAGGGCTCCCCATGCTACTAGTTTGGGACTCCTCTTAAAATTTATTTTTATCCCCAAATCCTGCCCAACAGAGCTTCCATCCTCCACTTTTACAGATGCCTCAAGGGAGGTTCACAGAGGCCCAGAGACTTGCCCCAGCTCTCTATGGGAGCACTGAATAGTGCCAATCTCTGACCATCCAGGTCATTCTCCTCCTTCCCCTGCCCCAAAGGAAGTGACTGACTTGAGACATTGAGAGGACGAGTAGGTCCAGCACTGGGGCCCTGCCATGCCAGGTCCTGTAGAGTCATCTCCCTCCTGCCATCGCTGGCAACAGATCAAATGTTAAAGGTCAAAAGGAAAAGGCTCCCTCAGGGCTAACCACTCAGATACTTCCTTTTCTTGCTTCAAACAGAGGATAAGATCCACCCTTATTGACACAAACAATATGACAAAGAGCCCAGGGAAGGTAGGGCAAGTCAAGGGCAGAGGAGAGTTCTTCAAGCTATGACTTCTCCCCTGAGATAGACACCACTTTCCCAAAAACCTCATCCCACTGAGACAGTCGCTTCAGGGGCCACAGAACCAAGGGGTCCTCTGCCCAGTGAGCTCAGGTCTTCCCAGCCTCTTCTGTCTCCTGACAGCCTTGCTGCTCTCCCTTTTGGAAAAGCAAGATCCACAGCTCTGTCCAACAGCGGGGAACAAGAATAACTCATTCTCCTCCTCAGACAACACAGGGCTTGAGCCCCTGCACCTTTTGATCCAGGAAACAATCAAGATCTATCTCATGGCGATGGAGCTGCTCCAGACACAAGTGTGCATGTGCATTATACGTGTGAGTGTGCGTGTGGCCATGGCATGCTCCTGTGTGTTGGAATGAAAATGAGGCTGGGGCTGCAGTTCATGATAGCTCAGGGTTGCGCCTGCAGATGTACCACACCCACCTAGGCCTCAATGATAGGACCCCCAGTCTTCACCACCTCTGCTCAAACAGCTCAGAGAGAGCAGAAGCGGACCTGGGAATGGGAGGTGCCGCCCTTCCCACTTCTGACTCCACCATCCCCCACCATTGGCCTCCAGCAGGGATTCCTTGAGTTCTGGCTAATTCACTGTAACCAGGAGCTTTGGGGGAGGGTTGCCTAAGCATCAAGATTCCATTTCTCTTGAAATGTAGAGTTTCAGATGGGGGAGGTGCAGGACACAAGCTGGAGCAATTTGGCAGCAGCTTTCCTCCAAACGGGCAAGCAGGAAGTTGCCTGAGGACCGTAGATAACCTGTGGTCTGAGAATCACCAAGACCCATGAAATCACAAACCATGGCGAATTGTGGTGAATCACAGCAAACTGCACTGCTGAGAACTGCATTTCGGCAAAAGAGAGCCAGGAAGCCTAGAAGGCAAGTCCACTGTGACCAGTTACGGTACCACGGGATTACGGGTTCAGCGGACCGCGGGCAACTGGCGAACCACTCACAATTGGCAAATCACCGGCAATTAGCAAGCCGTGGGCAACTGTGAACCTCGGGCAACTGTGAGCCACGGGCAGCTGGTGAGCCACGGGCAACTGGCGAGCCGCGGGCAATCGGCGAGCCGCAGGCAACTAACTGGCAAGCCGTGGGCAACTGGTGAGCCGTGGGCAACTGGCAAGCCACGGTAACAGGCAAGCCCCAGCCCGATGAGCGAAGTCCTTTCTCACAGATCCACAAACTCTTAGCAATTCCAGCCTGGGATAGACCAGGCTGAACTGGTAAACAATGACCCAGTTCGCAAGACGGGGCGCCCACCCTCTACTTGGGGACGCAGAGCAGCTAGCAGTCTTGGGGTGAAGCTAAAGGTGTCAAATCTCAGAGACCCCAAAATTCTCAGACCCCAAGTAACTCAGACCCAGACCTAAAACAGGTTTCATTCTCAGGGAAGATCAAGCCAGCTGCCAGGTGCATTTGCCGGCCTCCTCGGGTGACAGTCATTTGCATAACAAGCAGCGCCAGGTGGGGGTAGCCCCATCCCTGATGTTCAAGAGTGTTCAATTTGGTTTTTTCCTTCTTTCTTTTCTTTCTTTCTTTCTTTTTTTAATTTAGTCTTTTAAACTCTACCCTATCTTACTCTTCTTAAAAAACAGGGTGTCCAGGCCAGGCGCAGTGGCTCACGCCTGTAATCCCAGCACTTTGGGAGGCTGATGTGGGTGAATCACGAGGTCAGGAGATCGAGACCATCCTGGCTAACATGGTGAAACCCCATCTCTACTAAAAATTAGCCGGGTGTGGTGGCGGGTGCCTGTAGTCCCTCCCAGCTACTCGGGAGGCTGAGGCAGGAGAATGGCGTGAACCCAGGAGGTGGAGCTTGTAGTGAGCTGAGATCCGGCCACTGCATTCCAGCCTGGGCGACAGAGACTCCATCAGAAAAAAACAAAACAAAACAGGGTGTCCCTAGGCAGGCTGTAAGGAACAGAATTTACAGAATTCATCTTGGGGTGGCAGGGAAGATGGTTGTTGCTTTTCCTATCCTGCCTCATCCCACATGAGATGGCCTCAGAGTGGACACAAGACATTAAGGAGCTACCCGGGCAAAGTTCACCTGGTTCGCCTGTCCACCCAACACATGAAGAAAAGCTAGTGTAGTGTGGTCGCCCAAGCCCCAGCTGCAGATCAGGGATTTTGTGGTTCTAAAGGGGAATGGGTACCAAAACACTTATACAATTCGTAGTGTTTTCAGTAACTATATCATGAAATTCATTCCATTTATTCAGTACAACAATGCTAGGAAATGGGTCTTCCGTTCTCCAGTTTTACAGAACAGCAGACTGGCTGGCACCTCTCGCTCACTGAGCAGGTCAGGGTTGCAAAAACCATCAAGGAAAAGAACTGGGGTCATGGGTGGGCTATCGACAAGAGAACTGGGTCTTTGGGACCCTCAGAACGGTTTCCCTAAGCCAGGATGAAGGTCTGGGGCAATTCCTACTGCAGAATTTCAGCAAATACTCGAAAGGGTGCAAAAAGTTACCCGGGGATTAGTGGTAGGCGTTATTTCACGCAGATACCCAGCAATGATAACCTGTGGATCTGAGAATCTCAGAGACGCATTAAGTTGCAAACCAGGGTGAAGTGTGGTGAACCACAGTGAACGACAGTGCAGAGAACTGCCTGTGGCAAAGAAGGGCCAGGAAGCCTAGCGGGTCAGGGCAGCTCAGATCCTTTGTAGCAAATTAAAGTGTATCAGTGAACCGCGGGCAAATGGCGAACCGCGGGCTACCGGGAACCCAGTTCAGTGGTAGGACTATGTGCTCTCTTGTCCAAGGAGTAGTTAGCATCTTGGCATGAAGCTGCAGATGCCAAATCTCCTCAAATACCCCAAAACTCAATTCCTTGGTCCCCAGAGATGAAAAGAAGAGAGGAGGACAGCAAGTCTCCGTCAGAGCGGAGGGGGCCAGGAGAGCGCTTTGCAAGCCCCAAAGCACAGGCTTCAGGAAGATAAAGACATTTGCAAAACAGAGGAGTGGGAATCCTCCTCTGAAATTCGGTGGGCTTTTTAGCATTCCCCTTCTTAAAGGAGCATCCCCTGCAGGCTTTAAAGAGCTGCTGAAATTTACCAAGGTCATCCCAGGGAAGGGTTGTTGTTGCTGTTCTAGTCCTCTCATTCCAGGTAGGAGACGCACAGAGCAAACCCTTTCTGGTGACACCAGTCCGCTAGATCAGGGGAACAGCCACACACCACTCCAAGGGTCAGAGATGAATGAACGCCTGACAATTCATGGTGAACTGAGGGCACAAACCACAGTCTGAGCCAGACATGGTGGCTCGCACCTGTGATCCCAGCTACTCGAAAGGCTGACACAGAAGGATCCCTTGAGGCCAGGAGTTCAAGGCCAGCCTCAGCAACATTATAAGACCCCATCTGGGAAAAAAAAAGGCAGCAGCAAAACACAGTCTGGCAGCAGTGGAGCAGGGAGAAAAGAAGAACCCAGGGAATGTCATTGTACCCACACGGTTACAGTGTTCCAGACCGCGGACGACTGGCAAACCACGCGCCACTGGCGAACCACGCGCCACTGGCGAATCCTGGTAGGAGGAAAATAGTCTCTCACAGACCTGAAAACTTTGTGATCCCCTATTTAGGATCTGGGGCATGAAATCTCACTTCCTAGTCACCTAGTAGCCAGTAGCCCAATCCTGCTCCTGGGCTCAGCGCTGTTGGAGGTCTTGAGGGGCCCTGCAAATGTCAAATTACATCAAAAATGCGGAACTTGATTCTACAGTCCCTAGGGCCAAAAACACAAAAGAGGAGTGTACTCTTCCCCAGGGGAGGAGTCCATTCTCATTCCATAGGGGCACTTTGCCAGTTCCAGTGCTCAGGCCCCCAGCTGACACAGCTATTTGCGAGGCAGCAGGAGAGCAGAAGGTAATTCCTTGGGCTGTTGATCTTCTCCAACCCTGTGGGGCTTCCCTTCTTAAAGGAGCCGAATATCTCCAGACAGGCTCTCAAGGGTGGTTCGGGATGGAAATTTGCCAAGTTCAAAGTGGGAGCAAGTACTAAGCATGTTTATCTTGTTCTTGCCCAGGGCCTGAAGGGCAAAGCTCTTTGGGGTCGTGGAGGAATGTTTCCCTAAGTGTGGGCAAAGTCTGCCAGCAATCCCAATCCCCATTCCCAGCCAGTAAGCAAATGAATGAAACACAATGTAGCTCCTAGGATGTTGATGCCAGCACTATAAGTGGCACGGGTACCCTCCTGCAGTCAACTGATGCAGAGAGTCAAGGCACATGGCCACTCGAGATCACTGAGTACCAAAGCCCTGCCAGGCATGGGAACCAGGAGACCACAACACCATGAATAGTGGCGAGAAGCAAGCATGCCAGTGACCAGTGGGCCGAGTGAGCCCGGCACTCCACGGCATGCTATAGGGCAAACCGCAACACTGCAGGTTGTGTCTCTGTCCTCTATCTCAGCAGCCTTAGGGTAACCCTAAAGTCTGACTCCACAGTCCCCAGGGTTGCACTTAAGAAGGGGTTGGGGCTGGGCAGGCCTCCCGTCGTGATCACCTACCTTCTCAACCCCACCACCTTCGGACATTTTCAAGCTAGCACGACCAGGTTAGAGGGGTGGAAAATGAATTCTGCTTTTTTCTCTTCATCTTTTTTTTTTTTTTTTTTTTTTTTTTTTCTGAGACGGAGTTTTGCTCTTGTTGCCCAGGCTGGAGTGCAATGGCGCTATCTCGGCTCACCACAACCTCCGCCTCCCGGGTTCAAGTGATTCTCCTGTCTCAGCCTCCCGAGTAGCTGGGATTATAGGCATGCACCACCACGCTCAGCTAATTTTGTGTTTTTAGTAGAGATGGGGTTTCTCCATGTTGGTCAGGCTAGTCTCAAACGCCTAACTTCAAGTGATTCGCCCCCCTCGGCCTCCCAAAGTGATGGGATTATAGGCATGAACCACCTCAGCCGATCTTCTCTTCTTTTATTATTATTATTATTATTTTATTTTTGAGACAGAGTCTCACTCTGTAGCTCAGGCTGGAGTGCAGTGGCACCATCTCAGCTCACTGCTGCCTCCTCCTCCCAGGTTTGAGTGATTCTTTTGCCTCAGCCCCCCAAGTAGCTGGGATTACAAGTGCCTGCCATCATGCCCAGCTAATTCTTGTATTTTTTGGTAGAGACGGGGTTTCACCATTTAGCCAGGCTGGTCTCAAACTCCTGACCTCAGGTGATCCACCTGCCTCGGCCTCCTGAAGTGCTGGGATTACAAGTGTGAGCCACCGTGCTCAGCCTAATTTTTGTATTTTTGTAGAAATGGGGTTCCGCCATGTTGGTCAGGCTGGTCTTGAACTCCTGACCTCCAGGTGATCCACCCGCCTCAGCCTCCCGAGATGCTGGGATTACAGCCATGAGCCAGCACACCCAGCCGGTGCTTCTCTCCTTAAAGCAACAGCCAGGAGCCACTCCTCACACCAAAGACCACCACCCCCAAGGCAGTTTGTTTCCATTCACTTCCTGCTAAGCCAGCACCACCCCTGCCCCAGGCTGGGAGGGGAGCTCAGAGGATTGCATAGCTCAGGCTGGGGGCTGGGCCGGCTCAACACTGTTTCCTGGGGGCTGGGGAGGCATCCACCCAACTCTACTGTGAGGATTGCTCTTCAGGGATCCCCAGGTTGCCAGATCGTTGCCAGCTCTTTAATTCGCTGAGATCTCAGGGGGAATTGACCTGACATTTATTTTGCTGCATCCTCACATGAGTCCCTGGAGGTGTATTTTTTTTATTCTCCAATATTATAGGTGACTAACTAGAAAAGCTGCCAGGTACGGTGGCTCTGGCATGGTGGCTCACACCTGTAATCCCAGCACTTTGGGAGGCCGAGGCAGGAAGATCACCTGAGGTCAGGAGTTTGAGACCAGCCTGGCCAACATGGTGAAACCCTGTCTCTACTAAAATACAAAAAATAGGCATGTGGTGGCACATGCCTGTAATCCCAGCTACTCCGGAGGCTGAAGCGGGAGAATCACTTGAACCTGGGAGGCGAAGGTTGCAGTCAACCGAGATCGCGCCACTGCACTCCAGCCTGGGTGGCAAAGCGAGACTCAGTCTCAAAAAAGAAAAGAAGTGAAGTCACTTGACTTCTTCCACTGGCAGCGCTAAGCTTAGATCCCAGTCCTGTGACAGTCCCAGTCCTCTGTGTGCTGCTGAAAAGGCAACTTTTGGGACGCAAAATCCCCCATCACAGAACCATGGAGACAGGGCTGGGGAGGGCAGCTGCGAGGAGCTTCTCAACATTTGACGTGGAGGTTGCGGGCTCAGGGACCACAAGCCCTTGCTGGAGAAAGGAGTTTGGGGGCAGGGGCTTGGCAGATCCAGAGCACTTAAATATTCTAGTAAGAACTTGGCCCGGAAAGTTCTTGATGACTGAAAATTCCACTCAGAGACTTAAGTGTGCCATTAGGATGCAGGCAGGGTCTCCCTGGAGGACTTGGTAAGGGATTCTGACACGTGGAAGATGCCAGGAGCCAGGATTTCATGAGTAACAAACTGAAGGGCCCAACAGCTCCCTGTGGACGACTGAGGGAAAGGATCCTGGTGGCAGAAGTGCCATCCTTTTTCGTACACAGCCTCAACGGTCCCCAAAGCCACACTGACATTCCCTGGAGCCCCATCGCGTGTAATTCTCCCAACAGCCCCATCAGTGAACTGCCATAATATTTTAACCTTTAAGACAATTACAGGAATAATTCTTGTTTCCTGTTTAAAAAAAAAAGAGAGAGAGAGAGAGACAAGAAGAAAAGAGAAAACACAAAATAAAAACCAAAGAATGCGATGGTCTGTGACTGTGAGAAGTGTGGTTTCCGAGCCCCTTTCTAAACGCTCTCCCCATTCTGCTTCCCTGGGGCAGCCCTGTCCCCGGCGGCTGGGTTCCTGGTATTTCAGAAGACCATCCTGGAGGAGAAGGATTCTCCATAGAGCTCAATGTCACCCCTGGAGGGCTGGGAGACATGCTCGGTTTTAAGGTACCCCCAGCTCTAACAGGCCTAGGGGTGTCCTTGTGGCCTGAGGGGAAGACCAGGGAGGATGCGGGCAGATTCACCTTTGTGTGTTGTGAAGCCATCCCTCCCTGACCAGCTCTGCGGAGAAGGTAGATTACAGACAGCATGGAGTAAAAGCTGAACCCCAAAAAGGATTGGGGGCCTTTGCTGACTTTGAGAGATGCACTTTCCTTTGAATGCAAGCTCACCTGGCCTGAAAACCTTCTCTTTTCAAATGCAAAGAGGTGAGATGAATATGTGATGAGCCCTCCCGGGTCCAGAACTGGATGGAATGTTCCCCAGAGTGGCAGCCTCAGTCCCACAAAGTCCAGGGAGCATGTTTGTTGGCTTCCCTTGAACAGAGGAGGTGCTGAAAGGCCGCTGTGTGATGCAGCACGAAGATGCCAGTCCCGGGGACCTGCGTCCCAGCTCTGTTCTTTCTTGTGGGTCACGTGGCATGGACTGGAAGAGGCCTGGAAAAAAAAATGAGACTTCATTCACCTTCCTCCCTGGGCATGCGTCTCACCTCCCACGGGGTCTCCCCTTCACCACCCAACTTCATGTCCCTCCTCATCCCTAGGGCTCCACCGTGGGTAGATGGTCCACGGATGCAAGCAAGACAGCCTCCCCGTCAGGTCCAGGGGAGCGCCTGGCGGCCCCTGCCTTCCAAGGAGGACCGGGAAGCCGTTTATCAGGGAGACCTGCAGAGCGCAGGGCCAAGCTCGGCCCCACAGCTTTCCTTGGGTCCCCAAGGGAAGGTTGGCAGCCATGCCAGGGCCAGCACCCAGGGGTCAGGGAGGGCATGGGAAGCAGGTGGTGGATGCTGGAACACAATGCCTGTCACCACCCAGTGGTGTGGCCCACAGAAAGGGCTGGCCAGTGTCCTCAAGACCGGAAGGAGAAGGTAACAGAGGGAACGCTCGTTGGGGCTCTCTCTGTGCAGGGTAGGAGCAGCCCCTGAGGGAGGTGTCAGGGAGAAAGGAGGGTGCCTCAGAAGGAGGGTGCACCCAGGGGCAGCCCAGAGATGGCTGAGCAAGCACCTTCGTCCTAAGCCCTGTGGAGGGGGACAGCTTGGGTCTAGCAGTGCGGGCCACTGCATGCAGCTCCACGGGCACGTGTCCCATTTTGTTTCCTGCCTGGGCCAGGGGCCTCCCCAGTCCTAGGTCAACACAACCAACCAAGAGGACAGGAGATGCGGAGTAAGCAAAAGTCAGGGAGCCAGGAAGCCACTTCCCAACAAGCCACTTCCCAGGATGTCCTCCATGCTGTCCTCATACCCATAGAAAGACAGCTCGACTGGGATGTCCTCTTCCCACAGCCTCCCGGCCAGGGCCCTCCCTGCCAATCCTCCCCACAGGCCAGGCACAAGCTCTGGACGGAACCATCTCTCCTTCAGGCCTCACAATAGTGCTGCAATTTTATTTATTTTTAATTAATTATATATTTAGTTACTTTTGTATAGAGATGGGGTTTTGCCGTGTTGCCCAGGCTAGTCTCAAACTCCTACCCTCAAGCCGTCCTCCCACCTTGGCCTGTCAAAGTGCTGGAATTACAGGCGTGAGTCACTGTGCCAACCTCTGTTATTTTAATTTCATTTCTCATGTGCTTCGTCCCGGCTATCAGAGAGCTGGACCGCAGAGAATCCTGTGAGTAAAAAGTGAAGGTAGCTTCCTCTGTAGGCAGGACAGTAACAGGTGTTTACTGGTCCACACCAGAAGGAGATGGGCAGGGAATGGGCTTCTGGATCTAGCAAACTCTGCTGTTTTCTTATTTGTTGGTGGCTCCAGGGCATAGCCTTCGGCCCTGTAGCCAGCCACGGAGCCGCCCCACAGGTTCCCTTTTCCACGGAGACGTTCTCTGCCAATAAGATTCTCTTGGGTAGGCTCTGTAAGAGCCTTCCAGAGCATTTTCAGGCACGAATGAATGTCAAAGTGATGTGGGTGGAGGATGGAAACTGTGTGTAGTTATCTATTGGTATTTCTGGACACTTCTATGCCCCACAACACATGCCATCAGCCTCATCTCAGTCCTCTCTTGCTCACCCTGTGGGTCCCACTAAGATTTCCCCAGAGAGGATGAAGAGGACCACAGGCTTCGTTCTTCCATCTCCTGGCAAACCCACACTTAGCCAGCTGTGTTCTCCCTCCAGCAGGGCAGGGCGATGCAGCAGCCAAGCCGAGGTTCTCAGTCCCCTTATGTAATTACTGAGGGCAAGGAAGACTCCTCCAAGCCTAACTCTCCAGAAGTTGCTTTCTCACTGGAAACCTGGAGACCTGTTTAACTCCATCCCAGCGGTACCAAAAGGACGAAGGTTTGTAGCTGTATTTTTTAATTTGATGGAGGTAGACTTGGCATAGAACAAACTGCTTATATTTAAACTGTACTAAGGAGTCCATTTTGACTTAGGTATACCATCATTAACACCATCACCACGCTCAGGACAGGGAACAGATCATCGTCCCCAGAAGCTGGCCCCCTTTCCTCAGTTGACCACCCTGCCGCACTGTGTGTGTGCTGTCTCTATAGACTCCTTGGAATTTTCCAGAGTTTTATAAAAATGTACTCTTTTGAGCCTGGTTTCTCTCCCCGCACATTAATTATTTTGAGACGCATCTACATTGTTGCCTACATGAGCAGTTCATTCTTTCCATTCCCGAGAACTCCCTTGTCGGAAAATGCCACCATCTGTTGATCTGTTTACCCGTTGATGGACATTCGGGCTGTTTACAGTTTGGAGGTATTACAAATAAAGCTGGGGTGACCCTTTAGGTCTCAGTCTTTGCTTGGATATCTGCTTTCATATCTCGTGGGTAATCTTTAGGAGTGGAAGGACTATCATGTATCATTCATTTCTTTTAAAAACTGCCAAATTATTTTCTAAAGTGTTTGCACCATTTTACAACCCCCTCAGTGATACATTACAGTTTCAGTTCCTGCGCGTCTTCAGCCACAC
This sequence comes from Rhinopithecus bieti, assembly GCF_001698545.2. Lineage (NCBI taxonomy): Eukaryota > Metazoa > Chordata > Mammalia > Primates > Cercopithecidae > Rhinopithecus > Rhinopithecus bieti. The sequence goes on from NW_016810565.1 coordinate 4,401,366, forward strand.
TTTATAGGGTCAATCTTTGAAAACTATGTCAGTTTAATAGCTGTGTGATGGGATCTTATCACGGTTTTAATTGACATTTTCCTGTAAAATAATGATGCTGAACAGATTTTTGTATACTTAGTTGCCATCCACGGATCCTCACTGGTGAAGCATATGCTCCAATCTTCTGCCCATTTTTTAAATTGAGGTGTTTGTTTTCTTTCTTTCTTTCATTCTTTTTTATTTTTGACATAGGGTCTCACTTTGTCACCCAGGCTGGAGTTCAGTGGCATGATCATGGCTCACTGAAGTCTTGGCACAGTGGCTCATGCCTATAATCCCAGCACTTTGGGAGGCCAAGGTGGGCAGATCACATGAGGCCAGGAGTTCGAGACCAGCTTGGCCAACATGGCAAAACCCCGACTCTACTAAAAGTACAAAAGTTAGCTCAGTATGATGATGAAGGTCTGTAATCTCAGCTACTCGGGAGGCTGAGGCACAAGATTCACTTAAGCGGAGATCATGCAACTGCACTCCAGCCTGAGCGACAGAGTGAGACACTGTCTCAAAAAAAAAAAGGCTCACTGCAGCCTCAGCCTCCCAGGCTCAAAGATCTTCCTGCCTCACCCTCCCAAGTAGCTGGGACTACAGGTACACACCACCATGTCCAGTTAATTTTTGTATTTTTGGGGGACAGGGTTTCGCCATGTTGCCCAGGCTGATCTTGAACTCCTAGACTCAAGTGATCTGTCCACCTCAGTCTCCCAAAATGCTGGGATTCCAGCTGTAAGCCACTATGCCCAGCCTGTTAGTTTTCTTATTATTAAGCTTTAAGAGTCTATATATTCTGGATGAAAGTTCTTTTTCAAATACACACATTGCAAATATTTTCTAAGGTCTATGGCTTATCTTTTCATTCTCTTAAAAGTGTTGCAGGAAGAGAAGTTTTGATTTTAATGATGTATTTATCAATTTATTATTTTATGGTATCATCATTTAGAATTATTTTATTCTATTTTATTTTTAGACAGAGTCTCACTCTGTCACCCAGGCTGGAGTGCAGTGGTGCAATCTCAGTTTACTGCAAGTTCCGCCTCCCGAGTTCACACCATTCTCCTGCCTCAGCCTCCCGAGTAGCTGGTACTACAGGTGGCCACCACCACGCCTGTCTAATTTTTTGTATTTTCAGTAGAGACGGGGGTTTCACTGTGTTAGCCAGGATGGTCTCGATCTCCTGACCTCGTGATCCACTTGCCTCAGCCTCCCAGAGTGCTGGGGTTACAGGCATGAGCCACTGTGCCCGGCCCATCATTAAGAAATCTTAAACCAGGGTCACAAAGATTTTCTCCTGTATGTTCATATAGAAGTTTTACCATCTTAGGTTTTACATTTGGGTATATAATGTATTTTGAGGGAAGCTTTGTATATGTTGTGTGGTATGAATTTGGAGTTTTGGGGTTTTTTTGTTATTGTTGTTTTGTTTTGTTTTTTGAGTCAGGGTTTCCCTCTGACACCCAGGCTGGAGTGCAGTGGTATGATCTTGGCTCACTGCAGCCTCCACCTCCTGGGCTCAAGTGATCTTCCCACCTCATCCCTGCAAGTAGCTGGAACTACAGGCACACATCACCCACCCAGCTACTATTTTTGTATTTTTTGCCATTTTGCCCAGGCTAGTCTCAAACTCCTGAGCTCAAGTGATCTACCCGCCTCAGCCTCCTGAAGTGCTAGGATTACAGGCATGAGCCACCGCACCAGGCTGTTTGTTTTTTTTCTTGCATGTGAATATCTAATTGGTCAGTATCATTTGTTGAAAATACTGTCCATTCTTTTCTTTTCTTTTCTTTTTTTTTTTTTTTTTGAGGCAGAGTCTTGCTCT
>NW_016810565.1:4404823-4410972 GCF_001698545.2 Rhinopithecus bieti
ATTTTTTTTATTTTATTTTATTTTTTTTTTTGAGACGGAGTCTCGCTCTGTCGCCCGGGCTGGAGTGCAGTGGCCGGGTCTCAGCTCACTACAAGCTCCGCCTCCCGGGTTCACGCCATTCTCCTGCCTCAGCCTCCGGAGTAGCTGGGACTACAGGCGCCCGCCACCTCGCCCGGCTAGTTTTTTGTATTTTTTAGTAGAGACGGGGTTTCACCGTGTTAGCCAGGATGGCCTCGATCTCATGACCTCGTGATCCGCCCGTCTCGGCCTCCCAAAGTGCTGGGATTACAGGCTTGAGCCACCGCGCCCGGCCGCCACCATTTATTTTTTATCTTTTTTTTCCTTGTGCTTGTTTTCTCATCTGTCTCGTTGGTGCCATTGCACCAGAACAATGTTGAACATAAGTGGTGAGAGCAGACATCCTTGTCTTGTTATTCTTCTCAAAGGGAGAGCATTCAGTCTTTCACCACTAAGTCTGATGCAAGCTATACAATTTTTGCACATTGAGGAAGTTCTCTTTTATTCCTGGTTGGAGAGGGCATTTCTTAGAAATGAATGTTGAATTTCATCAAATGCATTTTCTATGTCCATTAGGATGACCACATGGTTTTTCTTTTTTAATGCATTAACATGGTGAATTACATTGATGGATATTCTTTTTTCTTTTTTGAGACGAGATCTCACTCCATCACTCAGGCTGGAGTGCAGTGGCACAATCTCGGCTCACTGCAACCTCTGCCTCCTGCCTGGGCTCAAGCAATCCTCCCGTCTCAGCCTCCCAAGTAGCTGGGAACACAGGTATGCACCACCACACCCGGCTAATTTTTTTCTATTTTTAGTAGAGACAGGGTCTCACTATTTTGCCCACGTTGGTCTTGAACTCCTGTGCTCAAGCAGTCCTTCCACCTCGGCCTCCCAAAGTGCTGTGATTACAGGAGTGAGTCACTGCACCTGGCCACATTGATGATGGATTTTCAAATGTTAAACCAATTCTGTATTCTTAAAATACCACATTTGATAATAAATCTTTTTCATTTTACATATTTTTGATTCAATTTGTTAAAATTTGCTAAAGATTTCTGTGTCTATGTTAGTAAGAGATAGTGGTCTGTAGTTTTCTTTTTTCATAATAACTTTATCTGGTTTTCATAAAACCAGGTTAATGCTGGCCTCTTAGAATAAGTTAGAATGCATTCCCTCCTCTCGAATCCTCTAAATAGTCTTTGTAGAATTGGAATTATTTCTTCCTTAAATGTTTGGTAGAATTTACTATCAAAGCCATCTGGGCCTGGAATTTTCTCTGTGGGAAAGTTTCTTTTTTACTTTAATTTTTATTTTTAGGGACAGACTCTTGCCCTGTTGCCCAGGCCAGTGTATAGTGGCAGAATCATAGTTCACTGCAGCTTCAACCTGTTGGGCTCGAGTGATTGTCCTGCCTCGGTGTACCAAGTAGCTGGGACCACAGGCATGTGCCACAATGCTAGGCTAATTTTTTTTTTTTTTTTTATACAGATGGAGTCTTGCTGTGTTCTCCAGGCTGGTCTTGAACTCCTGGCCTCAAGCGATCCTGCCACCTGGGCCTCCTAAAATGTTTGGATTACAGGCGTGAGCCACCATGCCAGGCCTTCTGGTGGAAAGTTTCTAACAACAATTTTTTTTCATGTACATACAACTATCTAGGTGACCTGAGTCTACTTGAATGAGCTTTCGTAGTGTGTGTCTATGTTTTGTTTTTGTTTTTTGTTTTGAGACAGTTGCACTCTTGTTGCCCAGGCCGAAGTGCAATGGCACGATCTCAGATCACTGCAGCCTACGCCTCCCGGGTTCAAGCATCTCCTGCCTCAGCCTCCCGAGTAGCTGGGATTACAGGCAGGCACCACCATGCCCAGCTAATTTTGTATTTTTAGTAAAGATGGAGTTTCTCCTTGTTGGTCAGGCTGGTCTCGAACTCCCAACCTCAGGTGATTCATCCACCTCGGCCTCCTAAAGTACTAGGATTACAGGTATGAGCCACTGCACCCGGCATATAGTGTGTTTTTTTAAAAGGAATTTAAGAATGCCTGCCTTTGTGCAACTTAAGAGACATCCCACAGGTTCTATGTTTTTTGTTTGATTGTTTTGTTTTGAGATAGAGCCTTGCTCTGTCGCCTGGGCTGGAGTGTAGTGGCACAATTTCAACTCACTGCAACCTCTGCCTCCCAGGTTCAAGCAATTCTCCTGCCTCAGCCTCCCGAGTAGCTAGGATTACAGGTGCCCACCACCACACCCGGCTAATTTTATATTTTTAGTAGAGATGGGGTTTCATCATGTTGATCAGGCTGGTCTCGAACTCCTGACCTCAGGTGATCTGCCTGCCTCGGGCTCCCATAAAGTGCTGGGATTATAGGCGTGAGCCACCGCGACCGGCCTCTATGTTGTATTTTAACTTTTATTCAGTGCAAAATACTTTCTGCTTTCTCTTTTTATTCCTCTTTGACTCATGAGTTATTTAGAAATGTGTTATTTAGTTCCCAAGTGCTTGGGAATTTCCCAGACATCTGTCTGTTATTGATTTCTAATTTCATTCCACTGTGGTCAGAGAATATACTTTGTGTGACATGTATCCTTTTAAATATACTGAGACTTATTTTATGACGCAGAATATGATCTATCTTTATAAATGTTCCATGTGTGCTTGAACGGAATTTGTATGCTGCTGTTGTTGGGAGGAGTGTTCTATAAATGTCAGTCAGGTCAAGTTGGCTGATAGTGTTATTCAAGTGTGCTATATCCTTGTTCCATTAAGTTTTGAAAAAGGGATATTGAAATATCCAACTCTAATTGCAGACTTGGCAATTTCTCCTTGCAGCTCTCCCAGACTTTATTTCATGTATTTTGCAGCTCTGTTATTAGAAGCAGAGCTATCTGGGGCCGGGCACGGTGGCTCACACCTGTAATCCCAGCACTTTGGGAGGCCGAGGCGGGCATATCATGAGGTCCGGAGATCAAGACCATCCTGGCTAACCCAGTGAAACCCCGTCTCTACTAAAAATACAAAAAATTGGCTGAGCATGGTGGCGGGCACCTGTGGTCCCAGCTACTCGGGAGGCTGAGGCAGGAGAATGGCATGAACCCGGGTAGCTGAGGCAGGAGAATGGCATGAACCCGGGAGGCGGAGCTTGCAGTGAGCTGAGATCGCACCGCTGGACTCCAGCCTGGGTGGCAGAGCGAGACTCCATCTCAAAAGAAAAAAAAAAGAAACAGAGTCATGTGGGATTGCTGTGTCCTCTGGATTAATGACCTCTTTATCATTACAAAATGAACTTTTTTAGCACGGGTGATACTCTTTGCTCTGAAAACTACCAGTCTAATATTGATATAGCCACTCCAACTTTCTGTTGATGTGCACTATCATGGTATATCTTTTTCCATGCTCTTACTTTTTTTTTTTTTTTGAGATGGAGTCTTGCTCTGTTGCCCAGGCTGGAGTGCAATGGCATGTTCTCGGCTCACTGAAACCTCTGCCTCTTGGGTTCAAGCAATTCTCCTGCCTCAGCCTCCCAAGTAGCTGGAATTACAGGGGCATGCCACCACACCTGGCTAAAATTTTTGTATTTTTAGTAGAGACAGGGTTTCTGCATGTTGGTCAGGGTGGTCTGAAGCTCCTGATCTCGGGTGATCCACCCTCCTTGAGCTCCCAAAATTCTGGAATTACAGGCACGAGCCACTGCGCCCGGTCTTATCCTTTTACTTTTAACCTATTTGTATCTTTATCCCAGAGGGGCATTTGCTTATCTATGAATGAGAGCGTTTATCAATTTAATGTGATTATCAACTTTAGCTAAGTTTAAGCCTATTGTCTTACTATTTTTTTCTTTTCTTTCTTTTTTTTTTTTTTTTTTGAGACAGAGTTTTGATCTTAATGCCCAGGCTAGAGTGCAGTGGCACAATCTCAGCTTATTGCAACCTCCACCTTCCGGTTTCAAGCGAGTCTCCTGCCTCAGCCTCCCAAGTTGCTGGGATTACAGGCGCCCGCCACGATGCCCAGCTAAGTTTTTTGTATTTTTAGTAGAGACGGGGTTTCACCATGTTGGTCAGGCTGGTCTCGAACTGCTGACTTCATGATCCACCCACTTTGGCCTCCCAAAGTGCTGGGATTACAGGCGTGAGCCGCCACGCCCGGCCCCCTTACTATTTGTTTTCTATCCCACCACTCTTTGTTTTGTTTCTCCTCTTTTTCTGCATTCTTGGGACTACTTTTACTTTTATTATACCAGTTTATCTTTTTGTGGGCTTATTAGCGAGAACTCGGTTTCTTTATTTTTGTCATTGCTTTAACATTTACCGTCTACCTCCAAGTCATATACTGCTTCACCTGCAGTATAAGAGCCTTCCATTTCTCCACTCCCAGTCTCTATGCTACTGTTACACATTTTACTTATATATTGTAAACCGTACGATGCACTGTCAACATTTTTGTTTGAACTACCAATTATCTTTTAAAGAAACTTAAAGAATAAAAAAAGTGAACATTTACTCATATAGTTACCATGTTTGGTGCTCTTTCTTTGTGCAGATCCGTAGTTCCGTCTAACACCGTTCTGTTTATGCTTGACAGATTTCTTTGACATTTGTTGAGGTGCGGATCTGTTGGTGATAAACTCTTTCAACTTTCGATGGTCTCTAAAAGGCTTTATTTCACCTTTGTTTTTGCACGATATTTTCACTGGGGCTAGAATTCTAGGTTGACAGTTCTTTTCTTCCAGTGCTTCAAAGATTGTGGCCCCTCTATCTTCTTATTTGTGTTGTTGCAAACAAGAAATCTGCCTTAATCCTTACCTTTGTTTCTCTGTACATACCATGTCTTTTTTCTTCTGGCTGCATTTAAGACTTTTTTTTCTTTACTACTGGTTTTGAGCCGTGGTCATTTTCTTTCTTGTTCTTGTGCTTAGGGTTCATTGAGTTCCTTGGATCTGAGGGTTTATAGTTTTCATCCAATTTGGAAAAATTTTAGCCACTACTCCTTCAAATATTTTTTCTGTCCCCGCTGCTCTCTCTCTTGTTCAGGCTCTTGAGTTACCTCTGCATTAGGCTGCTTGAAATCATCCCACAAGTCTCGATGCCATTTTAAGTTTTTTGGATTGTTTTCCCTATCTGTATGTTTTTATTTTGTATAGTTTCTGTTGGTAAATCTTCAAACTCGCTAAGCTTTTCTTCTGCAGTGTGTACTCTGCCAATGGTCTCGCTTCGTGTAATTTTCACCTCACATATTTCATTTCTAGAAGTCCAATTCAGTTCTTTTGAAATATCTTCTGTGTCTCTGCTTAACTTTTTGAACATATGAGAGACGGTTCTTTTTCTTTCTTTCTTTCTTTCTTTCTTTTTGAGATGGAGCTGGCTCTGTCACCCAGGCTGGAGTGCAGTGGTGCAATCTTGGCTCACTGCAACCTCCACCTCCTGAGTTCAAGCGGTTCTCATGCCTCAGCCTCCGAAGGGATTACAGGCATGCGCCACCACATCCGGCCAGTTTTTTGTATTTTTAGTAGAGGTGGGGTTTCACCATGTTGGCCAAGCTGGTCTTGAACTCCTGACCTCAGGTGATCCACCCACCTCAGCCTCCCAAAGTGCTGGGATTACAGGCGTGAGCCACCATGCCCGGCCAGGGAGACAGTTCTAATAACTGCTTCAATGTCCTTTTCTGCTAATGCTCACATCTGTGTACGTTCTGGGTTGGTTCTGATTAATTCATTAGTCTCTTAATTGTGGGTTGTGTATTTTTTGCCCCTTGGAATGCCTGGTGAATTTGCAGATGTGAATTTTACCCTGCTTGTGTGCTGGATATACATGTATTTCTAAAAGTGTCCTTGAACTTTGTTCTGGGATGCAGTTAATTTACGTGGAAAGAGTTTGATCCTTTTGGGTCTTGTTTTTACCATTCATGAGGTCTGAAGCAGCATTTAATCTGGGGTTCATTGTTTCCCCCATGGAGGCACTCACTTCTTGAGAAACCTCCCCAGTGCCCTGTGAGGATGAGCATTTCCAGGCTGCTTGGTGGAAATGGACACTAGTCCCCGCCCTACCAGAACGCTGGGCACTGGTCCCCCTCGTCTTTCTGGACAGTTTAAGATTTTTTTCTTTCTTTCTTTCTTTCTTTTTTTTTTTTTTTTTTT
>NW_016810565.1:4411348-4445541 GCF_001698545.2 Rhinopithecus bieti
GTCTCGCTCTGTCACCGGAACTGGAGTGCAGGGGCCGCATCTCAGCTCACTGCAAGCTCTGCCTGCCGGGTTTACGCCATTCTCCTGCCTCAGCCTCCCGTGTAGCGGGGACTACAGGCGCCCGCCACCTCGCCCGGCTAGTTTTTTGTATTATTTTAGTAGAGACGGGGTTTCACCGTGTTAGCCAGGATGGTCTCGATCTCCTGACCTCGTGATCCGCACGTCTCGGCCTCCCAAAGTGCTGGGATTACAGGCTTGAGCCACCGCGCCCGGCCTCTTTTTTTTTTTTTTTTTTTTTTTTTTGAGACAGAGTCTTACTCTGTTGCCCAGGCTGAAGTGCAGTGACACGATCTTAGCTCAGTGCAACCTCCGTCTCGTAGGTTCAAGCCATTCTCCTGCCTCAGCCTCCTGAGTAGCTGGGATTACAGGCGCCCACCACTACACCTGGCTAATTTTTGTATTTTTGTGGAGATGGAGTTTCTACAAAAATACATGTGCATGAACCGATCAGGCCTCTGCTGGATCCTTGAGGGGTACCCCCCGTCGTTTCCCAGGGCTTCTCTCCATGCAGCTCTTTTTCTCCCCAGGGCTCTGCCCTGAGAGCAGTAGCTGCCTCAGTCTCCAGAGACTCTCAGCTCTGTCTCCTGAACTCAGGAAATCCTCAGGCAGTATACTGCCTGCGTTTTCCATCCCTGAGCCACAGCCTCGCATCTCACCCAGGGAAGTAAGCCGGGGCAGTGGCAGGACTCACTCATGTTTTTACCTTTCCATAATGTCCGGTGTCCCGAGCCAGGTCCATCTGTTCCATCTAGTGTTGGTGGTTGCTTCTCACACACATAGCTGTTCCCTGCAACTCTGTCCTGACCAGAAATGGGAATTCAGCAGCCACATTGCTGAGACATCTTCTCACCTCCCCAGTGCCCACCCTGACCAGCACCCCCTGCCCCCGACCTGCCAGCTTTAATTATCTGTATTCCGTGTAGCCTGACAAAAAGGATGGAACCTGCCAGAGGCGGGACTCCCATTGTTTGGCTGTAAAAACAGCCCCCTGACTTTCTCCAGAAAACCAAGAAACAGTCCAGGCATGGCATCTAAGGTGGTTTGGAGGGTCACAAGCACTTGAGCCCCAGCTCAGCAAAACTGCCAGGACTCCAGCAAATCATGAAGGCATTCGCCGTGGGGTGGATGCGAGAAGTGTGGGGATGGGACAGGACTAGGAAGACACTGAAGTGTCAAGATTGCAGGGCAGATGCAGTCCCTGAAAAGAGGCTTTGCACAGCGCAGAAGGCAGCAGCTCTGAGGGCACAGACTCGTGGGGAGAATGACAGAGATGTGGAGGGTGGTTCTGCCTTGCAGGATGAAAGTTTCTACCAGTTGCTCTTTTTCTTTAGGCAGAAAAAGGAGACCTGCTCTGGAGAGGGGCAGGGTGGGGCCGGGCTCCCTAAGCGAAATCTATTCCTGAATGTCCCTCGTCCTGTGGAGTGGCAGCAAGGCCTGAAACCCCCTGGCTTCACCCCGCGGGACCAGGTCAGGACAGCACGGCCAGCCCAGGCAGGGCATGTGCCCAGGCAGCGCCCGGCCATGGCGCCACCAGGGTATCAGTTAATCTCCATAAGAGGCTGGCAAGGTGGGTTCTTGGCCCCATTTTACAGATTAGGGGCCAGATTTCCCGAGCTGCTCAGCTGACAGATGGCGGCAAACCGAAGGGCCGGCCTGAAGCCGGTATGTGCTCCAGCCGTGGGCCTCCATTTCACTGTCCTTGAGATCTCAAAACCCCTACTCCAGAAATTCCCAGGCTGGGTGGCCTCTAGGGGCATCCTGGCCCCCAGCCCCTGACTTCTGGCCCATTGCCGTGTGCCCACACAGAGAGGGAGCATGGAAGACCTTTCCGTCTCCCTTCGGGCCTTATAAGTAAAACCCAGCGGTGTTTCCCTCCTGCCATCTGTACCAGCTAATGATAGATTGAGAGGATGCCGGCCTGGCCATGGGTGAGGGTCTGTCCTAAATAGGACATGTCAAGTGCCCAGCAGAATAGCTCTGTGTCCTGGAGTAAGACAGGTGTGGATCTAAAATTGGAGGAGCGGAGGTGGCGTTGACTTCTTCCAATCTTGGTTCACCCATCCCGCGCCTTCAGCCGGGAAGGACCTGACAGGTGGTCCCAGCCCCTGGGCCCATGTGCCTGGATTCCTGTGCTCACAGCAGAAGCCCTAAAATAGACCAGGACATTATACACCATGTCCACAGTGCCCTGCCTCTCCGTGAGGAGTGGCAGGGTTTCCGCCTGGAGTCACAGGGGCTAATCCCTGCGCTTCCCCAAGCCTGTGGCGGATCAGGGGAGCCTGGGTGCCAGGCGGGCCTGGCCCTGTGTTTCTGCTCAGCTGCCTGTTCCCTGTGGGTTTGGGAGCAAGTCACCTTAGTCCTCTGAGCCTCTCGTTTCTTGTTCATTCCCGTTTTTCTCTGCCCTTCCCTCTTTAGGGCCTAGAGACATGCCTTTCTCCCAATTAAGTGCCTTAATTATTTGTCATCTTCCACATTCCAAAAGTCCCACAGACAGGACTTAATTCTTCCATCGACCCAGAATACCCGGAATTCCGCTCTGCGCAAATTCACAATATCCTCTGAAGTCTGCAATTTACTTCCGCCTAAAGCCAGCTGACGTACCCGGGGCAGAGCCGCGGCTGCCTGCATTTCCTAGCGGAGTACATGATTCATCATTTTCAGACTTGGGGATCAGGGGGCCAGGCAGGGCCTTCGTCTGGTGGGAGGCAGAGCCCAACCTCTGCTGATTGCAGACTGTGCAGTCTGTTATGGCTGATTCTTACAGGAATCCTGCAAAAGAGCTCACTGTCCTTGTTTCACGGCTAAGGAGACAGAGACACAGAACTAAGAAATAGCACACTCAAGTTCAGACAACCAGTAATGACCAGATTTATCACCATTTCTCCCAGTTTTATCTCAATCTGGAATCACGTTTGTCCCCTCTAGGACTCCAGAAACTGCAAATGATGGTTTCTTATTCTCAGCCCTGAAGCCACCAATGACTGAGATGTTGAAAAAGAGCTTCCTGGCGCTGTGTCCCATGTCCTGGGCTATTTTAGGTGTTAGGAATTCATGCACATTTAGCATGTGGCCAGGACTACTGGAGTATCCCTCCTGCCCTGCCTGTGCTCCTCAGCCCACCCCAAGACCCTCTTCCATTCCCTGCTGGGAGGCAGATGGAGGACAGGGTCTTACCTGTTAACTCCTACCCCTGAAGAAACTCTGATGGCTTGAAGCCCAGGTCCTATGGACACTTTCTGACCTTCTGTCCACGCCCGTAACCTCTGGACCACCCTGAAAGTTTTCTCTAAAGTGGTTGCCTCTGTTAGACCATAGAAGCTGGCCAACTAGCTGATCCCGTCTAGAAATGGCTGTAACCTGCCTTCCTACAACAATTTAGACAAATATCATCAATCTGCAGTTTCTTAACAGGATCTCGTTTGTCCTGGTTCTCAGGCAGGGGTGGTAGGAGCCGAGGGCAGGGCCTTGGCCTGCAGGACCATGTGCGTATCAGCAGCCAGCAGCCATGTGCAGACTGTCTTGACATGCGTCATCCTGAAAGCTTTTAGCCACCCGTGGGAAGAGAATGCCAAGGGCCAGAGGAGACAGCTTGTGCCCACAGTCTTTGGATTCAGGTCTGTCTTTGTCTGAAATTCATAGCATATCTTTTTGGGGGGGTTCAGAAATGTTCACCTTTCAAATCCTATGCCAAGGCTACCTCCCTAGCAGACAGTCAAGGTGGCACCAACATGAAGTCAAAGGTGGCAGCAACATGAAGTGCCATGTCCCAAGCTATGTTCAGGACCTGGTTTGGTTACAGGCATTTGAGCACTTCCAACAGGTGGTAGGACCATCCAAATGTCCCCCAGTCACAAGTGGAGCAGGCGTCACTGGGAGGAGGACAGAGCCGGTGCAGACCGGAATGTGCAAGTGCCTGGAGTCTGGTTTCAGCTCTGCCTCCCTCTGGGACCTACGTTTATTGGTCTTTTTATTAATCACTGACCAGTACCAGGCTCAACAGCAACTCTGGTTTTTGCAGACTTCTTCCCATTCTTCAACCAGAAGTTTCAGGGGTACAAGAGATCTTTAGGAGAAGTTTCCTGAGCCCCGTGGTCTCTGGAGGTTTTCTTTCCATTTGGAACAGTCTTTGAAGTCTGAACAATTCTCCTGGAGGGCTGCAGGCCTGGAAGTCAAAGCATTTCAGGGATTTGAGACCAAGCGTGGAAGGGAAGGCCACTCAGTCTTTCCTGAGCTCACAGCCCCTTCATCCATCTGGGATGAGGGCCTCCTCTGGGTGCAGGCCATTCAGGCTCCCGACACCACCCTGCAGAAGTCCTCAGTGGCCACAGCTTTATGGAGCTGTGCTCATCCTCACTACGGAACCATCTACATTCAAACCTGCCCTTAAATTTGAGGAGATGGCCTAATCCTGGATGTGCACCCCAATCCCTACTTAAGAGGCATCTGAATTCATCAGCTCCAGATATCCCTTGGACTTCAAAGCCATCCTCTGGATTCCAGGGGGCAGCCAAGAGGTTAGGGTGATGTAACATCTTGATGAGTTGAGAGAGGCGGCCATCCCAGATCAAGTGATGCTTTCCTGGATCCAGGCACAGATTCTAGGCAGAGACCCATAGTACAGACATTCCCAACCTTGCCCTGCCCTGTGCTAGGTGAGGACGGGGCTATGTCCTCCCTCCAGTGGCCTGAGACGTGCACGGAGCTCTGGACAGGAAGTCCTCCCCAAAACCCTCTCTCTTTCAGGCTGCTGGTCTCCCAACACCGTCATAGGAGGGCAGCTCTGTGTGCGGAAATACACGAACACCAAGGTGCTGCTTCATCTGTGGGTTTTAAAGAGAATTTCAATTTGATTTATCTTCCAATACAGGGAACTTGGCAAGATCTGCTTGTTCCAGGAGCGGGAGATCCTCAGAGCAGGGTCTGGGCCGCCCTGCATGGGGAGAGTCAGAGGACAGCGGGAGGTAGTCAGCTGGGGAGGCCTCTCCCCACAGATGGCAGGAAATGGGGACGGGCCGCCCTGCAGGATTGGCCCAGGCCTTGAGGCCATAGGGGGGCCCCACCTCCAGACGTGCCTGGCCTGGGTTTCCCGGCCTTTGGCGCTGGAAGGCCACACAAAGATGGCATTCATGGTGAGGCCTTAAATTCTCTCCGGAATGAGGCAGGGTTTAAATAAATACATAAGAAGGTTGGATCCTGGGCCAGACTGAGCTTGCACAGGGCGGTGGGTGCTGTGAAGGCCGAGAGAGAGAGAGAGAGGGTGCCCCTCCCATGCACACCCAACTTTGTGAAAATTAGTAAAAAATGTTTCTTCCCTGTCAATTAATGGGGGAACTCCCGTGTACCCCCATTCAGTGACAGTCGTGAAGGATTTGTGTTTGGGGATAGCTCTAGGGGCCGATCATTTACTGGGTGTTTTCCACAGGTCAGGCACTGACTGGATGTCACTCAAGACTATAAGGTGGGTAGTAGGTCCTGGGATTCACCTGTTTATTCCTTTACAAAGAGTGACTGGGCTGAGAGCACTATTAGGTACTGGTGTTGCCGGGGTGAGGGGACTCCGAGATGCACTCTGCTCTCATTCAAGTCACAGTGGGGACAAACAATTAGCAAAGGAGATGCCAAGGGTCAGCCCCAGAGCCTAGCTCGCGCGGGCGTTGGGGTGAGTGAAACAGGTTTTCAGCTCTGCTTTGCAGATGGGGAAACTGAGGCAGAGACTTGCATTAGGAAATGGAAGCTAAGTGCTGCGTCCTGAAAGAGGTGCATTCTTGAGGCTTGTGGGACTGCGGGAGGGGTGCTGAACCCTCCGCTGTCATGCAGGCGCTGCCTTGGGACCTTCACCCTGCTAAGCCAGCCCAAAACTGCAGGAAAGGGGTTAGAACGACCTTTGACTTCTGAATGGCGTAGTCCAGGGCCGGGGACCCAATGACTTTGCTTGTAGCAGAGTCTGTAGTTTTAAAGGCTCTGAGGATGGCAAGAGAGCAAAGATGGTGGGCCCAGCCCGCAGGAGGCTCGCCATACCAGCTTCCTCTCCTAGGGCCTGGGGGAATCTTTGTGATGGGGTCTGGCTACTGAAGAATTGCAAACATTCTTCCTGTCTCCCTTGACGGTTCTGAGTTCCAAAAGCCATACGCTTCCAAAGAGGGAGGTTTTGGAAAAGCTAGGACACTCTGCAATCCTGCCACCCAGAAGGGCATGCCTCAGGGACAGGGAAGAAATGTGGAGGGAAGTTCTGGTCTCTCTTTTTGGGAGGGTTAGTAGCTTTTCCCTTGGAAATGGGGTTTTGTTGATGAGCCCCCATCTCCCAAAACCTCAGGCACTTTAGTTACCTCACTTGGAAGGGGTCTTTTAAGAAATGCATAAACCCCCCAGTGGGGTCAACTCCACCCAATGGGTTGATAAATGAGAAGTCAGATGGGCCAGGCAGGACCCTCTGACAGATAGATGGGGGTCACAGCCACCCCAAGAATTATTACACCACAGAGCAGGGCTCCACTCCCCCAAAGAACCTCAAAGGGTCACGGAGAAGGAAAGAGACAGCGTGCCTCCCTCTGCATGTGATATTATGTTCAAAAAACTTGTGTGGGCTTTGCTTCCTGTGCCATTCGGCAGCCTCGCTAGTTTTAGTATAATTTTTTAAAATCACATACCATTATTGAGGGTGTAGATTGGTGTAACCTTTTTAGATGCAACATTTCAAATGCCCTTTTTCTGAGTTCTGCTAAAATGGATGAGGTGTTTGGGGCTTTTTTCTTCCAGCACTATTTGTAATTATAAAAAATTGCAGTGACCTCTGTGTCCATCATTAGAGAAATGGCTGGATGAACCATGGTGACACCCATTTAAGGAATACTATTCACTCTCCTGCTGATAGACAGGGAGAAGTGGAACGGCGTGTATGGGCACGGGGAGGAGTGAGCGCATCGCCAAAAGCAAAGGCAAGTTGAAGAACCGTGTGTGTGTAGGGGGGACGATCCCATCTGTTTAAAAAAATGTGCATATGTACATATTTATTTAAATGGCTGTATATGCCTAAAAATATTTGGAAGGAGCCACAGCAACCAGTTAACAGTGATTATTTTGGTGGGGAGCACACATTCTTCCGTATCTGAATCTGTGACAAGAGGTCACTTCTGTCACATAAAAAACAAAGATTTACAACAAACTCCTTACCTTTGGATAAAATCATGGCTCTGGGGAAATACACCCTATCCACCCTGTGGCTCCAGTCTCATGCCCAGGGCCACTGCCGCTGGATGTTTGGAGGTCCCCCACCCCACATCCCCGGCACGCAGGACACAGACTCGGGGCTCAGCGGCTCCTCTCTGGGCTGGCTGGGCACCAGGGAGGACATCATCCAGTGACAGCTTCTGGTTAGATTGGCCGAGCTCCTCCCTTCTTTGGAAGTGGGTGGACAGCAGGGCCAGATGCCTCTGAATGTACCCCCGGAGGGATAATGGACCCCATTGTCTGGGGAGAGGAGGATGCACGCCCTTTCCTGTTTCTTCTCATCCCACGATCCAGAGCAGTGTCCAGTTGTGACGGAGACACGGAGTTGAAGGAGGGCACACTTTCTTTGGTCTCCTCCCACCTCCGTCTTAAGAAAGTCATATTCAACCACCTCTAAATTTTGCCAAAAAAGCGAGGAGAAGTTGTACCAACATACTCCCCGTACTGCACAATGGCCGAGACCAGCGGGGGATTAGAACCTTGGCACTATAGAGCCAGGACACCGGGCACCTTAGGCCCAGGTGGCTGAGAAGGAACCTGAGTTCCAAGTGACTCAGCTACAGGGACTTGGCACAGCCCTGTACTCCAATGGACGGGGCATGCCAGTGCTGGGATCATAGGGCTGGCAAATGCGCCAGATGCGAAGGCAAGAACAGGGAAGAACAAGGGAATGAAAGGTCAGGAGGAGGTTGAGGAAGGTCCTGGGGCCATGTATCCGGTAGCTGAATTCCTCACTGCTCATTCACCACTCCATCTTCCTCCATCATGGCTGAGGCCCCCCACCCACATGCCAATGGGGGGGCCTGTTGGCTCATTTTAGTCTGCTCCACTTAAGAGAGCAAAAGCCCTTGCCATCCATGTACCCACGACTGCCTCATTTTCTAGAGGAAAAAGAGAAAGAACAGGCGAGAAACAAAATGGGCTCATCGTGGTTGTCTATGTGGCTGGTCAGCTGGGAAAAGCCGAAGGCCAAAGCCAGGGACCCGGGCAATTGCAACAGTTAAGGGGATACAGGGCACAGTGCCCAGGGACATGAAGCAGAGGGACAGCAAGGAGACTGCTGGGCAGGGTCAGGAAGGAGGGAGTTCCAAGGATGTGGAGGGGCCGGAGGGGCCGCGGCGAGCAAGGCTGTAGACTCTGCAGTGTGATGAGGACACAGTGCCCCTTGGATTGGCCACAGGGAGTGAGAATGCCATGCCGTGGGATTCTGCAGGGGAGCAGAAGGCAGGGGGAGAAGTGCATTTGGTATGAAGCAGAGTTGGGGCAGTGGAGGCCCACTTGAGAGACGCGGCTGGGAGGGGCAGCCTGAGTCACTCCAGGGTGTTTGCATGCCAGCAGGGGAAGGTCTCAAGTGTGTCTGCAGACCAAGGAAGAGGAGCCGCCAGATGGGCAGGGAATGGGGAGAGTAGAAACAAAGAGACAAGTGCTCTCCACACCCACTGGCAGATGTGCTGGGAGCCAGCAGGGCAGAAGGTGTTGGGGTTTGCCATTTCCGCATGACAGTCCCCCCTGTGGTATGACTCCATGAGTGGGGTTGAAGAGGCATGGAGACAGAGGTTACTGAACTCAAGGAGACCAAGAAACAGTGAGGAGACAGACAGAAAGAGACTCTGCAGTGTGACAATAAGGCTGGTATGTCCCATTGTGTAGTTGCACATTACACCACTCACAGCAAAGTCTGAATTGTGCAGTGCACAACATGCACAACTGTACTTGCTGGCCCTTTCAGGAGCTGGATGTGCCATCCTCATGGTTGTGAATCCCCTGGCATGATGGCTGTGCGTTGAGAGAGCAGGATTGTAAGCCATGCACCTGAATGCTGCTGTGTACACAGAAAGGTGGCTCCAGGGAATAAATAAGGAGCATCAGAGCTGGTGGACAGGTCCGGGAACACCAGCTGCTCCAGCCAGAGACAAGCAAGGGAGGTGAGAACAAGGACAACCTCCCCAGAGGGAACCAAAAATCCCAGTGACAAAAGCAGTTTACACCCAGGGCCGAACACAGCACTGGACACAACAATGGCAACCCCCATTTGACAGACAAGGAGACTCTAAGACTCCATGAGATTAAACACTTGCCCAAGGCCACAGAAATAATCACAGTTGGAGGCAGAATTGGGATTCGGGACTAGAACAGGATGGCCCAGTGGTCAGGGGGTAGCATCCTTCCAGACCTCAGCCCATTTGCACGTGTCCACACTCGGTGCCTGGCCCGCACGTAGCCCCTGGGCCTGGATGAGGCCTGCCTGAGATATCCAGCGAGAATAGAGAAATCAAGTCAGCCTTAATTAAGTCACACACAGGGACTGGAGGTCCAGAGGGGCCACCACCTGCCCGCAGCCCTCATTGTGTGCAGTTAATCCTGTCCAGGTGTCTGCTGGCAGCCCCTGATCAATTAGTCACTGCGATTGAAGCTGAGTGTAATTAATTATTCAATTTTGAGCTGTTCCAGCTTAATGCATCTGAAATGACATCATGCAGCCTGGGCGTTCTGCAGGCGGGGGACAAAAGGCAAACAGGTCTGAACAAAGCCCCGGTGCACCTGACCCTCTCAGTCGGCACTAATCCTCGACCGCCCAGAGCGAACCCGCTCACCTCACGCCGTCACCATCAAAAAACCCCTCCCCAGCAGGTGTGCAGCCCCGCGAGTTGGGGCTGCCGGCTGGTCCGCTTCGGGAGCCTCGACCTCCCAATCAATGGACCCTAATTCATGGGTCGCCACCCCAGTTCCCCTCCTCAACTACACTCTCAACCCTGCTCTGCTGTCCCTCCCCAAGAGCCTGAAATGATAGCCCTGGCTCAGCTTGGAGGAATGGCACAGGCCTTTCTACTGTGATCACTGCTCTGCCCCAACCCCAGGCATGGTGGAGAGACTGGGGCTTCCTGTCGGGCCTTCTCTCCCACACGGAGACTTCACCTTGGGGTGCAGGCAGGGGCATGGGCAGGCCGGAGGCCAACCTCCTTGAGTCTTTCAAGGGGAAGTAGTGGGAATAGAAGGTCCTTAATTCACCTTGATCTGTGCTGCTGAACCCAGAGAGCTTCTGGGGACTCTCCTTCCCCCACTCTTCCTGTCCTCCTCTGCTGTGGCCTGGGTCCACCCTGTCTCTCACCTCCCTAACTGGACCCCAGTTCAGGTGTCTGCCCAAAATGAGAGCATTCTCTCCTGAACCATCCATAGTTCCCTGATACCTCACTCCCATGCAAAGCCTCAGCCCTGCTGTGAGGCCCCAGGGCCTCCACCCTGCCTTTCTCCTGACCCTCTTTCTCCCCGATCCTGCCTCACACAGGCTCCATCCCCTCCATGCCAGTCCCTGGCCCTTGAGGCTTAGAAAGGCCCTTCCAGGCCTCAGTGGCCCAGCTCTCCTATCCCCACAAACCCCTATCCTGCCCCTCACTTTCCTTGTAAACCTGTCTGTCCCTCCCCTGGTGCCTGCAGCCCCCCTGGGTGCCCACAGCACTCAGAGCACTGCCCTGATGCTCGCCTTATCTCAATGCATCTGAAACGAAGCGTGTGTTTGCATAACGGCTGCAGCTTGCGCAGGAGTAGGGGCAGCTGCCTCTGCCTCCGCCGTGTGTGGGGCACCCAGCACAGCGCTTAGCACATAATGGGCCCTCTAGCAATGTTTGTTGAATTCATGAAGGAAAAAATGATTAAATCAGCCAAATTGAACTCATTATCTCCCCCTTCCTCCATGCCCTAGAGGGAAGCCCTGGACCCTGCATCTGGGATAATGGTGTCATTAGCAGCCTCACAGCCCTCCCAGCTGTAACTGGGCCATTTCCACCCTCTCATCTCCTTGCTGCCCACAGCCAACGAGTTACCAGACCAGCTCAGAAAAAGACCCCCATTCCTGTGTCACCTCCCCACCCATCTCCCTGGCCTCGTCCAAGGCTCATTGTCTCTCACCAGGGCCTCACCCCCACCAGGGGACCCTGCCTCCAGCATCATTCCTCCAGCCCACCCTCCAAGTAGGCCCCTAAATGGGCTTTCTGAAATGCAAACTTGGGCATGAACTTCTCGCTTTAAAACGCTCAGGTGACCCAGCAATTCCACTTCCAGGAATACACCCAAAAGGACTGAAAGCAGAGACTTGCACAGATATTTGCACACCAGGATATTCACAATAGCCCAGACGTAGAATCAAACCTCGTCCACCCACAGACAAACAAAATGTGGGAAATCCATACAAGGGAATGTAATTCAGCCTTAAAGTGGAAGAAAATGTTGACACATGCCACTTCATGCTACTTCATGGATGAGCAGTTGTTTGTTTGTTTGTTTGTTTGTTGAGTTGGGGTCTCACTCTGTCACCCAGGCTGAAGTGCAGTGGTGTGATCAAGGCTCACTGCAGCCTCCACCTCCTGGGCTCAAGCAATCCTCCTGCCTCAGCCTCTGAGTAGCTGGGGCTACTCAGACATGCACCACCACACCCGGGAAACTTTGTGGATGAACCATGAGGACACAATGTAGGGTGAAATAAGCCAGTCACAACAGGCCAAACACTGTACGATTCCACTTATATGAGGGACCTGGAGTAGTCACATTCACAGAGACAAAAAGCTGAATGGTGCTTGCCAGGGGCTGGGGGAGGAGGGGTGTTCAATGGGGACAGAGTTTCTGTTTGGCATAATGAAAGAGTTTTGAAGACAAATGGTGGTGATGGTTGGTGCAACAATATGAATATACTTAGCGCCACTGAGCTGTACACTTAAAAATGGTCAGAATGGCAAATTTTCTATTATGTATATTTTACAACTATTTTTTAAAATCCTAAAAGAACGCTGGGCACCGTGGCTCATGCCTGTAATCCCAGCACTTTGGGAAGCCGAGGCAGGCGGATCACCTGAGGTCAGGAGTTCGAGACCAGCCTGGCCAACATGGCGAAACTCCATCTCTACTAAAAATACAAAAATTAGCCAGGTGTGGTGGCGGGTGCCCGTAATCCCAGCTACTCGGGAGGCTGAGACAGGAGAATCGCTTGAACCCAGGCAATGGAGGTTGCAGTGAGCTGAGATCGCACCACTGCACTCCAGCCTGGGTGACAGAGCAAGACTCCTTCTAAAAATAAATAAATAAAATAAATAAAATCCTAAAAGAAAAGAAGTTCAATTGGCTCCAAACACCCTCAGCACTCCCCCACAGCCCTCCTTGGAGGCCTTGTCCTGCAGGGGTTCCATGTGCCATCAATCCCCTCCACCCCCAGCCTCACACCCTCCCCTCTGGGTGCAGCCTCCCCCCTCAAGGTCTCTGTTGCTGCCCAATTTGCTCTCTGGTCCCCACCCATTCTTGCCTGCTCAGCACCTTTCCAGGGTTGGAACCTGTTGTGTCTTTTCCTGCACAGGCCTAGAGATACCTGGCAACAGGACAACACTCTAAATATCTGGTGAACTAATGAAGGAAGGAAGGCATGCCTGGGTCTTCGCTGGCCCCTGCCACCGCAACTTCCATGTGGTCTTCCCTGTTTCTGTTACTTCAGCCCCCCAAGAATTTGCCATCTCTACCCCACTGAATATCCCAAGGGGAGGGGCAGGTGCAACTCCAGAGGGGAGACTAGACCCCATGGAGGTCCTCTGAGAAGCGCCCCCACCAGGGCCATGTGCTCTGGGCAGTGGGAGAGCAGCCCAGAGCTCTGGTAGTAAGTCCTGGGGGGCAGCACTCCCATGCCTGGGCCACACACGAATCAGTAGGTCCCTGATTCTTGGGATCTCTCGTGTCGTCAAGAACAGGACTCATGTGCTAGATTGGTGGCACCCCGTGTTCCTGACCTTCCACTTGTTTGTTAGGCAGAGGGGTAAAGCCTTTGAGGTTGGATGGACTGAGCCTCAGTTTCACCCTTTATAAAACTGGATCCCCATTGACAACCCATACATCCATCGGGGGGAGACAGGAGAAATGCACCCTGGCATGGTCCCACGGCAGGTCACCATGGAGTGACAAGGTTGAGCACACTGTATCCACTCCCTGACAACACGACTGCACTTATAGCAGGAATATGCACAAGCAGAGCCCAGCCGTGGATCTGACTGGTTCAGCATCAGACATCAGAATGGGGATCACCCTCGTGGTAGGGTGGCAGTGATGGAAGGAACAGGAGGGAACTGCCACGTGCTGGGGTCCCCAGTGTCTGCATCGGGGTGCATGGCACGGGTGTGCTCATTTTGTGACAGCTCACCAGTCGGTGCCTTTCTAATATGTGTGCTTTTCCATATGTCTATTATGCCTCAATAAAAGAAGAAAGAGCCGGGCGTGGTGGCTCACACCTGTAATCCCAGCACTTTGGGAGGCCAAGGCAGACGGATCACGAGGTCAGGGGATCGAGACCATCCTGGCTAACACGGTGAAACCCTGTCTCTACTAAAAATAAAAAAAACTAGCCGGGCGAGGTGGCGGGCGCCTATAGTCCCAGCTACTCGGGAAGCTGAGGCAGGAGAATGGCGTGAACCCGGGAGGCGGAGCTTGCAGTGAGCAGAGATCACGCCACTGCATTCCAACCTGGGCAACAAAGCAAGACTCCGTCTCAAAAAAAAAAAAAAAAAAAGAAGAAGAAGAAGAAAGAAAACAAGACGAGAAGAGAAAACCCACTGAAACACACATCAGCCCATCCGAAAGGGTCTGGCTGAGGATGAGGACAGGCAGGCAGCTCCCAGGAGGAGTCGTGAGGAGCAGCAGGAGAAGATGCTGGAAGGTGGTCATGTGGCCTTCTGCAGAGTGGTGCCTTCTTGCTGGAAATGCCCCTGATGCAATGAGTACTTTTTGAGCCCAGAATCTCTGACTTCCAAAGGAAAGCCTAGGGAGGACTTGGGTGGGGCTGTGGAGGGGCTGGCCACTGCTCCTTTGGAGAGGCAGCTTGGGAGGGAGGGTGACTGCCCTGGCAATGGTGCCCAGAGCGGCACAGTGCAGGGAGTGAGCACAGCCCGGAGCGGCGCAAGGGGAACTTGAGGCCACCAGAGGCAAAGGTCGGGGTAAAGAAGGAACGGTGCAAACTTACCAAATGGAAACCTCCTCTTGGCATCAAGACCTGCAGCTCTGGGCTCCGTGGGGAGGGACATTCTGGTGTGGTCCAGCCTCATTCCTTCCATGTGTGGTATAGTAAGGACAGGCTCCTTGCCTGGGACCCCTGAATACGGAAGCAGGGGGAGTGCGTCCACCCTTCATGGGCAGACTCCACTGCTCAGCATCTGGAGTGCCTGGTGCTGGGGGAGCTGCTCAAGGCAGCCCATGGTGACGGGGCTGGGCTGGCAGGACTCCCCACGCGGCCATGTCTAATAGCCGTTGCGGCCTAGCTGATTAGCACGGTAACCACCAGCCTCAGGAAGGAGGTGGACCTCAGAGTGCCAGGAATTAAGCCGAGACTTTGCAAGTTCATGCCTTTGCCTGCCCCAGCTAGCAACATGGACACCAAGGGCAGAACCCGGTCTCATCCGACTTGGCTGGGCATCTGTTGACCAACATGGGGTCATTAAAAGGCACGAGACCCTCTCGGGTGGGTTCCTGCTCTGGCCATCCCAGGGGGGACCAGGACCCCATTTCCCCCAGAAACAAGCCGGAAACGAGCAGCGGAGCCACTGTGCTGGGCAGGGCCACACCCTTCCATGGCGGGGGGAACACGAAGCCCCGGGCTTTCTAAGAAAGGATTTTGGCCAACGCCTGTGGCAACAGCATGACCACATGGCTTGGCCACAACCGAGTGTGTCTGTGTGGATTCTCCAGGAATCGTCTCTCTCGGAGACTGTGGTAGGAGAGGGAGGGAGGAGCGGGAGGCCTGACTCCCTGTGTTCCAAGGGGAGCTGTGGACGTCCATGCGGGTTGAGAAGACAGGACCAATCTTTTTACTTACTGCTTTTGATACAGAAACATGCACAGCACATACACAGGTAGGGAGAAGGAGGAATGGGCCTCCAGGTACCTTTCACCAGATTTCACAGTGACCTGAGTTTATGCCACCTGGAAGCCACATTTCAAACCCATGGCCGGGCACAAGAGCACCCACTGCCCTCACCCCCTGGGCTCAACTGAACAGAAGATCTCTCCACATCATTTGACTCTCCTAGAAACTTCCTCTGCACCCCAGGCCCGTGCCCTTGGAAAGCCCTCTGCTCGGATGAGACCCCCCATCCGCCCACACAACCATGCACACAGGGCTCTCTGGAAAGCCCCTCCAAGTCTTTTGAGGTAGTCCCGAAACAGGTGGCTTGAGAGAGAGTGAGAGCTACTTTGGGCACCATGAGACGGCCACTCGCCACCTGACGCTGTCAGAGCCTGAGCACCCTGTGATAAATGTGCTGAGCTCCGAAATAGGCTTCAAAGCTAGTGCCACATGCAATTCCAAATCCGGACTCCTGGGGCTATTGGATTTCATGATTTCTCTTGCAGCCTTGGTTACGGGTTAGCATGAATCTTCTCACCCCTTAATTATAGTTCTGGCATTCGAAAAGCACACCAACACCTCTCCCTCCTTTGGCGCCATCTCCTCATTCCTCCCCACTCCCAAACGCTCAGCGAGCCGGAGCTAATCCCTGGTGCCGTTTATGACTGTCCCTGTCCCTGTCCTCCAGGATCTGACTGCACACTCATTGGCTCATGCCTGCTGCCTGCCTTACAAGGCAATACTGCCCGCCGAGAGATGCTACTTTGGGAAGAGTCAAGGGGACAGAGAGAATGTCAGGATCTTTTTTTTTATGTGCTGAGCAAGGCCATTCCAGGGGCCGCCGAGAGCAGGCGGTGATCTGTATCAGAGATGAACTTGAACATACGCTGTCTTCCAGGGGCGCGGGAGGTGGAAAAAGTAAGCCCATGGCTTCTTTGGCTCGAGTTGGATGGAGCAAATTAAAACATTTAGGAATTTTCCTCTCCCAACTGCAGGTCTGTTTTAGGTCTGATGTCTGTCAACCAAATTAAAATAGATGAAAACGGGCCCCAATTATGTCTCTGGGTGGAGAAGAGGCACAGCCTTCGTGGTGGGGACGAGTGACTTCGCTCTGGGCTGCTTCCCTAATTGATTGCATCTCCAGGGTGGAAAACAGACACGGAGTCCAATCCTCCCGTTCTCCCCACACCCTGCTCACACAGGGAACACAGCAGAACACTGTTGGGGTGACCCAAAGTGCTTTGGAAACAAAGAAAAAAAAATTGAGGGGGGAAATGCAAGCCTTCCAGGGCAGCATGGTCGGTGCACGGAGCACCGGTGTTTTCAGGAGCAGTGAATTTCCAGTGGTCCTGGGGGTACGGCTCCATGGAAAGGGTTGCTCCACTCTGGGAGGCAGGAATAGGGTGAAGCGCCCTGAACAGATAAGGAAGGGGCCAGACTTGCACAGCCTTGCCTTAGTTCCACCCCTTCCAGGCCCTGCTTGCTGGGGAAGAGGAAAATGGCCTATTTAGCACTCTGAGATTGAAGAGAGGGAGGGACAGCAGGTCAAGCGGAGAAATGAGAAAACCAGGACCACTTCGCTGGGAAAAAAGACACCAGCAGGCAGCCCTGGCAGCATGAGAAAGAAAAGTCATACCGGGAAAGGCAGGAAGGGCCCCCACAAGCCCTGACCCCCCAACACGAGGGTCTCTGAAGTGTCAGCCCCAGGGTCACCGTTTGAACGCTGCTGACCCCATGTCCACATTGCCCCTTCATAGGGACGAGGGTCCTATAAAATGGCAAGGAGTCCATCATGCCGCTGCCCTGCAAGCCTTGCCCACGGAGCCCTTAGGAAAACTGAAATCCCGCAGGAAAGGGGATGAGGGGACAGGGATGTCTCTGAGGTCAGGATGAGCCTTGCCTGCCTCAGGACTCCCAGCCTGCCTCTGGGTGTGCCTCTCATACCTGATGTCCCATCTGTCCTACCCCCACACAGGAATGAGCCAGCTCTGCACCCTCTCCAGGGGCCTCCTCCAGCCTACGGTGGGGGGAGCCTCCTCATCTGGGACCCCAACCCCAGCACAACTCCTTGGCACAGGGGGCTGGGCATGGGAGAGGCTGGCCAGCCTCATTTGGACCTCGTCTCTTTGTTAGGGGGGAAAAGTGGGAGCCCCCCAGTGAGAAGGAGAGTCGAAGCAGAGACAGAGGCAGGTGCAGGAGGGGCTGGGGCAGGTTCCAGGAAGCTCAGGACCTGTGGTGGGGGCACACACCAGGGCCAGAACTCCTGCGGTACTGACACAACCCCCATGAAAGTATTCTTACAGACTCCTCCCAGAGCCCACCACAGGGTCAGTGTTTTCCTCCTTTTTGCTGTCACCAAGAAGCAGCAGAGAGCGAGGTACCCAAGTCAGGCCCCTGGCGAGGAAACAGCCTGTCCCTGGGAACTCCTGCAGGCCAGGTCCTGTACCCTCTCCCTCCTGCTTCTCGTTCCCCCAAGGCTGAGCCCCCGGAGGCTGTTTGGGTGTTCTTCCCCCAGCTGGTGGGTTCGGGTCTCGGGGTGGGGCACACTCAGCTCAAGAGGGATTGCCAAACAGCCCCTAAGAGCCCAGGCCTTCCTCTGCCAGTCGCCACTCCCCTTCCTCCCACCCCTTCCCGCCATTCCTGTCCTGGGCCTCCAGCATGGACACTTTGCACGGGGGGTCATGAGCCGTCTGCCGCTCCTGTGAGGTCACTGGACAGATATGCTGGCATTCGCTGTCCCCACACATGGTCGTAACCAGATCAGCACAGAGCCCCTCACCCTCCTCTTGCTGGGCCTGCCGCACCCTAAAATAGCCTTGATATATGTAAGGCATCTTCTGGAACAGACTGGCCCGGTCATTTAAACATTCCAGGCGTCTTGTTTATGCTTGGTAGTTATCAATAAGGCAGGCGGGACTCACAGCGCTCATTCCTGCGAGGGGCCCCCGGATCAACAGTGCACATGTCTCCCATGGCTGGGAGCTGATGTCAGTGCCTGCGTGGGCCTGAGAGTGACGGACTGCCTCCACCCAGGCTGACATCTGCCATTATAGCCTGGCAACAGGGCTGGCAGGAGCCCAGCTCCAGGGTCTTGACCCTGGCCATTTCCCCCTACAGAGAGGGAAACTGAGCCCAGAGGAGTCGCAGGAGCTGTACTGGCAGGTAGGGACCCAGGTGCCCTCCCATGGTGCTCAGCAGCCCTGCTGTGGGCACAGCAGGAGAAGAGTGAGCAGGGAATCCAGGCTCCTCAAAGCCCACGAGATGGGAAGGAAGCTTCATCTGCAGTTCAGGCCTTTGGTTCTTGAGATTGGACTCTGAAGAGGAAAAAGAGGCTCTGAGCACAGGAAAGGTCCTTGGAAAGACTCCCACACACCTGCCGGGAAGCCTGGGACACCCCTCTCCCCCCTCTCCCAGGTCCCAGTCCTAAACCTGTGGACGTTTGGGGCTGGATCATTCATTGCCATGGTGACTGCCTGTGCACTGTGGATACTTAGCAGTGTCCCGGGCCTCTGCTCACCAGATGTTGGTAGCACCATGTCTGCCCCAAGTTGTGACAATCAAAAATGTCTCCAGTTAAAGGAACTGAGCCTATCAAAGAGATAACTGCACTCCCGTGTTTATTACAGCAGACTCACAATGGCCAGCATATGGATTCAACCTAACTGTGCATCAGCAAATGAAGAATAAAGAAAATGCGGTGTATACACACAGTGGAATAATATTCAGCCACAAAAAGAAGGAAATCTTGTCCTTTGCAGCAATGTGGATAGAACCAGAGGACATTAAGTGAAATAAACCAGGCAGAGAGAGACAAATACCGCATGTTCTCACTCCCATGTGGGAGCTGCAAAAGTGGGTCTCATGGGGGTAGAGAAAAGGCTGGAAATGAGGGTGGGAGATGAAGGGAGTTTAATTTATGGGCACAGAAATCCAATTTGATGGAAGGAATGAGTTCTAGTGTTCAATAATAACACAGTAGGGTGACTATAGTTAACAGTAATTTACTGTATATTTCAAAATAACTAGAAGAGTTGAAATGTTCCCAGCACAAAGAAGTGATACATGTTTGAAGTGATGGAGGTCCTAAATATCCCAGTTTGATCATTACACATTGTATGCTTGTATCAAAATATCACAGGGGCTAGGCACGTTGGTTTACACTGGTAATCCCAGCACTTTGTGAGCCCGAGGCGGGAGGATGGCTTGAAGCAACCTGGGCAACATAGTGAGACCCTATCTCTAAAAAAAACAAAGCCACATGTATTGTACCCCATATACATGTACAATTATTATATGTCAATAAAACATGAAATTAATATCAAAGTACATTTTTAAATTAAGAAAATAATTAAATAGTTAAAATGTAAAAATACATCTCCAGGCATTGCCTACTGTCTCCTGAGTGCAAAATCACCCTTGTCTGAGCACCCTGCTGTGGAGAAATGAAACCTCTCCTGGCACAGGGAAGGAGCCTGCAGGGCCCCCGTCACTTTGCTCCTTACCCTCTCACTGTCAGCTGGGGACATGGAGCCTACACCTGCCACCCACCAGCCCACGCTATGGCCACTGTTCAGCTGAAGTCACCTAGCCCCCTAGAACACCTCACAGGCATGGGAGAGAGCTCCCTGCCTCCCCCGGAGGCTGAGCCTTCCTTCCAACAGCTCCGTGGGCAGTGGGACACCGAGGCCAAGGCTGCCGCAGCTCCCAACCTTGGCGCTGGGTCCTGTAGAGTATGACCAAGCTCACAGCAGAGCACATTTGGAGCAGAAAAGCAGAAGACAGAGAAACAAAGTGGGGAGAGTATGCATTTTTCTGGGGCACAGGAGAAGATGCTGAAGCCGGCAGGGAGAAGGAAAGTGGAGAAGTAGCTAGGGCAGGACCCTATACCCAGCCAAGGACCCAGACTGTCTCAGGAGGGCGGAGGGCTGCCTGGTTTTCTTTTCATCTTGCAGGTGGAGCTCTGGGTCTGGGTCCTCCCTGTCTGCCCTACAGGTGGATCTGTCCATTTTTCCTGGGCCAGGCCCCGCAAGCTGCACCTTCCAGCACACTACCCTCTCAGAGAAACACCTGCTCCTTGGGCAGCGCCTGCCAGCACCCTCAGGCCAAAGGAGAAAGATCAGGCCAGCTAGGGGTTGGGGGAGGCTCTGGGTGGTGTGGAGAGGATGCCAGCCCATGTGAGGGGCACCAGAGGTCCCCAGTCACCTGTACCCTGCCCCTGCCCATGGGAGGACCCTCCCTGTGGATGAGCTGCCTATGAAGGACCTGGGGCCTGAGGGGTCGTCATGGGCCCCAGGGGAAGCAGGTGGCCAGGAGAGATGCAAAGGTTTCCCAGACAGCACTTGGGACAACTCGGCAGCAGCCGCCTCCAAAAGTGGGGAGCAGGGCCAGAGAGCCCAGGGCGGTGCTGGGTCCCAGCCCAGCTGAGGCAGTCCCGGCGGGCTTCAGTGCGCACATGCTGCCATCGTGTGGAGCCCGGCTGGGGTGGCCCTCCAGCTGTGGGCCACCCCCGGCCCCCCATGCTGGGAACCCTGCCTGGCCAGGGCATCTCTGCCTCCCTGCCCCAACCACAGGCCTAAGCAGGCCCAGATGGTGTTGGCAGACTGGGCTGGCTGGGCTGCTGCCTCCAGGGGCCCCAGAGTTGGGGCTCAGCTTGCCAGGGATGGGAGGGAGGGTGGTTTGAACAGGCAAACCTAATCCCAGGGCCTTTGAAAGAGGGCTGACAGTGTGGGAAGTGCGCGGCCAGGCCCGGAGCCCAGACACAGCCCCAGACTCTGCTCTGTCTCTCTGGGCCCCATGGACCCAGAAGGATGCTCTCCCTGGCAGACCCTGCCAGCCAACGTCTCACCTTCTCCTCTCCCCTGCCCCTCCTTGGGGTGTCTTGTGTCACAGGGAGAGCAGAACCCTGCCTTAGCCCCAGACCTGCAACCCTGTCTGCACAGCCACTTCTCCTTGGCTTCCTCTCATCCCTCACCCCCTGCCCAGGGCTGCCCCTCCCCTCTCACACCAGCCACAGCCCCTCTCTCAGCATCCACAGCCTCACCCAAAAGGATGGCAGTTGGATTGCCCAGGGGCCTGCGGGAAGCAGAGGCACATTCCAAGAGTCAGATACTAAAGGGACAGTTTAGGAAGGTGTGGATAGGGGAAGCCTTGAGAGGTTACAGGGTATGGGTTCTGTCGGAAGGGCCAGCAAACGGAACAGATTCGGGCTGAGAGGGCGACAGGTGCGTGGAGAGCCCCCCACCCCCCGCCACACACAGAAGCAATGGTCTTCTGTGGAGGGACAGCCTCAGGGAGGGAATACATGGGCCAACCTCCCAAGCCACCTGCTCTCCCTCCCAGGGACACAGAGCAGGGTGAGGAGGGAGGGAGAGAGGGGATGGGACAGGCTCCTCAAAGTGGGGTCTGAGCTGCTTTAGCACCTGGGGCGGGCGGTGTGTAAATCCTCAAGAGCTCCTGGGAACACACCTCGAGACTCAGTGAACATTTCTCCCAGAGCGAGACTTTCTCCTAGACGGGAGCAGTGTGTTGGTCTCTGCCCCAAGAGAAGCTCTTCATTCCAGAGAGGCCTGCACTGTGAAGAGCGCTGATCAGAGGAAAAGAGAAGGTCGAGGCACAATCACAGATGAATGAGAGAATGACCCCCCCTGCGCTTGGCCCTGCCCCTCCCACTCTGCACCCTGGAGGCTGGCCCCAGCACGAGGTCCTCCGGGCTCCTGGCATCTGCTCATTGGCTTTGGCCAAAAGAGGCTCCAAGTGAAGAGTGGGAGGACAGGGAGGCTGGGATTTCTTCCCTGCTCCCTTTCTTTGGGCGCCCTGGTCCTGCCAGTGGCTGGATCCCTTCTGTCCCCACTGTGGCCCCAGTTCTCTCTGGACTGTAGGATTCCCCTGCCCCTTCAGGACTTGGGGTGTGTGTGTGTGTGTGTGTGTGTGTGTGTGGGCATTACAGCTTCCTGCTGTTGTTCATCTCCAGGTGTTACAAGAGACAGGGTCTCTATGTTGCCCAGGCTGGACTCAAACTTCTGGGCTCAAGCAATCCTCCCACCTCAATCTCCCAAGTAACTAAGACTACAGTTGCACACCACCTCACCCAGCTGTTGTGGGTCACCTTACCACCCACCCTCCCCACAACACACACCTCGCCAATCGTTCTACAGTCAAGTCCCTAACACTTGCTGCTTTCTGTGAGGATTCTGGTCATCTCCAAACACACAACACACACACACATCTATCCATCACCTCAACATTTTCATTCTACGTTGGTTCAACCAATATTAAGAATCTGCACCCCAAAATAAGCCACTCTAGCATGTTGACTATTCTGAGTTAAAGGGACCTGAAAAGCAGGAGGTGCTAGAAGATCCCTCAGATCTTCATTTTCTTTCTCAAAAGGAGGAGATGAAATTCCCATGTGAAAGATGTCCTCCCCATACTGAAAGGAAACTGCCACTCTTATCTTCAAGGACAGGAAGCTGGGGCCAAGGGAACTCTGTGCAAACAAACCTCGTTAAACTAATCCTCGTCCTCCCAGCCACTTCTCCACCCAGCCAGCCCCCAGCCTGGGCCCCCAGGCCTTGGCCCATTTTCAAGCGTCCTGCTCTTTGTCTCAGGCAGTGCGTACGTGTTCAAACTGTAACTGCGCCTCCGGGCCTTAGAAAGGCTCCCATGCCTGTGAGTCGTGTGGTCTGTCAGTTGTGCGCGTTTCTCCTGCTGATCTGTCTTGTATCACTTTAATTCTCATACCAAAAACCCTTGAAGGGATGGAGGGGAATTTTTGCACCCTGCACCCCAACACTGCCTTCCAACATGGCAACTCCACAGGGCTCAGCCTGGCCACTCTCAAGTCTAGCAGCTCTTCACTGTCTCCCGTCAAACCCCACCCACCCCGGCTGAGCAGCCATTTCCTGCACACGGCTCCGGCCACAGCCCAGGCCATGGGGCTCCCTCTTCTCACGATCTAGCTCCTACCAGCTGTCAGTGCACCTCTAAGAACCATCCATCAGAGCTTGTCACTCCTCTGCTTAAAACCGCAGGAATCAACTCTCAGGTCCGGACAGAGGCTGCCAAGACCCTGTGAGACCTGGCCCCAGGGACTCATCCTAATCTTGCTTTCCTTGCCTATGCTTCTCAGTGGGCCCCAGGGCTGCCATGGTGACCTTGCTGGGCCATTGCCCAGTCCCCAGACCACTCCTCCCACCTTCCATGTCTGAGAACACGGGCCCTCCTTAGGGGCACCTGTCCCAACCCCACATCCACTGTGAAGCCCCCTGTTCCTTTCTGTGGGAACTTCTAGAAGGTTCTTTCCTTCTTCCTGCTCTCAGCCACCTCCAGAGCTCCCGTCTGCCCTCTCGTGGTTTTCCCGTGGACCTGTGAAGCAAATATACCCTGTGGGGAGCTAAGAGGGTCTCTGAGGAACCTGGACCGCAATGAGAGGGTCCAGCCAGTGAAGGTCCTGGACCCCCACTCTGAAGCTGCCTGGGATTAGCATATCCAAAGGCACCAAGGGGAATGGAAATTTCCTCCCCTCTGGAAAATCGGGTGGACTTCCAGAGAAAGTTCTCAGCGAGCTTTTAAAGTGGCTAATTGAGAATTCTGTGAAATGTCTGCAGTGTCTCCTGGCAAGCCCAGTCATGGGTGATTAAAATATAACAATCTCATAACCACCCCCACATTTGCACACCCATCCTTACAGGGAGGCTTAAGGAAATTAAAGGGCTGAAATGATTTTTTTTTTTCCCCAGCAAGAAAGATTGGGCCACTTAATTAAGAACTATCCTTAATCTTGGACAAACTAGGTCTAATTTCTTCAAATTATTCCACATTTCACCAATTTCATTTTTTCCCTTTTACTCAAGGGTGTCTGGGCAGGCGTGCCCTGCACACTGCAAAAAGCCTGGACGTGAGACTGTCTCATTTTCTTCTGCCAAGCACGGAACATCTCAGCACTGATTATTTTCAACAGGGAGGAAAGTGGGCCTGGAGAGTGGGTCTGGAGAGTGCTCAGGAGGCCTGTCCTCACGCTGGAGCTCACAACCAGAGCTTCATTAGCACAGATTGATCGTCAGCCGCCTGTCAACAGGAAGGAGGACGTGGCACCTCGCATGCCGGACACAGTCCAGGCTGATGGGCGGAAAGCATTTGCAAGTCCCCGAAGGGGCCGCACGTAAGCAGCTCATTTGGAAATCTCACTTACATCTTGCCTCTGTTCTCTAAACGCTTGAAAGGAAGAAAGACAAGCAGTAGCTGAGCATCCACCAAGGGGCCCAGCACGGAAGCCGGGTGTCACCCTGATCCTGTCACTACTGCTCCATTTGACCATTAGGAGAACTGAGGCCCACAGGGCTGATGCCCCAGAAGTGGGGGGGGGGGGTTCCAAAGACTGTGTCCTGTTCTGCCACGTGTCTGCCCCAGAGAGACATCCATCTTCAACTCGATCGTGTGTGCTTTGTGTCTCTACCATCCGGCCCCCACCATAGGTGCTGGGTAAATGTTTGCTGAGTGAACTCTTTGGGGAAGGAGTGGGGGAAGCATGTTCAAGCTGGGAGAGTCTGCAGTGGCCCTGGATGGCTTTGCATACTCAACCTTTGCCCTCCTGGTTCAGCAGGCAGCACTTCCATCCCAACCCTCCCCACCACGAGTCCTTGGGGTTTGAGTGGCAGAACCCCATCCCCAGCTGACCAGAGAATGCCCTGCCCCTATGCCCACCGTGGAAGAGGTTCAGAGCCCAAGCCACGCCAACCACTATTGATGCTAGGACTTGTGTTGTTATCCCTGGGACAGAGACACAAGTGTCTCTCGTCAAAACTTGATTCTAGAAGGACGTGAGCCCAGAGCTGCTGGGACAAGGAGTGGAGAGGTTCTGCCTGGGAATGGAGCCAGGAAGAACAAACAAGATGGGAGAGAAAAACTGGTGTGGCCATTCCTGTGCTGCTCTGCCCTGAAGTCTGCCAATCCCCCCTCTTTTATTTATTTATTTATTTTGAGACAGGGTCTTACTCTGTCATTCAGGCTGGAGCACAGTGGTGTGATCTTGGCTCACTGCAACCTCCACCTCCCAGGCTCAAGTGATCCTCCTGCCTCAGCTTCCTGAGTAGCTGGGACTACAGGTGCATGCCGCCACAGTCGGCTAATTTTTTTTATTTTTAGGAGAGATGGGGTTTCACCATGTTGGCCAAGCTGGTTTCAAACTCCTGGGCTCAGGCCATCTGCCCACCTCTGCCTCCCAAAGTGCTGGGATTACAGGCATGAGCCACTGCGTCCAGCCCTCCCTTTCTTTTTACTGAAGCCATTTGGATTGGGTTCCCTTATCAGCGGGTGAGAAGGTCCTTACCATTACAAACCTCCTTGAACAAGCAGGGCTGGTTTATTTAGGAAGCGATTCTCAGAAGCACTGGAGGGGTGTGGAGACCTGTGCCTGGTAAGGGAAGGAGCCGGTGTAGGGAGAGCGACAGAACAGTTTCCCCTGTGGGGAACTGGGGCTCAATACCACTGCAGACTCCTGGGAGACAGTCTGGAATCACCTCGATGGTGTCCTGCCAGAGGAGCAAGGAGGGCTGCTCTGGTGGCGTTAACTCCTTGCACGTCCAGCGTGCCACACTCTCCACCAGCCAGAAAACATGTCCAGCAGAATCAAGAGCCTTCTGCTCAGTGTCCATGGAAGTGGTGAGAGCCCAGGGGATCTGGGCAGAACTGGCATCATTGGCCACCCTTTTCATTTTACAGGGGGAGGAACAAAGGCCCAGGACAGCAAAAGGACAGTACAGTCACACAGAGGATTCATGGCAACCCCAGATCCAGACCAGGCATCCTGGTTGACACCCCAGCATGCAGCATTCTCCTTCTTGCCTGCATCTCTGCAAATGTGGTGACTGCTACTAAACTGCAGTCTCCTCTGAGTAGGGACTAGACTCCAACTACTTGGGACAGTCAGAAAGATTTTGACGGGCATCTGCTCTGTGCCATCCCTGTGCTGGGCTCTTGGACGCTGGTGAGTAAAAAACCTACCCCTGCCTTTGCAGAGCACCCGATGCCGTGCTCTTAAAGATTCGAGGGCATCTTGAATGAGGTGCCCAGTTTTGCAGGTGACCTTGGGGAGTCACCATCAGTAGCAATAAAAGGTCCCATAAGAACAGTACTTTTTAGCTTACAACACACTTTCCCATCCATCACATTTAAAAAATCTCACTGAAACTCATGGAGCCTGTATCTTCTGTAAAAGGAGACAAATGCACTGTAGCCCCTAGCCACAGGGTGAAGGGACCATGTGCCCGGGCGCTCTTGGTAAATCGGAATATGTGTGCCTTGCAGGGAACCAACAGCCAGGACCAGCTGCAGACCCCGATGTGGAACTTCAGTGAGGGTCCTTGGGGTTGCAAGCAACGGAAACACAACTCAGACTAGCTTCAGATAGAAAGAGAATGTAAGAATTGAGAATTGTAACATAAAGAGGCTCAAACACTGTTTCTCTTTTCTCCTCTTTTCTTCTCTCTCTTTCCATCCTTTCTCTGCCTCCTTTTTATCTCTGCTTCCCTCTTGGTTTACCTCATTTTCCCTCCTGCCCCAGATCCTTCCTCTAGGAGCTCTGTGCTGATAATGTACCACCAGGTTCACAGCGCCAATGGAAAGGGTGTGTTTCCTCCCTACATCCGCATGTCAACACGTGGGCATGGATTGCTCCAGTTTAGGACACGTGTCCACCCCTTGAGCCATCTCTGGTGGTGAGTGTTCTGTGATTGGCTAGATGAAGTGGAAGCAGAGATCTGCTCTTGAGCCCTCCCAAGACCTCACCGAGTGGATCTCCAAAGCAAGGACATTGGGTTGTCCAAACAACACCCTAAGGAGTGGATTTTCAACTCCTGGTACAGGGTCTGGCACATGGGAGGGTGCTCACGAGAGTTTGCTAATAAACAAATCAATGAATATACAGTTTGAAAAATGCAGTGTATACAGTGCTATTTTTAAAAAGAACATTCCTGTTTCTTTCCGCTTAGTTACACCTGGATGTGGAAGTGTGGCTTTGAGGCATTTTATTTTCCCAGCATTAAAACAAATTTACCACCTTTAGCACTGCAGACTTCCTTCTTTCCGAATGTGGAATACAAAGCCCATTAAAATTGATTACCAAATCAGGGTATAGTGGCCCGTGCCTATAATCCCAACTACTCAGGAGGCTGAGGGAGGATCCCTTGAGCCCAGGAGTTCAAGACCAGCTTGGGCAATGTAGCAAGACCCTAGTCTCTAAAAAAACTTTTGATCACCAAGATGGTGATCTCATGACTGTTTTTCTGGGATTTCCTGGAAGTTACCCAAATGTGTCTTAGGTCTCTACGCCAGAGTCCAAGCTTGGGTTCTAACCCAATATCAGATGGGCTAAGAAAGCTTCTGTTGGCCGGGCGCGGTGGCTCAAGCCTGTAATCCCAGCACTTTGGGAGGCCGAGACGGGCGGATCACGAGGTCAGGAGATCGAGATCATCCTGGCTAACATGGTGAAACCCCGTCTCTACTAAAAAATACAAAAAACTAGCTGGGCGAGGTGGCGGGCGCCTGTAGTCCCAGCTACTTGGGAGGCTGAGGCAGGAGAATGGCGTAAACCCGGGAGGCGGAGCTTGCAGTGAGCTGAGATCCGGCCACTGCACTCCAGCCTGGGCGACAGAGCGAGACTCTGTCTCAAAAAAAAAAAAAAAAAAAAAAAAGCTTCTGTTGATGTGCTCGATGCTGTGACATATGGCCCAGCTTCACACTCACCACCCAGGATGGAGGCGCTCACTCCCAGATGCTGAGTGTGCAGTTGGCTTAGAGCTTATAGTTCTCAGCTGAGTCTTCTCTGGGGGTTGCCCTCATCCCAACAGACTTGCCTCACCCAAGGTCACACCCCCTTGCCAGGGCAGTCCACATATAATGACCAGTAGGTATGGGGTCCAAAAACTCTTTCCCCCAGGGGGGCCGACTTTGGTGGGCCACCTCGTTCAGAGGCCCCGTGGGATTGACCAGGCCCTTTCTGGGATGGCCCTGCAGCTTAGCTGCTTCTCCTCTGTCCTCATTCCTTTAGTCCCTGTCCCAGTAGGTTGGTCCAAAGGACTCTCCCTGCAAATTTCGTCTCAGAGACCAAATGCCAGGGAACCCAACCTGCAACAGATGGTACCAGGAGTGGTCCAACAATCTCTGAAGTGGGGTTTTGGAGCTGGCTCAGTCACCAGATGGCTGGCAATGAGGACTCTATCACCGGCGACAGGGGAGCATTGATGGTCCCTGGCATGGGGTAGAGGTGCAATTAAGACCAGCAGAAAGGAATGCACAACTAACACAATGGATCAGGTATGTGAGGAGAAGGAGGGAAATACTCATCACAGGGCTGCGAGTGGGATGGCTGTTGCTGGGGGCAACTGCAGCATCGGAGAAAGACAATCAAAGACTGAGGGTGGTTAATCACCAATTAAAGGCTAATTACGATAGCCAGAGAGTCTCCTTAGTATCATATAAATTAGAGACTCTCATCTCCTGCAGCTGGAGAGCAGAAAAGCTGAGGATCTGACCTAGGACTTAATTCTAAGTATTACAGAGCTGGAAAAGAGGTTGGATTCCCAAAACCTAGGCAAATCTGACATATCTGGGTTAGGGCTGGAGCTGGAATCATCTGAAAGCTCACTCACTCAGAGCCTGGCACCTGGGCTGGGAAGGCAAGCGGCTAGGAGCTGAAAGAGCCAGTGCTCCTCGGACATGTGTCTCTATGTGGGTGTCTCTGTGGGTCTGTCCAAGGAGGAAGCTTCAGAGCAGCTGGATTTTCTACATGGTGGCCCCGGGATCCAAACCAAGTGTCCCAAGAGAGAGGGAGCGGAAGTGAGTGCAGCCTTTTTGACTGAAGCATGCTCTATGAATGCAGTGGTGAGGGCAAATCTTCCCAGTGGGCAGAGCTTCAGATGGGGCTCCCCGTCATCCACTTTGTATGAAAAGCATCCTGGTTCAAGGATGGCTCATACAGGATTCTTGACCAGTGAAGAATAGTTTGATTGACTTATCAGAGACTAGAAAGAAAAGGATTGGCAGATGAGGGAGGGGAAGGTCTGTGGAAGAGGCAGATGGGCATGTTTTTGGAAAGGGTGTAATGTGGCCAGAGGAAGGTCTATTCATGTGAACGCCCACTGAGCCTTCTACAATGGAAGAGGTAACGCAGACCTTAGGAGACAGAATGACTTGGCCAGCTGATGTCAGCCAGCCTCTGTCATCGGCCACCCCATGCTGTGACTATAGTCATGGACCTGGCCACATGGCCTCCCATTGACGTAGGCTGCTACAGCCCCAGGAGCTCCTGAGGCTGAATGTCCCACCTGCCAGCAACAGAAACCAACAGTGAGCTCCCAGCAACGGCAGAGGCTTTGAGGACATCTGCCAGCTGCATGGAGGCAAATGGACCACACTGCACCCTTCCACCCTGGAAAAGGCAGCTGTTAATCATGACTAGAATTGACACATACCCAGGACACTAGTCAGTTCTCCAGAGAAACAGGACCAATAGGATGTGTATATGCGGTTCATCCTTGAACAGCACAGGGCTGAACTGCATGGGTCCGCTTTTGGGTTTTGGGGGTTTTTGTTGTTTTTTTTAGAGACAGGGTCTCCCTCTGCCACCCAGATTGGAATGCAGTGGCTCCATCACAGCTCACAGCAGCCTCGAATTTCTGGACTCGAGCAATCCTCCCACCTCAGTTTGCCGAGTAGCTGGGACCACAAGTGCATGCCACCACACTCAGTTACATTTTTTTTTTTTTTTTTTTGTAGAAATGAGATCTTGCTGTGATGCACAGGCTGGTCTCAAAATCCTGGCCTCAAGCAATCCTCTCACTTTGGGCTCCCAAAGCGTTAGAATTCCAGGGTGAGCCACCACACCCAGCCCAAGGGTTCACTCCTATGAAGATTTTCTCCTGCCTCTGCCCTGTCTGAGACAGCAAGACCAATCTCATCTCTTTCTCCTCCTCGTCAGTCTACCCAACATAAAGATGATGAAAATGAAGATCCTAATGACCACTTCCACTTAATTGACAGTGAATATATTTTCTGTTTCTTACAATTTTCTTTTCTCTAGCTTACTTTATTGTAAGAATACAGTATATAATACATATAACTTACAAAGTATGTGATAATTGTGTTATCAGGAAGGCTGCCTGTCAACAGTATGTTTTCTATTAGTAATTAAGTTTCAGGGGGAGTCAAAAGTTATACGTGGATTTTCTACCACATGGAGGGGTGGGGTCGGTGTACCAAACTCCTCTGTTGTTCAAGGGCCAACTGTATATATAGAGAGATTTAGTATATGGAATTGGCTCATGTGCTCAGGTGGCTGACAGCCTGGAGTCCCAGGAGAGTTGACGGTGCAGATGTCTGAAGGCAGCCTTCTGGAGCAGCGGTGAGAGCGGGGGGCAGGTGAACAAGCCAAGGAAGCTTCATCTGTATTTACAGCGTTTCCCCATGGCTTGCATTACCTGCTGAGCTCCACCTCCTGTCAGATCAGCAGTGGCATCAGATTCTCTTAGGAGCATGAACCCTGTTGTGAACCGTGCATGCGAGGGATCTAGGTTGAGTGCTGCTTATGAGAATCTAATGCCTGATGATCTGTCACTGTCTCCCATCAACCCTAGATGGGACTTTCTGGCTGCAGGAAAACAAGCTCAGGGCTCCCACTGATTCTACATTATGGCGAGTTGTATAATTAGTTCATTGTACATTATAGTGTAACAATAATAAAAATAAAAGTGCACAATAATAATGAGATTGAATCATCCCAAAACCATCCCCCATCCCTGGTCCATGGGAAAAATTGTCTTCCACGAAACCGGTCCCTGGTGCCAAAAAGTCTGGGAACCACTGTTCCGGAGGATTCCCCTTGCTCAGTCTGGCCCTACCCAAGCCTTCACCTGATAGGATGCCACTCACCGCATTGCAGAGGGCAGTCTGCTGTACCCGAGGTTCCCCAGCTGAAATGTTAACCTCTTCCAAGCTGACACGTAAAATTCACCATCACATCCAAGAGGTGGTTTGCTTTTCCTGGCCACAAAGTCACAGACAGCTCCCACCTCACCCTCCACCCCAACCCCTCGCCCACCTCACCCCATCTAAAGATTTACAGTGCTTGATCCACCAACAGAGACTCCCACATAAAATCACAGCAAAAGAGGTGTGACCACATGTGCATAACCACAGGATACACCATCAGTTACAGACCCTGCCATCCAAATGCTGTGGACTGATAGGAAGTGGAATGGTTTGTTTTAGGCAAAGCTGAGATGCCAGCCTGAAGATGAGCCCATGTCCTCCAGGGTGCAAATTGCCTAAATGGATGGCCATGTTATGGTGTTCTGCCCCTGGTAGATCAAATAGAAATGTTACCTGTATACCTATATAGGTCCAGGAACCAAGGAGCAGAAGCTGGAATGGCCCTGCTTGTAATAGTCCCTCCTACAACCTATTTGAAGAGTTTGTGATTCTTATTCCTGCAACTCAAAGCCCTGTGATCAGGGAGGTCCTGGTTCTCAAAGGGGAAATTCTTCTGCCAGGGAACACAGAAACAGTCTCATTAAACTTTATTTTTACAGCTTCATTGCATCATAAAGTTCACCCATTTTAAGTATGCAAGTCAATGATTTTCAATAAATGTGCTGTGTTTTACAACCATCCTTGTGATCCAGATTTAGAACCTTTCCATCACCTCAAGAAGATCCCTCAGACCCATTTACAGTTACTCTTCATTCAGCCCCCAGCCCGAGGCAAATGCCTATGTACTTTCTGTCTCTCTCTATTTGCTCTTTCTGGACGTTTCATACACATTGCATCATATAGTATGTGGTCTTTGGTGTCTGGCTTCCTTTAGCTTACAATGTTTGGAGTTTCCTCCATGTTGTAGCCTGCATCAGCACTTCCTCCTTTTCTCTTGATGAAGAGTATTCCACTGGATGGCTAGACCACATTTTGTTTGTCAGCTCACCAGTTGATGGACATTTGGGTTATTTCTACATGGTTTTTTTTTTTTTTTTTTTTTTTTTTGGCTATTAGAAATTAAGCTACCATGAACATTTACATGCAAGTTTTGTGTGAACTTATGTTTTCATTTCTCTTGAGTAGCTATTTTGGAGAGGAACAGTTGGGTCATTTAGTAAATTTACATTTAACTTTTTTTTGCATAGATTTAGGGGGTATGAGTTCAGTTTTGGTCCATGGATATATTGCGCAGTGGTGAAGACTGGGCTTTTCATGTACACATCACCCAAATAGTGAACATTGTACCCAATAGGTAAATGTTTAACTTTTAAAGAAAAGTTAAACCACTTTCCCAAGTAGCTATACTGTTTTACATTTCCTCCAGCCATGTATGAGAAAGCTCATTTCCACACACTCTAACTAGCATTTGTTATTGTCTGCCTATTTAATTATAGCCATTCTAGTGTGTATGAAGTGGTATCTCATTGTGGTTCACATTTGCATTTCCCTCATGACTAATGATGTTGAGCATCTCTTCAAGCGCTTATTAGTCATTTGTTTATCTTTTTGGTGAAATGTCTATTAAAATCCTTTCCCTATTTTTTAATTGGATGTTTGTCTTCTTGTTGAGTCATCTGTATGTTCTGGACAGAAGTTCTTTATCAAATACACGATTTACAAAAAATTTTTCAGTCTATGGCTTGTCTCTTCATTTTCCTAATGATGTCTTTTGAATTGCAAGCATTTTTTTATTTTGATGAAGACTGATTTACCAATTTTTTACTTTACACAGTGTGCTTTTAATGTTGAATCTGAGAAAGCTTTGTCTAACCCAAGGTTATAATGATTTTCTGCTGTGTGTTCCTCTAAAAGTTTTATAGGCCTGGTGTGGTTGCTCACACCTGTAATCCCAGCACTTTGGGAAGCCGACGCAGGGGATTACTTGAGCCCAGGAGTTCGAGACCAACCTGGGCAACATAGTGAGATCCTGTCTCTACAAAAAATTAAAAAATGGCCTGGCACAGTGGCTCACGCCTGTAATCCCAGCACTTTGGGAGGCCGAGGCAGGCAGATCACCTGAGGTTGGGAGTTCAAGACCAGACTGACCAACATGGAGAAACCCCATCTCTACTAAAAATACAAAATTAGCTGGACATGGTGGCACATGCCTGTAATCACAGCTACTCGGGAGGCTGAGGCAGGAGAATCACTTGAACCAAGGAGGCAGAGGTTGCGGTGAGCCAAGATCGTGCCATTGTACTGCAGCCTGGGCAATGAGAGTGAAACTCCATCTAAAAAAAAAAAATTAAAAAATTAGCTGGGCATGGTGGCACATACCTGTGATCCCAGCTACTTAGGAGGCTGAGGTAGGAGGATCACTTCGGTCCAGGAGGTTGAGGCTACAGTGAGCCGTGTTCATGCCACTGTGCTCCAGCTTAGGTGATAGAGTGACACCCTGTCTCAAAAACATTAAAATTAAAAGGAGAGTTTTATAGTGTAAGCACTTATATTTAGGCCTACAGTCATTTTGGGCAATTTTTTTTTTCTTTTGTGAATGGTATGAAGTTTGTATTCCTGCATGTGGATATTCAGCTGTCCCAGCACCATTTCTTAAAAACCTAGCCTTTCCCATTGAGCGACGTTGGCACCTTTATCAAAACTCAATTGACCGTAAATGTAACAGCTTCTCACTGGACTCTCAGCTTTGTTTCGTTTATCTACGCAGCATGCCCGCTCTTACACCAGGTAACGCTGCCTCTGTTACCAAAGCCGTAAAGTGCATTTTGGAAGTGGGAAATGAAAACCCTCTTGTTTTGTTCTTTTTTAAAATTGTTTTTGCTATTCTGGGTCTTTTCATTTCCATATAACTTTTAAAATCAGCTTGTCAATTTCTGTGAAAAAGCCTTCTGGGATTTTGATAGGGACTGTGTTGACTCTATAGATCAATTTGAGGAAATTGTCAGCTTAACAGTATTGATTCTTCTAATCCATGAATATGAAACGTCTCCATTTATTTAGATATTCTTTAATTTCCCTTGGCAATTTTTTTTTTTTTTTTTTTTTTTTTTTTTTT
>NW_016810565.1:4446160-4448660 GCF_001698545.2 Rhinopithecus bieti
TTTTTTTTTTGTATTTTTTAGTAGAGACGGGGTTTCACCGTGTTAGCCAAGATAGTCTCGATCTCCTGACCTCGTGATCCGCCCGTCTCGGCCTCCCAAAGTGCTGGGATTACAGGCTTGAGCCACCGCGCCCGGCCCACCTTGGCAATGTTTTATGGTTTTCAGTGTACAAATCTTACGCTTCTTTTATTAAATTTATTTCTAAGTATTTTATTCTTTCTGATGCTGTTGAATGGAGTCACTTTCTTAATTTCATTTCCAGATTGTTCACTGCTAATATGAAGAAATGCAGTTGATTTTTGTATATTGATCTTGTGTCCTTGCGGAATTTATTTATTTATTATCAGAGTGTTTTTGTGAATTCCGTAGGATTTTCCCCATATAAGATCATGTCATCTAGATAAAGACAGTTTTACCTCCTCCTTTCCAATCTGGATGTCTTTATTTATTACATCTGACTGAACTGTCTAAAACCTCCAGTGCAACATTAAATAGAAGGGGCAAGAGTGAAAATCCTTGCCTTGTTCCTCATGTTAAGGAGAAAGCATTTATTCTGTCACCATTAAGTCTGACGTTAGGTATAGGATTTTTATAGCCTCTGTTTATCAGGTTAATAAAGTTCCCATCTATTTCAAGTTTGCTGAGAGGTTTTTTTTTCTTTTTTAATTGTGAATGCAAGTTGAATTTTGTCAAATGAGTTTTTCTCTGTCTATTGAGAAGGTCATGTGGGTTTTGCTCCTCATTGTTTTAACACAGTGCGCTACATGAATTGATTTATGGATGTTAATCCAGTCTTGTATTTTTTAGACAAATTTCATGTGGTCGTGATATGTAATCCTTTTCATACAGTAGTGAATTCACTTTGATATTTCACCGAGGGTTTTTTCCTCTATATTCATGAAGGGTATTGGTTTGTAATATTATTTTTTTGTGATGTCTTTGTCTAGCTTTGGGACCAAGGTAATACTGGCCTCAAAGAAGGACAAACGTGTCCCTTTGTCCTCCATCTTTGGGAAGAATTTGTGGAAGAGAGACATTAATTCTTCCTTTTTAACTTCTTTTTTAACTTTTTGAGATGGAGTCTCACTCTGTTGCCCAGTCTGGAGTGCAGTGGCACAATTTCGGCTCACTGCAACCACCCCCTCCCAGGTTCAAGCAATCCTCCTGCTTCATCCTCCTGAGTAGATGGGATTACAGGTGTGTGACACCACGCCCAGCTAATTTTTATATTTTTAGTAGAGACGGGGTTTCACCATGTTGGTCAGGCTGGTCTCGAACTCCTGACCTCGTGATCTGCCTGCCTCGGCCTCCCAAAGTGCTGGGATTACAGGTGTGAGCCACCGCACCTGGCCTGACATTATTTATTCTTTAAACATTTGGTAGAATTCATTAGTGAGGCTCTCTAGGCTCAGGTTTTCCTCTGTGGAGAGACTTTTAAAAGTATCAGGTTTTGGGCTTGTTCTAAGTATATTCAGATTTTCTACTTCTTCTAGAGTGAATTTTGGGGATTTGTGTTTTTCTAGACGTTTATCCATTTTCTCAGTTGCCTAATTTGTTGGGGTAAAATTGTCCACAGTATTCCCTTACAATTTGTTATGAATTCTCTAGGGTCAGAGGTTATGTCTCTCTTTCATTACTGATTTTGGTGATCTGAGCAGTCTCTTGTGTTTCTTGATTACATTAGCTAAAGGTTTTTAAAAATTTTGTTGATCTTTTCAAAAAACAACTTTTTGGTTTCTTTGATTTTCTCTGTGGTTTATCCCTTCTCTACAAACTTGCTTTCCACTCTTTTATTTCCTTCATTCTGCTTGCCTTGGATTTAGTGTGTTCTTTCTTTTTTTTTTTTTTTTTTTTTTTTTTTTTTTTTGAGACGGAGTCTCGCTCTGCCGCCCAGGCTGGAGTGCAGTGGCCGGATCTCAGCTCACTGCAAGCTCCGCCTCCCGGGTTCACGCCATTCTCCTGCCTCAGCCTCCCGAGTAGCTGGGACTACAGGCGCCCGCCAGGTCGCCCGGCTAGTTTCTTGTATTTTAGTAGAGACGGGGTTTCACCATGTTAGCCAGGATGGTCTCGATCTCCTGACCTCGTGATCCGCCCGCCTCGGCCTCCCAAAGTGCTGGGATTACAGGCTTGAGCCACCGCGCCCGGCCTAGTGTGTTCTCTCTTACGTAGATTGGTGAGGTGAAAGGTTAGACGGCTGATTTGAGATCCCCCTTTCCTAACAGAGACTGTGGATTCTCTTCTAAGCACTCCATTAACCGAATCAGGAAATTTTGGTATGTCGTGTTTTTGTTCTCATCCGGTTCAAAATACTTTGGATTTCCTAAATTTCTTTCTGTTGTCGTTTTCTCATTTAATTCTGTTGTGATTGAAGCACATACTTTTTATGATTTCATCTTTTTTAATTTACTGAGACATGTTTTGTGACTTAGACCTTGGTCCACCCTGGAGAATGTATCATGTACCCTTGGAAACAGTGGCTGTTCTGCTGCTGCTGGATGGA
>NW_016810565.1:4452996-4464146 GCF_001698545.2 Rhinopithecus bieti
TATGTGTGTGTGTATATGTGTGTGTATATATATATATGTGTGTGTGTGTATGTGTGTGTGTATATATATATGTGTGTGTGTGTGTGTTTGTATCTGTGTGTGTATGTGTGTGTGTATATATATATGTGTATGTGTGTGTGTGTTTGTATGTGTGTGTGTATATGTGTGTGTATATATATATATGTGTGTGTGTACATATACA
This sequence comes from Rhinopithecus bieti, assembly GCF_001698545.2. NCBI lineage: Eukaryota > Metazoa > Chordata > Mammalia > Primates > Cercopithecidae > Rhinopithecus > Rhinopithecus bieti. The sequence continues at coordinate 4,453,199 of NW_016810565.1, forward strand.
TATGGCCACCCCAGTTCTCTTATAGTTACTGTTTTCTTGGTGTGTCTTTTCTATTCTTTCACTTTCAACCTATTCATGTTTTTGAATCTAATAAAGTGTCTTTTTTTTTGTAAATAGCATATAGTTGGATTCTGTTTTTTTGTACAATCTGGCAATCTCTATCTTTTGATTTGAGTGTTTATATTTGATGCAATTACTGATATGGTTTAATTTACATCTGACATTTTGCTATTTGTACGATGTGACAATCTGTCTTTGGATTTGAGTGTTTGTATTTGATGTAACTATTGATATGGTTTAATTTACATTTGACATTTTGCTATTTGTTTTCTATATTTCTGAAGTCTTTTGTGTCTCTCTTCCTGTTACTGCAGTCTTTTGTGTTAAATAGATATTTCACAGTGTACCATTTTCATTCCTTATTTTCACTATATTTTACATTTTATTTTCTTAAAAGTTATTCAGAACATTACAATATGCACTTTAATTTAAAATAATCTATATGGGATTAAAACTAACTTTATTCCAATAAGATATAGAAACTTTGCTCCAATATATCTCCCTTCTTTTCTCATTTCTTTGTGCAAATACTGTCATATAAAATGCATTTTGATATATATATTACAAGTCTAACAATACAGCTTTATAATTATTGCTTTGTTCAGTTATGTTTTACATCAATTAAGAGAAGAAACAAGTAAAAACATGTTTATGCTAACATTTACATTGACCTACATAATAATCTTCACAAGCGCTCTTTATTTCTTCATGCAGGTTCAAGTTATCGTATTATATGATTTTTTTTAGCCTGAAGGACTTCCTTTAGCATTTTTTGCAAGGCAGGTCTGCTAGCAAAGAATCCTTCCAGTCTGTTTATCCTGGGATGTCTTTATTTTGCCTTCAGGTTTGAAGGATAATTTTGATGGATATAAATTCTTGACTGGTTTATTCTTTCAACACTTTGAATATCCTACTGCCTTTCAGCTTCCATTGTTTCTGAAGATAAATTAGCTGTAATCTGATTGTGGTTCCTTATACATGATGAGTCATTTCACTGTTGTTTCCTTGAAGACTTTGCCTTTGATGACACATGTTATAGTCACAGTCTTTGCCTATGGTGTGTCTAGGTGTGGATTTCTTTGAGTTTATCCTATGCTATGATCTGAAGGTTTGTGTCTCACAAAATTTATGTGCTGAAATTTATATGCTGAAATCCTAACCCCTATGGTAGTAGGAGGTGGGTCTTCTGGTATTAGGAGAAAAATTAGGCTAGGAGGGCAGAGCCTTTGTGAATGGGGTCAGTGTCCTTATAAAATAGGCTCAGGAGAGCTTCTTCACCCCTTCTACCACATGAAGACACAGTGAAAAGCCACCATCTGTGAACCAGAAAGCCAGCCCTCACAAGACACTGAATCTGCTGGCACCTTGATCTTAGACTTGCCAGTCTCTGGAACTGTAAGAAATAAATTTCTGCTGTATCTAAGCCACCCAGTTGATGGAATTTTGTTAAAGCAGCCCAAACAGACTAAGACATCCCACTTGGAGTTTGTTAAGCTTATTGTATACACATATTGATATTTTTAAGCAAATTTGGGACATTTTCAGCTATTCTTTTTAAAAAAAGAAAGGTTTTACCCCTTTCACTTCATGGCGTCCCACAGGTCTCTGGGAGGTGCTATTCATTTTATTCTGTTCTTTTTTCTTTCTGTTCTTTAGACTAAATGGTTTCTATTGCTTTGTCTTCGACTTTGCTGAGTCCTTCTTCCTCTAGCTCAAACCTACTGTTGAGCACCTCTAGTAAATTTTCATTTCAGTTATTATGCTTTTCAATTCCAACGTTTCTATATAGTTCTCATTAATACTTTGTGTCTTTTTGTTGACTTTCTCTGTTGGTTAGACGTTGATGTCATACTTTGCTTTATTTCTTTGTTTTCTGTGTTTTGGGTTTTTGGAAATGGAGTTTTGCTTTGTTGCCCAGCCTGGTCTCAAATTCCTGGCCTCAAGTGATCCTCCCACCTCAGCTTCCTGAGGAGCTGGGATTACAGGCATGTACCACCCCACCCGGCTGCTTTAATTATTTAAACATAGTTTCCTTTAAGTCATTGTCTACCAAGTCCAATAGCTGAGCTTGCTCAGAGATAGCTTATTCACTGCTTCTTTTCTGCATATGACCACATTTTTCTATGTATTTGTATGTTTCACCATGTTTTTGGAAACTGAAAGCTTTGGAAAAATATTATAACAAATCCGAGTTCTGATTTGCCTCCCCTAGAGGCTATTGCTGCGTTTATTTGTGTGTTTAGTGACTTGCCTGAATAAATTATTTAGAGCCGGTCTCCTCTCCAGTGTGCAAACATGGAAATCTTGTTTGTTTGTTTATTTGTTTGCTTAATTCCTGCCTTCATTTTAAACCTTTTCTATAGATTACGCATAATCTGGGGAAGCATCCTTAATAGGCAGCCAATGATTGGTCAGAGGTTTTGCTTAAACACCTGCAACCAGTAACGTTTCTGCCCTTTGGTGTGGTGAGGCACGCGCTCAGAGTACAGACAGTTTACAAGTGTGCCCACCTTCACTCGCTGTTGGTGCAGGGGCTCGTGGTCAGCCAGGAACAAACAGGTAACTGGGCTCTCTCCAGTCTCTCCTGCACATTCCTACACCTTGGGCATGTGCACAGCATTCCAGATTCTTAGGAATATGTCAGGTTTATCAAAGCCCCTGTGGTTGTCTTATTTCCTAGCTTTTTCTTGTAAATATTTGGCTGGTTGCTGCTTTCCCAAATCAGTATCACAGACTTAGGCAGCTGTGACATGGGCCTTCCTTGATTGTCTGCTGCAGAGATGGACTTTGCTTTTGACAGTGTTTCTGGACGTTGTGCTTTTCTATGGAGCTCCAAATTAGATCAGCCCCTCCAGCAGCAGCAAGACTTCTGGGTTCCTGGCTGCCACGCAGAGTTCAGAGAGACGTGGGGGGGAGCAGCCCCGTGTGGAAATGGCACAGATCCCGCCACTGTCAACAAAGGCTCAGGTGTTTTTATTAAATAAATGTCTTTCCATTTGTTATTTGCCTTTGGTTAATGTCCAGAGTTCCGAAATGGTTGCTTTTGGCAATTTTGTCCAATTTTATCATTGCTCTTATAGGGACAGGATTTGCTGTGGTCCTCCTCCCACCTTTCTCCCCGTTTAACTTTTTTTTTTTTTTTTTGAGACAGAGTCTCGCTCCGTCGCCCAGGCTGGAGTGCAGTGGCGCGATCTCGGCTCACTGCAGCCTCCGCTTCCCAGTTCAAGCAATACTCCTGCCTCAGCTTCCCAAGTAGCTGGGACTACAGGCGCCTGCTACCATGCCTGGCTAATTTTTTGTGTTTTTAGTAGAGACTGGGTTTCACCGTGTTAGCCAGGATGGTCTCCGTCTCCCGACATCTTGATCAGCCTGCCTCCGCCTCCCAAAGTGCTGGGATTACAGGCGTAAGCCACTACTGGCCTCTCCCCGTTTAACTTTAAGCTCCACTGCTGCCAGTCACTTCGGGCTGCTCCTATCAAGAGACCAGTAGGCAAGGAAACGGGTCACCATTCTGGCAGGAGAAATTGACCCTGATCATCAGAAAGAGATAGGGTTTCTAGTACATTATGGAGCCAGGAAGGAACACATTTGGCACCCAGGTTATTTTCTGGGCATTTCTTGGCACACTTTGGCCCAATTTGATCATAAGTGGGCAAGTGCCACAGTCATGACCAGAGCAGTGTATGGTGACCAAGGTTTCAGACCCCTCAGAAATGAGGGTCTGAGTCACTCAACCCTATGAGCCGCCTGGATCATTACAGGTACTACATCGGGATGAGAACAACCTGGAATGGGTGGTGGAGGTGGGAGACATTGTCAGTCATGGCTAACGATCAGCTGCTGTGGTCGGGGCAGTCGGTTCATCCCACCAATGCTCCTCTCGCGAGTTGTCCCCGGGAAAAGAGACCCACAGAATCCTGGAGGAGTTGCTCTCAAGAATTACCAAATGGAGTAAGGGGAGTCAAGTAGAACGAGGTGTGGACTGTAGCCTGTGCCATCTGGGACTGAAGCATTAATTTCCTCAGCTGCTGGAACGGTTGGTGGCTGACAGCACTCAGCTGGGCCCACCTCTCCCTGGTGCCATGTCTCTGGCTGAAGAAAGCCTCACTGCCCGTGGTCAAAGTCCCTCTCCTGGGGCAATCCATATCCAATGAGAGGTCAATATGGAGCTACAAAGACTCATCCCCAACCCCCACCCCAATGTGGGACAACTCTGAGAGGATGTCTAAAGTTCCATGAGGATTGTCTGAGACTTTGTTGCAACTGCAGAGCAATTCAGTTCATCCCACTGCCCTTCCTGGTTCCTTGAGCCCCGCCTCGGGAGGTGTTAATCGTGAGAACATTTCTCAAAACATCTCTGGTACTTAAATTTCCACTCAGAGTATACTTCCAGGGGAGCTCAACCTGCAACGACTGGTACCTCACTCTCTTGTTTCAATCATGCATAATTAAGCCTGGGCAACACAGCAATAACTCGTCTCTACAAAAACTTAAAAATTAGTCAGGCGTGGTGGCACGCACTTGTAGTGGCCTCAAAAGTAGCCTCTTCAGCTACTTGGAGGTTGAGGCAAGAGGATCACTTGAGGCCAGGAGTTTGAGACCACCCTGGGCAACATAGTTAGACCTCTGCCTCTACCAAAAAAAAAAAAAAGAGAGAGAGAAATTTAAAAAATTAGCCAGGTATGGTGGCACACACCTGTAGTCCTAGCTACTCAGGAGGCCAAGACAAGATCACCTGAGCCCAGAAGTTTGAGGCTGCAGTAAGTTATGATCATGCCACTGTGCTCTAGCCTGGACAACAGAATGAAGCTGTGTCTCAAAAAAAAAAAAAAAAACAAACAAAACCAAAAAACATAATTAAGCCCAGCAATTAACATGAATGAATCCTCCTCCTCTATTTTTCCAGCAACAGACAGGGAGAAAAGGGTGGCACACACAAAAAAGTCTAATTGACAAATGTTAAAATTGAGGGCAACTGTTTTATGAATAGGTAATTAAATCTTTTTGTATGTCAATGTCTCATCATTGTATACCAATGATGAAAAATGTTGCTTGCACAAGAACTGCCACCTCTGGGATTTTTATAATAACTTCTGACAATTGTATAGAATTTACAAGGCCTAAGCTGGAAACAACTTCAAATGATGGATTGAGTCTGATGGATCCGCAGTACCCACATTGGGCACTGCTCCTAGAAGTGGCTGGGACACATTTCCTAACTGAACGAAGGTGAAAACCCTTTCACATGTGTCTTGTTGCACTGGCCTCCTCTAACACCCACTGCAATGGTGGGTTTGAGTCACATAGTAGTTGGGAGCAATGGCTTAGAACGTATATCAGCCAGGGCCCCATCAGTGGAGCCGAGCCACTCAGACAGAGAGGGAGAGAAAGGGATTCATTGCAGAGATTTGACCTCACACAACTGTGAGGCCTGGCTAGGCAGTCTCTGTAAGTCTGTTGTCTTTGCATCCAAGGCTGGAGCTTGGAGAAGAGAAGGCAGGCGGTGAGTGGGGAAGGGAAGAGGAATATAAAGTGGGCAGATCAAGAGCGAGCTGGGATCCATAGCAGAGCTGGCCCCACAAGGACAAGCACACCCGGCTCAGTTCTTTTTGCCTCTAAAATTGGTATGAGTAGCCCACAGGATCCCAGGGCTTTCATTGCAGAGCGAAACACACATGCCCGGTCCAGGAGCCAGGGAAGCAGAAGGAGGATCCGGGGGCGTGGCACAGCCATGAGCCCAGCCAGTCTCATGTCAATGAGGTGATCAGAATATCAGCAACCTCATAGGTGAGTTACACAACGGCTGTTCCTTCACCCTGCCCTGCCAATCTCCCCAGAGTCAATACTGTGGCCCACTCTCACCAAAAATACACAGGAAAGGAAGTTCTGGGTAACTTAACTCAGCCTTGCTAAGCTGATGGACCAAAGTCCACCTCTTGTCAACTTTACATCCCGGCAACATCTCCTCTCTAAAGTATGAATGAGACTTACAAAGTCATCCTTCTGGATTACAGCTACACCTTACACAACAGCCCTGCCTATACTTACAAATACACTAACCTTTCCCCGGAAGAGGACACAAAGTCCTTTTTTCCCCTTTGGACAAAGTTGATTCTTCTAGCTTATTCACACTCCCTGTTTTAAATTCTGCACCTTAGATACTGAGATACGAAGTTAACTACTGGTTCCACATCTTATGCTAGATGACGAGATAAGAAAAGAAAACAAAAAATACACATACATACAAACATATTCAAAATAAGGAAGAAAGACCCATAGTTATTACAGTCCTCATTTCTGCCACTGGTTACATCATCGTAACAGGCATTGATAACTAACTCCTTCCAACGTGCATTTCATATTCCCTTTGGCTTTAGCGAGCATTCCAGCTACTCATGGTTCTTTGCTTTGTGGAGTGCCCCAAGCATTTATTGATGAAGACTTTGGGCCATTGGAGGTTCTGCCTGCATTGGGCTGTCAAAGATTTTCATTGGTTTTAATCACAGGGCAGGGAGGAATAGGAAACACTCAAGGGTCTCCTGCAATTCACATGTGCATTGGCAATCCAGTCTCTCCTTGGTCGGGATTGATCAGGATCAATCACAACAACCAGTACCGTAACCCCCGTTCTTTGCTTGTTGACTCAGCGGTATGAGGAGCTCAAAGTGCCCGGATGGCAGTTTCAACATCCAGCTTTGCTATAGTTTGCATAGGGTTTGTTTGGCTCCATCAAGTCACTTGAAATTTGACCCCAAGTGTTAGCCGTGGAGGCCTGGTGGGGGGTGTTTTGGTCGGGGGAGCAGATCCCTCATGAACGGGCTCTTAGTTTCCACGGGAACTGGTTGTTGAAAAGAGCCTGGCACCCTCCTTCTTTTTATTTTTAACTTTATTTTTCATTCTTTTGAGAGAATGTCTTGCTCTGTTGCCCAGGCTGGGGTGCAGTGGCGTGATGACGGCTCGCCTCACTGCTGCTTCAATCACCCTGGCTCAGGCGATCCTCCTGCCTCAGCCTCCCAAGTAGCTGGAACCACAGGCACAGGCTCCCACACCTGGCTAATTTTTTTTTTTTTTTGTAAAGACGAAGTGTCACTATGTTGCCTAGGCTGGTCTTAAAGTACTGGGGTCAAGAGATCCTCCCAACTAGGCCTCCCAAGTGCTGGGATTATAGGTGTGAGCCACCACACCTGGCTGACGCCCTCCTTCTGCCTCACTTGCTGCTATGTGATCTCTGCACACGCTGGCTCCTCCTCACCTTCCAACAGGAGTGGAAGAACCATGAGGCCCTCACCAGATGCAGCTGCCAGCACCATGTGTGTGTGTGTGTGTGTGTGTATATATATATATATTTGAGGTGGAGTCTTGCTCTGTCACTCAGGGTGGAGTGCAGTGGTGCAATCTTGGCTCACTGCAACCTCCGCCTCCTGGGTTCAAGTAATTCTCCTGCCTCAGCCTCCTGAGTAGCTGGGATTACAGGCACATGCCACCACATCCAGCTAATTTTTGTATTTTTGGTAAAGGGGGGGTTTTGCCATGTTGGCCAGGCTGGTCTTGAACTCCTGACCTCAGGTGATACACCCACCTCAGCCTCCCATAGTGTTGGGATTATAGGCAGGAGCCACCATGCCCAGCCAGCACCATGCTTCTTGTACGGTGTGCAGAATTATAAGCCAAATAAATATCTTCCTTTATAAATTATCCAGTCTCTCATATTCCCCATGGGAATACTAAATGGACTGAGACAAGCTCAAGGGAGTCATTGCTGTGTCAATGCCAAAAGGACTTGGTAGGCCCATGGGTGTACATTTTGGCAGGAGCATTGAGGGCAAGGAAGGTAAATTCCATCCAGAGTCAATATCTATTCCAGCAAGTACAAAGTGCTACCCTTTCCATGATGAAGTAGCCCAGTGCAGTCATCTGCCTCTAGGAGGCCGGCCGGTCCCCGGGATGCAGACCATGACAGGATTCAGTCCTGGTCTCTGCTGGTGGCCGATTGGGCTCTCAGCTGTAGAAGCTTGGCCTTGTGCAATGGAAGCAGACGTGGCTGAGAGTGTGCAACTTCCACTCCTTCCTACTTTGCTCAGGAGCCTGTATGACAAACCCAAGCATAGCCCAGAGAGGAGACTGTCTGCCGTCCCCAAAACAGGTCATCCCATCCACTTGGTTAATAAAATCTTCTTCTGCCGAGATCACCCTTTGACGACTTTCGCATGAGACACAAATATCTTCACACTCTGTGCTGATTTGGAGGGGTCTATTCACTTACCCACTTCCTCAGACCTTCTTCTCACCGGTTTTTCAATTGTATTCCAATTCCAATTCTCTAACCACTTAGCCAAACCATTAGCCGTAGCCCACAAATCAATACAGACCTGTATCTCTGGCCAGCTCTCTTTTCGAACAAAATGAACAACTCAGATTCTGCCATTTGGTAGGATGTCCCCTCACCACAGACCTTCGGGGCCACTTCAGAGCAGGGCCACCTGCTGTAGCTGTCTGCACTGGGGTAGGATCTGTGTGTCACACAGGACCATCTATAAACCAGGATGGAAATGCCTTCCTCAGTGATCTGATCATGGGGACCTCCCCGAGGCCATCAATACAGATTGATAGAGAGAAGGTGGTACAGCTGAGAATAGGGGCTGCCAGTTGGTAGGATGTCCCCTCACCACAGACCTTCAGGGCCACTTCAGAGCAGGGCCACCTGCTGTAGCTGTCTGCACTGGGGTAGGATCTGTGTGTCACACAGGACCATCTATAAACCAGGATGGAAATGCCTTCCTCAGTGATCTGATCATGGGGACCTCCCCGAGGCCATCAATACAGATTGATAGAGAGAAGGTGGTACAGCTGAGAATAGGGGCTGCCAGTTGGTAGGATGTCCCCTCACCACAGACCTTCAGGGCCACTTCAGAGCAGGGCCACCTGCTGTAGCTGTCTGCACTGGGGTAGGATCTGTGTGTCACACAGGACCATCTATAAACCAGGATGGAAATGCCTTCCTCAGTGATCTGATCATGGGGACCTCCCCGAGGCCATCAATACAGATTGATAGAGAGAAGGTGGTACAGCTGAGAATAGGGGCTGCAGGCTTCAGAGTATCAGAGTCACTTCTTCTTCTTCTTTTTTTTTTTCCTTTTTTGAGACAGAGTCTCACTCCATCACCCAAGCTGGAGTGCAGTGGCGTTATCTCAGCTCACTGCAACCTCCGCCTCCCAGGTTCAAGCGATTCTCCTGCCTTAGCCTCCTGAGTAGCTGGGATTACAGGCGCCCACCACCACACCAAGCTAATTTCTCTCTTTCTAGTAGAGATGGGGTTTCACCATGTTGCCCAGGCTAGTCTCGTACTCCTGACCTCAGACGATCCACCTACCTCGGCCTCCCAAAGTTCTGGGATTATAGGTGTGAGCCGCCGCACAGGGCCTCGAGTTGCTTCTTTGTCACTCAACTTGCTTTGACTTAAGCATTTGCTCCAGCCTGAGCCTATACGTTCATTTCCACGCGACACAGGAGCACCACTGTGCACGACCAACCTTTTGGCTGTGTGGGTCGGACTGTACTTAGTCCACAGTGGGTGTCTCCGGTCAACTAGTAACTTGGCTGCCCATGATCAAGAGCTTAATCTCAGCTGGGCACAATGGCTCATGCCTGTAATCCCAGCACTTTGGGAGGCTAAGGTGAGCACATCACCTGAGGTCAGAAGTTCAAGACCAGCCTGGCCAACATGGTGAAACCCCATCTCTACTAAAAATACAAAAATTAGCCAGGTGTGGTGTTGGGCACCTGTAATCCCAGCTACTTGGAAGGCTGAGGTAGGAGAATTGCTTGAACCAGGGAGTTGGAGGTTGCAGTGAGCTGAGATCACGCCATTGCACTCCATCCTGGGAAACAGAGCAAGGCTTTGTCTGGAAAAAAAAAAAAAAAAGCATTCAATCTCTATGGAAGCCCAGGAGCAAGTCAAAGGTGGTTTTTCAATGACACCCAAGCAGAGAGCGGTTCTCCACAAAGGAGGGCAGCACCTCACTCCAAAATGTGAACGGTCTACACTGTGATCCACCTGGGAGGGGGTGCCAAAAGCTTGAAACAGCCCCCCAGTGAAGTGCCCCTGACACTGCAGACACCACTGTATCTGCTGGGTCATATGGGCCAAGAGGCAGAGCCACTGGCGCGGCAGCCTGGATCTGCTGAGCAGCCGTCTTTTGTTCTGGGTCTCACTCAAAATTGGCAGATTTTCACATCACTCAGTAAATGAGTCAGAATAGCACGCCCCAGTGAAGCACAGTCATACCTCACTTAACCAAAGGGATATGTTCTAAGAAACGCATCATTAAGCAATTGCGTTGTTGTGCAAATATCATAGAGTGCACTCACACAGACTTAAATGGTGCAGCCTTCTACACACCGGAGCGAGGTGGTATGGTCTATTGCTCCTAGGTTACAGACCTGTACTGCATGTGACTGTACTGACCACTACAGGCAATTGTAACAAAATGTAAGTCTGTGTGTATCTAAACACAGAAAAGGTACAGTAAAAATACAGTATAAAAAATAAAAAGTGGCCAGGCGGGATGTCAGTCCCAGCACTTTGGGAGGTTGAGGCAGGTGGATCACCTGAGATCAGGAGTTTGAGACCAGCCTGGCCAACTTGGCGAAACCCCACCTCTGTTAAAAATACAAAAATTAGCCGAGCCTGGTGGTACGTGCCTGTAGTCCCAGCTACTCGGGAGGCTGAGACAGGAGAATCACTTGAACCCAGGAAGCAGAGGTTGCAGTGAGCCAAGATCACACCGCTGCATTCCAGCCTGGGCAATGACAGAGCGAGACTCTATCTCAAAATATAAAAATAAATAAATAAATAAATAAATAAATAAATAAATAAATAAAATTTATC
>NW_016810565.1:4464781-4470317 GCF_001698545.2 Rhinopithecus bieti
TAAATAAAATAAAATAAAATAAAACTGGTCCACCTGTCTAGAGCACTTACCATGAGTGGAGCTTGCAGGACTGAAAGTTGCTCTGAGTGAGTGAATGGGAAGGCCTAGGACGTTACCTACACTACTGTAGACTTTATACACACCCAACACTTAGGCCACACTAAATTTATTTTAAAATGCTTTTTTCCTTCAATAATAAACCAGCTTTAGCTTACTATAACTCTTTAAATTTGTAAACACTTTAGTCGCTTTTAACTTCTTGACTCTTTAGTACTAACACTTAGCTTGAAACACAAACATTGCACAGCTGTACAAAAATATTTTTTTCTTTACATCCTTTTCTATAAGCTTTTTTCTATTAAATTTTTTTTCCTACTTTTTAAACTTTTTTCTTAAAAACGAAAACCCAAACACACACATGAGCCTAGGCCTGCCCAGGGTCGGGATCATCAGTATCACTGCCTTCCACCTCTGCAGCTTTTCCCCCTGGAAGGTCTTCAGGGGCAGTAACAGGCATGGAGCTGCCATGTCCTATAATAACAGTGCCTTCTTCTGGATGCCTCCTGAAGGACCTGCCTGAGGATGTTTCACCGTTCACTTTGTTTTTTTTTTTGTTTGTTTGTTTCTGTTTGTTTTTTTTGAGAGGTAGTCTCGCTCTGTCGCCCAGGCTTGAGTGCAATGGTGCGATCTCGGCTCACTGCAACCTCTGTCTCCTGGGTTCAAGCAATCCTCCTGCCTCAGCCTCCCAAGTAGCTGGGACTACAGGCGCACACCACCACGCCTGGCTAATTTTTTGTATTTTTAGTAAAGACGGGGTTTCACCCTGTTGGCCAGGCTGGTCTCGAGCTCTTGACCTCATGATCCTCTCGCCTTGGCCTCCCAAAGTGCTGGGATTACAGGCGTGAGCCACTGTGCCTGGCCCCACTTTGTTTTTTTATAAGTAAAAGTAGTACACTCTAAACGATTAAAGGTATAATAGAACCAGGTGCGGTGGCTCACGTCTGTAATCCCAGCACTTTGGGAGGCCAAGGCAAGAGGATCATGAGGTCAAGAGTTCAAGACCAGCCTGGTCAACAGGGTGAAACCCCGTCTTTACTAAAAATACAAAAAATTAGCCAGGCGTGTTGACAGTCACCTGTAATCCTAGCTACTCGAGAGGCTGAGGCAGGAGAATTGCTTGAACCTGGGAGGTGGAGGTTGCAGTGAGCCAAGATCGCGGCACTATGCTCCAGCCAGGGTGACAGAGCAAGACTCCGTCTCAGGAAAAAGAAAGAAAGAAATAAAAATAAAATAAAAAAATTAAAGTATAATAGAGTAAATGCATAAACCTGTAACATAGTTATTTATTCTCATTATCAAGTATTTTGTACCGTCCATAGCTGCATTTGGTAGATTGATAGAACTGGTGGTGCAGTAGGTTTGTTTATACCAGCACCACCACACAAACATGCGAGTCATGTATTACACCACGACATCATCACAACAGCTATGATGTCACTAGGCAAGAGAACGTTTCATCTCCATTCTAATCTTATGGGACCACCTTCATATGCACAGTCTGTGACTGACCAAGACATCATCATGCGATGCATGACTATGTATATGCTGCCTCCGAAATCCAGAGAGCTGCACTGGAAGCTGTGTCTCTTTCACGCTGATAGGAGATACCAGATGAAGCAACTTTCCTTTCACCTTGGAAAGAATCTTTCAACATGCTCCAAAACTGCTGGAGGCCTAGAATTTTCACTAAGCTGGAAAGTCCCCGAATTTTTGTGAGATTTATTTCCCACCCTCTGGCATGCAAGTGTCTTACCAATGCGTCCTGCTAACCAGGTCCAGTCGGCGGAATAACTTCAAAATAATGAAGCAGTGCGATGCTCTTGTAAAGGAAAGACAATCAAAGTTCCTGGGGGTAGATTATACCGTAGAGTAGGAGAGATGGCTTGCCCCTCTGGTAGGATGGTGGCGATGAGCTGCTGGCCTTACCAACAATACGATTGGGAAGCAAACTTATTTTGCTGCTCTTCACTAGCAGGTATAGAGAAAAAGAGACACCCACCAACTCAACAGCAGCATTCCCCGTGTCTGATGATGTGTTGATTCACTCCAGCAACGGAACCACATCTGGAACAGCAGCTGCAAATTGGAATTATCATCTGATTAAATTTATAATAATTTACTCTAACTTCTCTAAGATCCATCTGTTTTCTACTCAGGCCAAATAGGTGGGTTGGATGAAGATATTACAGGAATCACCACCCTTTCATTTTTCAAGTTCCTTGATGAGGGCGCTGATCTCTGCCATCCCTCCAAGAATACAGTATTACTTCTCGTGTGCTATTTTTGTAGGTTGAGCCGTTCTGGTAGCTTCTTCCATTTGGCCCTTGCTATCATAATAGCCCCCCTCCATGGGTCAAAGAATCAGTGTGAAGATTCTGCCAGCTGTCGAGTGTGTCCATCCTGATTTTGAGTTCTAGAGCTGGGGTGGGTTTAGGGACCCGCGAGGCCCATGGTGAGACAGATTTGAATAAAACTCCGTTGATCACGCCATTGATGACTTCCAAAGCCCCTTTTCTGACTGATGGACCACAGCGATGCTTTAGATCTTCAGAAATCAGTGTAATTCAAAGCCAGTATCTAATAATCCCTGAAAAGTCGGATAAAGTGCCGGCCTGGTGCGGTGGCTCTCGCCTGTCATCCCAGCACTTCGGGAGGCTGAGGCGGGCGGATCACGAGGTCAGGAGATCGAGACCATCCTGGCTAACACGGTGAAACCCAGTCTCTACTAAAAATACAAAACGTTAGCCGGGCATGGTGGCAGGCACCTGTAGTCCCAGCTACTCGGGAGGCTGAGGCAGGAGAATGGCGTGAACCCGGGAGGTGGAGCTTACAGTGAGCCAAGATTGTACCACCGCACTCCAGCCTGGGCGACAGAGCGAGACTCTGTCTCAAAATAAATACATAAATTAATTAAATTAAATTAAAAAAAAATAAAGTGCTAACTGCAGTGCCTTAGCATTAAAAAAGGTACTGGGGCCAGGTGCAGTGGCTCGTGGTTGAAATCCCAGCACTTTGGGGGGCCAAGGAAGGTGGATTGCTTGAGCCCACAAGCTTGAGACCAGCTGGGACGACATAATGAAACCCTGTCTCTACAAAAAATACAAAAATTAGCCACGTGTGGTGGCACACACCTGTAGTCCCAGGTCCTGGGGAGACTGAAGTGAGGAGGATCACTTGAGCCTTAGAAGTGGAGGTTGCAGTGAGTTGTGATGGTTCCATTGTCCTCCAGCCTGGGTGACAGAGTCAGATCTCATCTCAAAATAACACAAAACAAAACTGGGTGTTGTTATGATTGATATTAATTGCAGCAAAGGGTCTTGATTCCATCCTTATCTTCAACTTGGCAAAGTGACATGTTAACTCCAGTAGGCAGGGGAAGGGGGGCATTCAGAGTAGAGTGGGTTATTCCACAATGAGTGGATGGGTGGAAAAGGAGGTACTCACAGAAGTTCCACCCTGAAGTGACCAAGGATGGAACCTCATTCTCCTGGGATTCTTACTGATGACCTGCAGGAAGTGATGCTGCCTGAGATGGTCTATTTCCCTGAAGCTCCCAGCGAAGCACAGTTGCTGATTCTAAGAAAATTTGGAATAAATTGTGTTTAAAAATCAGAAGGCAGCATCAGGTAGTGGAGAGAGAATTGACATGTACCCTCTGGAGGTCTGGACACTGGGCTCCGCCCTACTACTCCTAACCAGGTGAGCATGAACATGCGTTTCACTTTTCTGAGCCTCAATTTCATCATCAGGAACAGAAGACAATATTATTCACCTGGTAGGTTGTTGAATGAACTGCCTGAGATTATGCATTTGGAGTACTTGGCACAGAGCCTGACATAGTTGTGTACTGTTGTTCTTAACGGCTCCACTACTGCCCTATCACCAAGCTTACACCAGAGTTTTGCAATCTGGGCATTATTGACATTTGGGACCAAAGATTCTTTGTTGCAGAGACATCCTGTGCTTTGCAGGCTGGTTAGCAGCATCCCTGGCCTCTATCCTTTGGATGCCACCCAGTTTTGACAATGAAAAATGTCTCCAAGCTGGGCGTGGTGGCTCACGCCTGTAATCCCAGCACTTTGGGAGGCCAAGGCGGGCAGATCACTTGAGGTCAGGAGTTCGAGACCAGCCTGGCCAACATGGCAAAACCCCATCTCTACTAAAAATACAAAAATTAGCCGGGTGTGATGGCACACACCTGTAATCCCAGCTACTTGAAAGGCCGAGGCAGGAGAATCACTCGAACCCAAGAGGTGGAGGTTGCAGTGAGCCGGGATTGTGCCACGCCACTCCAGCCTGGGTGACAGAGTGAGTCTCTGACTCCGTGTCATGGAGTTTTTGACTCCATGTGAAAAAAAGGAAAAAGAAAAGAAAATGTCCCAGACATTGCCAAATGTCTCCTGGAGGGAAAAATTGTCCTCAGTTGGGAAGCTTAGGCTGGTCATTCTTTGGGTCTCAGTTTCTGCATTTGTAAATAAGTAGCTGAAGCAGGGGATCTAGATGCCTTCAAAAGCTATCATTCTTGCATTCCTTCATCTATCCCCTCATTCCTAGAAAACCAATGTTAAGTATTGACTCTGTATCAGTCCTGAGACACGCAATGTTTTTTTAGCTCTCTGTTTTAATATCTGATGGTGCAAGTTGCCCCTTCATTACTTTTTTTCCTTGCTTGTTCTTGTTATCTTATTTTTTCAGATAAACTTCAGAATTCTACTGTCTAAGGACCTAATGTAAATAGATAGCATTAAAATTTTATAAATTAATGTTGGGGATAATTGACAAGTTTATAATCGTAAGTTTTAATTACTCAAATCCTTATTTTTTAGCAATGGATTGCTATTGGTATTTAGGTTTGTGTAGGTAGCATTTGTGTCCTACCAACTGACTTCTCGTATTGTTCTTTCAGGTCATTCTCTTGAGGTTTTTGGTAGACAGTCATCATCATCATTTAATCTCCTTTCCATGTTTTGCTTTTTCTTGTCTTATTACATGGGCTAGAAGTCTTAGAGCAACACTGATACTCATTGCTCTCCATGACTACTCCTTTGCAGGTGAGGAAGCAAATATGAAGATATTATGTGCCCAAGGGACAGAGCCAACACGTAAAGCCAGTGCCCTTAACTGCTGTATAACCCATGGCCTTACTTACCTTTAGGTTTTACTGACTAATAGGATAGTAAACATTAGTTTAAGACAGATGCTCTTGGCCGGGCGCGGTGGCTCAAGCCTGTAATCCCAGCACTTTGGGAGGCCGAGATGGGTGGATCACGAGGTCAGGAGATCGAGACCATCCTGGCTAACACGGTGAAACCCCGTCTCTACTAAAATACAAAAAAACTAGCCAGGCGAAGTGGCGGGCTCCTGTAGTCCCAGCTACTCAGGAGGCTGAGGCAAGAGAAGGGCGTAAACCCGGGAGGCGGAGCTTGCAGTCAGCTGGACCCGCCCACCCCACTCCAGCCCCGGCGACAGAGTGAGA
>NW_016810565.1:4474260-4529245 GCF_001698545.2 Rhinopithecus bieti
AAAAAAAGACAGATGCTCTTTCTGACCATTAAGGAGATATGTACTTTTTTCCTAGTCTGCTGGGATTTGTTTGGATTTTATCAGATTCCCTCTGGCACCTATTGCATTGGTATCATGTATTTTTTCCTGTGACCTGTGTTTGAGTTGAAATTTGGTCAACTCCTGTGTTCGCATCTTTGTCATGGCCACGGCGCCCCAGTGACCACAGCCAGATGCACTTCTGGGTGCAGCTGAGCCACCAGCCAGTCTGAGTGAGCTGGGATCTTCATGTCTCCTCCCCAGCTGTGAGTCGGGACTGGGCCCTCTCCTTCCTGTGAACAGGATATGTGGGATTCACTGAATGAGGGTCTTGGCTGGGTGACGTGGAGAGCCAATGTTTTCTTCTTCCTCAGCTGTGGGAGAGAGTCACTGAAGAAAGCAAGCCACAGGGCCTAAGACCCAAAGCCTATCACCTGCAGTGTGGATTGACAGGCACCCCCAGGCCCAGGGGCCCAGTTAGTTGAGCTCCTGCCTTAAGCTGCCCAGCTGTTAGCCTGTGTCAGGGGTCTGAATGGGTCCCATAGAGCCCCATAGAGCCCCAATGGGTCCCATAGGCTCCCATAGAGCCCCCCTCTCTGTCTTATCCCCAGTCTCCACAGCCACTCCCCACTCCCTCCTTCTCAGCTCTCCTTCAGGAAGCTTCCATGCACCTGCTCCAGGTGCTGCATGGGGCCTCTTCCTCTATGTGGAGTTCACTGGGGATTTTTCTGCTGCTGCTCACTAGCCCAGGGCACTGTGCAAAGGCCCCTCACAGCAGTAATCCCTTAAACCCCAAGCTCACCCTCTGCCTCTGGACCATCCCCACCCCTGGGCTCTTCTTGGCCACTGGGCCTGTAATCAGGGTTTCTTCTCTCAAATCCAAGCCTGGCTCCAGGGTTGTATAGTAGGGACTCTAGGTGACCATCACTGTCCCCTCCTTCTACGACCACTCCAGGCTCAACACAACTACTGCATTTCCTAATGTTAAATTAAACTTGCTTTCCTAGAAAATGCTACACATGATCACACATTAAAAAAAAAAAAAAATACCTGGCTGCAGGCAGGGTACGGTGGTTCAGCACTTTGGGAGGCTGAGGCAGGCAGATCACCTGAGGTCAGGAGTTCGAGACCAGTTTGGGCAACATGGTGAAACCCCATCTCTATTGGAAATACAAAAATTAGCTGGGCATGGTGGTGCCCAGCTGAGGCACAAGATTCTCTTGAACCCAGGAGGTGGAGGTTGCATTGAGCCGATATCGCCCCACTGCACTCCAGCCTGGATGACAAAGTGAGACTCTGTCTCAAAACAAAACAAAACAAAACAAAACCAAAAAAAAAAACCCACAAACGAATACACAAAAAAAGGGCAGCTGCCTTGCTGTGTTGTCATTTCACTGGAAACTTTGTTTCTCTATTCAGGGGTGAGGACAGTGACTTCAAGTTTTGTGACCTTTGTCAGGTTTCAGCCTGGAGGTTCTCCTAGCTCTGGAAATGAAATTGGAAGGCCTTCCTCTTTTCTTTTTGTCTGCTGTGGAACAGTTCCTCTAGCCTGACCCTTCCCCCTTCCCTCGAAGGGTCAAATGTGGCCTCCAAACCAGGTTGGCCTTGCCTGCCATGGGGTCTTCCCCCAGGGGATCACTCTCTTCCTGCTGGCTGCATTGAGGAATTTGGAGGATTAATATTTTCCTGGAAAACTCATCCCTTTCATCAATGTTTCTGCATTTATTAACTCGGGAATCTTCAGTGTGGTCATGTTATTTCCCTAGAGGTTTCAGGACAGCATCCATGTCTGGCGTTTATCCCCTGCCTGTCCGTCTTGT
This sequence comes from Rhinopithecus bieti, assembly GCF_001698545.2. NCBI lineage: Eukaryota > Metazoa > Chordata > Mammalia > Primates > Cercopithecidae > Rhinopithecus > Rhinopithecus bieti. The sequence continues at coordinate 4,476,099 of NW_016810565.1, forward strand.
GGGCTCTGCCGCATTGAGGGTGGGAGGCAGGTGTGGAGTCGGGGCCCTGGGTGGGTGAGGGTAGGTGGGTGAGATCGAGGGATACGGGGCGGGCTGCCTAAGTGGCAACTCCAGATGGCACATTATGACTCAAACAGGCTGATTTTTCTGAAACAGGAGGTGGGCCAGGAAGCCCCCCACTTTGAGAAATGCAGTTAGGATGAATTTCAATGTCCAGTGTTCATCCAGGAGGGGCCGAACCTTTCGGATCCCGGGATGAGACTTGGTCTTCATCAGTCCTAATTTTGGGGGCCAGGAAGTGTTTTGGGTCATACCTCCTGATTCCTAATTCAGGGCTTTAGAGCCAGAGAGGACCTTGGGTGGGGAGACCAGAGGGACACTGAGGGGCGGAGTGGGTCTGAGCCCCAGCTGTGAGGGCAGAGGGCAGAAGGAAATGGGGAGGAGGCAGGACCATGGCCTTGGCATGGTGGCCAAGGAGGGAGGCGGGTGTCAGGGGAGCCCAGGACCTAGGGTTGGAGAGCTGGAGGGGGTGGCAGCAGCCTGGCCAGGGAGAGTCTGAGAGAGGAAGGGTGGGCCCTGGGGAAGTGGAGAGGGGACCCAAACCCTGGGCTGCCTCCCAGGCCACTAGGGTCAAGGAATGAGACCTGGGCTCCTCTGTCCTGGGTTCAGCTGGCCGCTCTGGCTCTGGCATTCTGGGACTGGAATCCTGAGCTGAGCGCACTCCCGCTGGGAGGGATGTACATGACCTGTCTGAGGAGCCAGGGAAGCCCGTCCACCTGCCATGGGAAGTTCTGAAAGGCTGCAAGACCCCCTCACTAAGTAGCACATAGACTATGTCCTAGCCCCTCTCCTGGGCGACTGCCCCTTCACTAAGCCCCGGAAGGCCCCACACCAGCGTGGGGCACTTGGACTCCCCTCTGAGTTCTGCGCTGGACCTTGGTGCATGGGGGGGAACTGGCCCTGAGTATGGTCACTCTCATGCTCCCACATGGACCCCCCTCCCTGCACCTGTCACCTTCATGACCCAGCTCCATCCAGGCCACCCACAAAGAGTCACCTCAGGAAACAGACAGGCACAAGGCCCATGTGGGCCTTGGAGGTCATCTCAGGACCCTCTGAACCGGAAACTCCCAGGTTCCAAGAGTGTGGTCTAGAAGGGGCGTGCACAGGCCTGGGCGGGCTCACCCCTTAGCCCTGCGGCCTCCTGGCCACATGAGAGGGGCTGGGTGTTAGGCCAAAGCAGAGCCCTGGAAAGCATGAACCCCTGCCCGCCCTGCCCGCCCTGCCCGGAGCCTGAGGCCTCTATGGGAGGGCACCAGCGTAGCCCGGCACACGCGAAATCAACGACACAGACACAAGACTAGCCCTTGTTGTTTATTTTTCAATAAACAAGGTTTTTTTGCATGTCTGGACCGGTAGTAAACGGGAAAGCTAAAAAGAGCGCCCAGGACATTTTTTTTAACATTTTGGTGACAAAATTGACACTCCTCCTCCTCCTGTCCTAATTTGGGACCGAATTAGTGATTATGTCTTGGGTCGCTGTCTTTGAGCTTTTCCGTTCGTTTCGTAAACTACATACTACACCAGACACACACAAGGTGTGGCCGGGCAGTCAAGGATCCCAACACTCTCAGCAGAACCTGGTGGCCATAGAACATGGAATGACCATTTCTGCATGACGTGAAGACCGTGGCGAGGCTGCTGATGCTGCTCCTGTGGCACGGGGCGGTGGTGCGAGTGGTGGGCACTGTGGAATTTGGGAGGGGCGGCCTCATCGTGTGCTGGTAATAGATAATTTGTTGCGTGGGAAGGTGAGATGGTGGCCCTTCTCCAAGGGAGGCGTCTGCTCAGGACCCTCCACTCCCACGGCATGTGACCAGCACCGCGCTAGGCTCCCTGGGGACAGCTGTGTGTCCGCCCCCCTCCAGACTGCCCCCTCGTCCTGCCTGCCCCGCAGCTCCCGCACACTGCCTAGTGCTCCGCAGGTGCCTGGAAATGCTTCCTGATCAGATGAGTTGTGGACGGTGAGCAAATGAATGCATGGGGAGTTGATCAAGGATACCTCGACCGTGGACGTCTTTTTCTTGTTATTAGGGGAACATGGCTGTTCTCTACAGCATCAAGATAGAAAACATAGAGAATTTGATCGTCTCACCAATCTTAGAATTTTATATTTGGGGAAACTGAGGAACAGAATCGTTAGCAGACTCAGTCCAGGTCTCACGCTGAGAGAGGCCAGGCGGGGTACCAGACGCCCGCCTGACACATGCCAACAATTCTTTTTTTTTGTCTTTTAAAATTTTTTATTTCTTAAAACAAACTCAAAATGAGATGAGATGGTGACTTGAATGACTTTGTGGGAGAGGAAGACGGACTTGGGGCGGTTGTCAGAGATTGGGGTGGAGGACCCAGGGGTTTGGGGTGAGGGAAGGGAGGGGAAGGGTGGGGGTGATAGAAAGGGCTGGGGCATGGAATGGGAAGGGTGGGGATCGGAGGGAAGAGTGGGGACAGAGGGGGAATGATGAGGTGGATCGGGGAGGGAAGGGTGGGGGTGATAGGAAAGGAGGGGTGGCAACAGGAGGGGAAGGGGGAGACAGGAGGGGTGGTGGGGACGGGAGCTGGAGGGGAAGGGGAAGGGGCTTGGCAGTGATGACAGTGGTCAGGAGGTTACTGGGTTTTGGGGTGAGGCTGGGAGGGGCTGGAGACTCAGGGCTGAAGGTAGGGAGGGGCCTGGTGGGGACAGAGTCGGGTAGGAGGGACTCTGCAGAGTGCAGATAAGGTAGGTGGTGAGGGTAGGGAGGGGCTTGGAATCAGGATGACAAAGGACCGGGTGTGAAGAGACCAATGGCTTGGGGGGGGGGGAGGGGTGGGGTGTTGGGAGTTTGGGCAGATGCTGGTCGGGCTTTGAGTCAGGATGAGGGGCCTTGGGTGGTGGTTGGAGGATGATGAGGTGATGAGGTCGATATTGTGTCATGACGATGGCGCAGGTGACCAATGGGTGGGTGACTGTGAGTTGTGTGCGGGTGACTGATGTGGGTGACTGTAGATGACGAAGGTGATGATGACTTAGAAATAAACACCTGGAGCAAGGTAAACACGGCAGGCAATGCTCAATAAAGCTAAGAGTATAGATTCTTATCCACATAATCTAAGAAGCAAAATATTCCTATCTGGTACCCAAGGGCTGTTTAGCTGCCCAACCTCAAAAGCTGAAAAGCTAAACAGAGCTCTGTCCCATTTCATTCTATTTTTGCAAAAAAAATAGATGCTCTTTGTTAAAAAAAAGTCAAATTCAAAATTCAGAAGCTGGCTAGGTCTTTTGAGATCTGAGAATTATTAACTCAGCAACACAAATGTAAACCCGTGACTGTGTGGGCCAGGTCTTGGACCACATTTGCCACAGAACTAGTAAGCGCCCCACAAGTGACAATTTCCACTAATCCCTGTGAAAACCTTGGTGAGGGCTGTGTTGCTGCTCAGATTCTGCCAGGGGCACTTGCGGCTCAAAGTGCATTCAAGTCTCAAGGGATAGGGTAGGGGCAGGCATGGCGTTGGGGATCTGGGTGGGCAAGGAGAGGGCTGGCTGCCTAAGTGGCAACTCCAGATGGCACATTATGACTCAAAGGGGCTATTTTTTCCCAAATGGGAAGTGGGCCAGGAGGCTCCCCACTTTGAGAAACGCAGTTAGGAGAAATTTCCACATCAAGTGTTCATCCAGGATAGGCCAAAACCTTTCGGATCCCAGGATGAGACTCAGTCTTCATCAGATCCTAATTTGTGGGGTCAGGAAGTGTTTTGGTTCATACCCCCTCGTTCCTAATTCAGAGTTTTAGAGCCAGAGAGGACTGTGATGGTCGGTGTTCAAACCCCTCCCTCGAGAGGGGCGAGAAAGTGGGCCCAGGATTGGGATAGGGACTCGCCAAGGATCACACAGCGAGTTAGTGGCAGGGCTGGGACAGGGACCCAGCCCCCCAGCAGCCAACCTGGGGCTCTCTCTGCCTGACACACAGCCGCTGCACTCCGCTAAATCTGAAATCAATCGGAAAGATCTAAAGGTAGCGATGTTGAGCTGGATGTGAGTGCGAGTCGGATGTGGTGTGTGAGAATTAACGAACGAAAGTAATCGTAGCCCTTTTCACAGTGGGTGGTCATGTACAGCACTCGTAACGGTTTCACGAGGACCCCGTGGCCGAGGCCCCCAGGGAAGGGGCGTCGGCACTGAGCCCTGGTTCTGTTGCCTTGTTTTTTTTTGGTCTTTTTTGATATTTCATTAAGTTTAGAGTTTAGAATAACATACTTATTTCTCTTACTTGTTTAAAGATGAAATTCTTATTATTATTCTGTATCATGCATTAAGAGAGAGAAAGAGGATTGTTTTAGCATTGCGCTTGTCACACAGCAACACAAAGACAACATACGTAAGCGTAGCGTTCACCACATTTGACACAAGAGAGAGCGAACTCCAGCACAAAGATCAAGACAGACCGCATACAGCGAGCTCTGCGGAACTCCAAGAATCTAGGGGGGCTGTGGGAGGGCTGCTTAGATCTCCTCGCCGCCGGCCTCCTTGCTGAAGGTGGTCATGTCGATCTTCTCGGGGAAGATGATGTTAACGGCCAGGTCTTCCCCGCTGTTGTACTGAAGCAGTAGGTTCTTCTTCTTTCGCAGCATGCGGTTGTAGCGCAGGTTGGACACCCAGGTCTCGCACTTGTTGAGGAAGACGATGCCCACGGTGCCCAGCACCACCAGGCTGGTGAGCACGCCCAGGATGGTGAAGCAGATGGCCTGGCCCTCGGTGAGGAGAGGGGTATTCTTGTTGAGCTCTTTCATGGACACCTTCAGGACGCGGTGCTCGGGCTGCTGTACCGGCAGCTCGTGCACCCCAGGGGTCAGGCGGTAGGTCAGCCCGTAGCCGCTGGGCAGATGGGTGACCTGCTGGGGGCTCAGCGCGCGCTTCTTGACACAGGTGAGACCTGTGAACTCGGGCTTGCACAGACACTCGTAGCTCACCTGGGTGTGCTGCAGGCAGGTGCCCCCATTCTGGCACGGGCCACTGGCGCAGTTGGTCACCGGGCGGCTGCAGGTCTTGTCGATGAAGCCGGCCGGGCACCGGCAGCGGAAGTCGCCCCCGATGTCAGTGCAGACGCCATCGTTCTCGCATGGGTTGGGGGTGCAGCTGTTGGCCACGATCTCGCAGAAATTGCCTGAGAAGCCAGGGGGGCACAGGCAGGAGGCATGGGAGGCCCGGCCCTCATCATCCACGCAGGTGCCTCCGTGCTGGCAGGGGGAGCTGCAACACAACAGGGACACAGTAAAGGGCCTTGGGGGCTGGGCTACGACAGCGCTGCAGGGCACAGGGCTCAGGGCAGAAGGTCTCTGGCCTAATTAAGGGGCAGATGCTCAAAACACATCAGGTGAATGAGGGAGGGAAGGAGGGAACGCCAGCCAGGGAGGCACAGAGAGGTGCCCAGGGTCATGACCCCGTCTGCAAGAGGCTCACCAGCAGCTCTGGGGGTGGGTGGGTGCCCACCTCACCCCCATCTCGATGCTAACCTGAGACGCACCTGACCTCCCATGCCAGGACGCTCACGTCCTCTCCCACCTCTTACTGCACCTCTCCAACCAGAGGACTGTTGGTTAGTCACTAGCCAGCTGGGAAAACTGAGGCTAGGAGAGGAAAAGTCAGTGACAGCCCAGGACTGAAGCAAGCCCCCTTCCCTTAGCTCCATCCCTGGGCTGCTGGGGCAGAAGAACCAAGCAAGGGGCACCCCTCACCCTATCCCGGGACCCACTGTCGTCCTTCCTGCCTATGGCCACTGTTGCCGCCAACCCTCATTATTATTATTATCATCATCATTAGCAGAGTGGATCCACAGGCTATTGTGCAGGAAGCGCTCGGGGACTCTCAAAGAGAAAGCAATACGAGGTCTGTCTATGCTGGCACGAGCCGGTGTCTGTGCCAGGCTGTTTAATAGTGGTCCATTCACCCAAGTGCAGCTTGCAAACCAAAGCTGTTTGCTCAAAGCAGAGCGCAAGGAGCATTTAATGTAAGTGTTTTTAAACGAGCGAGCCCTTTGTCATCTGATAAATGCCAAAACTCCGGGGAAGAAGGGGCAATAAACACAAGAAATCAGCATTGCTGCTTCAGGGTGCGGGCTCCATGGGAGCCGGGCTCTGAAGGAATTTCAAGGACCTCAGGCTCTATTTTGACACACTGGTTTAAGTCCATTATCGAGAAAAACAAAATATTTTAAAGCTCTCATTATCTTTTTATCCTTCTTGCTAATAAGCAGAAATTGAGCTCAGTTGTCACCGGCCCCCACTCTGACCCCGTCTGAAGACTGATCTTCGGAAGCCTCGTTAATGTCCGCTTACAGCTGTTACAGACTACCGGGGTCTCTGCCACCCCGCAATGTCGGGTCAAGATAAGCTTATTTGCATGTTAGTTTCTGTTTCTTCAGAGGAAAGGGACACCCCTGTCCCCCAACTACAGGCCCAGGACTGGGTTCAAGTTTGGATTCTTATATTCGGACTCTGCCTCTGTCAAGATCTCCCTTGGCTTCAGGCTAAGCCCCATCCGATGGGGAGGAGGGATGGCTCAGGGCCGCCACAGAGATAATGGGTGGACAGCGGCTGAGCCTCTGGGAGGCATTGCTCAGAGAGGTCCAAGTGAAGACAGTGGCCATTCCGTTACATCCACTGTCCAGGAGTCCCAAAGCCTCCCTCCCCACTGAGGACAGCTGACAGCTGGCCCACCTCCTCTTGTGCTGGCAGAAACCCAATCGCTTCACCTCTCAGCCTGGCAACTCCCTCCACAGACATCCCAGAAAATCCAACTGCAGAGCCCACCAGTTCCCCAAAACCACCCCTGAGATACGGCAAGCGGGTTTCAAACAGCCTCAGCCCTGTGGAGCTCCAATCTCTCATTATGTTGCCTTTAGAAAATTATGCAGCTCCGAGTGTCAGTTCACCATTCCGATCGACTGTCAGTCACATGCATCAGGACTTGCGAACATCAGGGGAATATGAAATCGCCTTCGGGATCATTTGAAAAAATTACGGCGATGACACATTCCCCCCTAAATACCCCCATCTAGGGCTGTCCCCCACGGGCTGCCAGGATGAGCGCTTACTTCATCTTTTGTCAGATGACAGGTCCAACAGGGTTAGGCTGAAAGGGTCTTTAGGGGGTGCGTGAAAAGCAGCATTTATTAGATCACACATCGTCGGGAAGGATATTTACCCATTGATCACACAGGGCCCGTCCTTTTTCTGGCAGTCCTTTCCCGAGTACCCAGGGGCGCAGGAGCATTCATAGAGGCCATCATCCAGGCTCACGCAGGTCCCGTTGTTAGCACAGGGGGTCGAGGAGCAGGCCCGAACATCTGCGGGGTGACGGAGAAGACAAGAACTTAGTTTTCTCTCCATACACAAGCGTGATGCGGACCCCGGTGGGCTTTAAAATGGCTCTGTGGCCACCAAGTGGGGTCTGGAGTAAGACGGTGTAGGGAGCTCCCTCAAAAAATCCCACGAAGTGAGTTAGCTGAGGCTCAGGAAGCTGAATGGGGTTTCCTTGTCTAAGGTCACAGATCAGAAAGTCGTGGCCACTGGTACTCAAGCCAGGATAGCTGTTCCCTTTGCCTGGCACCAGGTCACCCCATATCCAGCAACATGTCCGTGACATTCACTGTGGACATCATGCCCCTCCCTGCAACAGCATGCCTAGCTGAGATTCCCTAAGGCCTGTCTCCACCAGACAAGATTGCACGCACCTCCAGCCTCTCTTGTTGGGGGAGGGGTCTTGGCCAGCTGGGGAACGAATACAGCCCAACCCTCAGAAAAACCACCAACTCTTCATACTTTTCCGTCAAAGAGGGGTAGTGAGGGGGATGGAGATGTAAAGACCCCCCTCAGTCAGGAATCAAGAAACCTGAAACCTGTTAGCCCCAGCACTACACGTGTCCCTGTGGTCTCTTTCTGCACTCAGGCTCCGAACTCAAAGGGTCCCTGGTAAAAAGGCTGCATCTTTTAAAGCCAGGAAAATTAGAACTATTGAGCACTCTCCTATCAGTGCAGGTTTCCATGAGCACTGGAATATTCCCACCATCTTTTAACACCTCCCATCAGGCACACTTCATTATTCATGTTCAGCAAGCCAGGGAGGAGCTGAACACAAGGGCCTGCGCCAGGGGCTCTGTGACGGTGGAGACCCCAGCTCCCCAGTGGAGCCAGGAAGGGACCCCTGTCCTGCCCTGTATCCAGCCTGCTGCTATGTGGCAGCAGAGTTCAGCTCTTCCCCATTCTGTGCCTCAGTTTCCCTACTTATAAAAAGAGGGTCTTTCCTTGGCCAATCTCTGAGGGACTCTTCAGCTTTGATTTTCTATAATTTGAGCTGCTGCACCTGCCAAACAGAAAGCCAGGGCCAGCGAGAGACACAGCAAGCTAAGGCAGGCTGGTGGGGGTGGGGGGAGGAAATCCCCCGTGCTGAGGCCACACACGTGCGTATTTTTTTTCCCTCTCAGAGAGATCCACACCCTCGTGGAGGGGAGACTGCAATCAGTCAAGGAGGAAAAGCCTGAACGCCGCGTTGATGGACTACCCTGTGGCGTTCCACCGAAGCCCGGCCTAGTGCAAGGACACATAAAGAGGATTTATCTTTACGGGACGGCACCGGCGAGGCATCAGCACGCGGCAACTCCACATCAGGCTCCTAATTCTCTGCAACCGGCTCTCCTGTCACTCAGAATCTTAAATTTAAGCCAAAAAGCTGGCGACCACCCTCAGCTTGTCCCTGCAGCTCTCCCTGCTACGCCAATCCTGGATCAGCCCTCCTGAGTCTCCAACCCCAAAGCAGGGGTGAATTAAGCTGCTCTGAGGAGAAGGCTGCTTGGGGGTCTCTGCCAGGACAGCAGCTGTGGCCACGGCAGCCTCAAAGAGGGGCAAACAGTGGGAGGGAGGGCTGTGTCCTCTCTGGGACCCTAGACTCTCTGGCCATCCCCAAGCTGGCTGCCTTTGTCAACCTGGTGGGGAGGGGACATACCAAGGGCCCATGGGAAGGGAGGCATTTGTCTGGAAAATTTCAGCAAGAGCCTACTGCACTTAGATACCAAAGAAGATGGGCTCCAGGCTAAAACCCTAACCCTGATCTCAAATGGTGGCTTTGCTGGAATCCCCCAGATCCCCAAACAACTCAGAGCTGCTGCCACTGCTTCTGTGAGGGGCAGCAGAGATGCCGGCCACAGCATGAGTCAGCCACGGGGAAACCTTGCACCATATTAAGGGGGGCAGGAATGAAGGACCAGAGACAATTCAGAGTGTGAGGGAGCTCAGCTTCAGAACCACGGCTGCCCTGCCTGTACAGGGCAGGGGCCATAACAAAACACTCTTAAGTGTTCCTTAAGGGAGGATGTTAGTTGCAATCGAAGACAAAAATGAACTCTCTTTCTGGGGCTGGGGGAAAGGGTTGTAGCTGGCTTTTCGCCCAACTTCTTTCATATCACTTAGCAGACACTTGTGTTTCTCTGATCCTCCATTTCCCTATCTGTACCTCTTTACTAATGTTGGGGACCGAGGGACAGAGGCCCTGAGGGCAGGCTGCTACGCGGCTGGGAGTTTTTTGTGAACTTCAGTTTGCCCAGACGTTAGGGCAGGTTTTGCCAAATGAAAATGGGCTTAGACGAACATTTCGCAGCCTGAAAATGCAGTGACAGCCAACTCTCAATTGCTTGGGGTAACAGAGGCAAAGATTGCATAAATTAATGAAATCAACAGATAACACCCATCTTCACTTTAACCCTTTCTCAGCTTTTCCCAACCCCAGCCTCCCCCTATACCTGACCCGCTCAGTCCAGGCCCCCTAGCCCTGTCCTCCTGGCCCTGACTCAGCACCTGCCCCTCAACCCCTGAGCAGTGCTGGCCACCCCCCACCCCATTTGTTTGTTTGCAGCCTCTTTACGGTCTTGCGTGTGCTTTTCTAGGGAGTCTTAGCTCCGAGATCCCCAGAGCCCTGTCCATCTCCGGGCTTCCATGACCTGGACAGGCAGCCTGGGGTCTGTGGTCCCACCGGCCCAGCTGTGTGTGTACTTTGTGACTCTTTATTCAACAGGCAGCTCCCTGGCCCCCACCCCATATCTTCTCTAGGTTCTGGGTGCTGATGGTGCAGAGGAGAGCAAAATACAGTCCCTACCTCTGAGGAGGCATTCGGTACCCGCAGGAAATTTATAACAGATCGTTAGAATACACAGCACGAGGTGTGCAGGAATGAGAAAGTGAGGGCCGCCAGCAACAGGAGACCGGGAGGAGGTGGTGGGGGCCAGGGCAGGCAGGTAAGGACGCAGGGCTGAGGTGAACAAAGGCGAGTGCCAACCTCTATCGCAGAGTTCCCCGTCCCAACCGTCGGTGCAAATACACTGCCAGGGTTCTTCACAGAGTCCGTGAAGGCAGCCGGGAGAGGTCACACACTGGTCACACAGGGGACCCTGCCAGCCAGGCTGGCACCTGCAAGGGGTGGGGGAGAAAGGTGGGGACATATGAAGAGGGCAGGGGTAGAGAGGGAGCTCAGGCTACTTTCTGTGGAACCAAGGACCCTTGGGGGTCTTTGCACAGTGCCAGCCAGTGGTTCTGGGAAGGAAACGTCAGTCACCTGAATGGGAAAACTGACAGAGAATGCACGCCAAGCTCAGGGGCCGACCTGGAGGGGCCCCGAGATCCCGGGGGAGTGCTGTGTTTTGCCGCAGTGGCCTGCAGAGGTCTCACCTGCCACCCCACCTCTGAGAATGCAGACAGGAGCTATGGCTGCCCCACCCCTGCCCTCATCTCCCCCGCTTGCCCCACCAGTTTTCTGAAGGGGCCAGAAAGCTGTTTGCTGCAGCGCAGTGGCCAAGCCCCCTGTTTTTTCTGCCTGACTTCATGACTCCCCAGGCTTCTGCGTGGCCCCCACAAGCTGCCTCTGTGGAGCCACTCTATTACCTGCAAACATTGTCATCCTCGCAGAATCCATTTTGGGGGTTGCAGGCCGGGAAGCATTCAGCCCCTGAGATACAAGAAAGGTTATACGATCACCCCACCAGGCCCCAAGCCAAGGCAAAGCCTGTCTTCTCCCACACAGCCCACCACTGTCCCCGAGGGCACCAACAGCCCTCTTGGGTCCTACCAGTCTGGCACACAGTAGGCACTTCCTATCCGAGCATGGATGGGGCTCAATGCACGCAGGAGAAAAATCTCTGCCACGTTCGCAGCGATGAAATGACCACAGTACACTCCCTAGTTCTTAGGAGCATGAGAAACACCTTCTCTCCCGACCCCCAAAAGCAAATACGACACCTCAAGTCCTCCTAACAGTGGGGATGGGGACAGTGGAGGGAAATATGTTGACCCCCGGGCATGCAGCCTGACCCTGACCATCACTTTTGCAACCTGAGCTGAATAGGGGAGCAGATTTTGAGGTGTTCAGCTCTGGGAAAGCCCAGACAGGTTCACCTGGTGGGCTCCCCAGTAAGGCGTCTGGATTCTTTTTAAGGTTCATCCCTGTGAAGCTGGGCACCCAGGTCAAATCTTCCCCCTTTCCCCTACCCCAGACTCTTCGCATTAAGAAAACGATGACGACACAGGGTTTTTGCTTAGCGGGCTGAGGTTGCAACACTGCTTAGAGATTCTGACACTTTAATAGGCACCTACTGTGTGCATTTACTCAACCAGCTCCACAGCTTCCTAGACAGCCCCCTCACAACCACTGGTGCAATGAGTGGGGGGGCGCTGCGGGAAGGGGGCAACTATCTCGCTGTCAGAGACAGATGGCCGCTGCAGACAGAAGTGTCGCAGCCCCTCACCTAGAGAAACGCGCCACGCAGTAAGGGCTCAGGCTGGGCTTCTCTGGGAATTGGGGGCTAAGACGGCAAAGTCGCCCCCCACCCCCGCCCCGAGACCTGTTCCCGAAAGCTCACACAGGGACACCCCAAAGTTGCACCCCAGAGTATTTTCATAGAAGACTCCACAACGGCACCTCATTTTTCCATACCTCCTTGCTCAGCGCACCAACACCCCTCTGGCGCCACTTCTGCGGGGCGGGAAGGGGCTGGGGGTCTCACACATCCCCTGCGCCCTGGGACCCCAGGGTCGGGCCTTGGCAAGCGAGGGTGGCGGGGAAGGCGAGACAGGCACAGCGCGGGGTTTAGGGCTAGGCGGGACGGGAGGAGTTCGGGCGCACGAGACGGGGCGTGCGGGGCACCGGGCGGCCGGCGGGGCGTCGCAGGCTTCCCCAGAGGGGGCGCGAGCCGGGCCGCCGGGGGGCTCACCATGGGTGCTGTGGCCGAAAGCCAGCAGGAGCAAGAGGACGCGCAGGAGGGCTTCGGTCGCGGTCATCTCGGGGCGGCCGGGGTCGCGGTCCCGGGAGCGGTGCGGGCGCGGGTCCGGCTCCTGGCGCCGCACTGGGCTTCTGGTTGCGGACGCGGAAGGGGGCGCGGGCGCGCAGCGAGGGGAAAGCCAGGGCTGCACCGGGCTGCGCGCTGCGCTCTCCACCGCGCGCTGCCGGGGAGCTGCCGCCGGCCGCCGCGCGCGCGCCCTTTTCGTACCGCCTCCCCCCCCCGCGGCCCCCGCCCCCCCCTGCTCCGCGCACACGGGGCCGGCGCCGGCCAGTCCCGGTGACCCCCGCCCCTCGCAGGGCCGCCCCCCACCACTGCAGCGTCCCGGAAGCCCGCTCGCGCACACGGGTGCACTCTTGGCTAGACGGGCACAGGTACCCCGCGAGCGTTTGGCACACGTTCTCCCCCACAGGACAGCATGCGGCCGCGCACACACAGGCCTGCCTAGGACAAGTCGCAGGAATCGAACCTGGGCCGCAGACCTCCCCGGAGAGCACAAGTCCGCACGCAGGAACACTGAAACACTTATTGCTGACGTCCCGGGCACACGTACAATGGTTAGATACCCAGGAAAACACAAAGGCGCACTATGAAGATGTGAACTAAGCACATAATCACACACGCACACAGAAAAACACCCAGAAAAGCCCGACACCCCCAGTACCCCTAGCCATGAAGACGCAGAAAAATACAGTTGCCCCTGTGGCAACCCACACCCCACAACGCAAACGCACACGGCAACCCAAACACACTGTAGGCCAGACGGCGTATAGACACAGTCCTGGGCGGCAGAGGGGCAAGCGGACCCTCGGTTACCCAACCATGGGCATCCTCTCCCATGTGCCAATCCCCTGCACACAGATGAGTAGGCAGAACCACCTGCACACCCAAACACACAAACACACTTGTAAACAGACGGACACTAGTGCCTGCATTCAGTCACACCCACCCCCGCACACACAGCATCTCAGTCAGGGCCCTAGCTGCGCTGAAACACAAATGCACCGACTCATACGCACACATGGTACGCACAGCCACGCACCTGATACCCACAAGCACACATACCCAGCCGACTCGTGGTCACACACTGACAAAAATGCATACGCAGTCCCCAACACACACACACGATCGCATCTGTCTTTGTCCACAGTGGCATGCGTGGGCAGCCTCACCGATGTGCTCTCACATACACACAATAGCACTCCAGGCACTCCGCACGTATGCCAGACCCACTGGGACAACTTCTCTGAGGGGTCACCAGCCGGAGAGGTGCAGGTAGAGGATGCCGGTTGCCAGAGACCCTCTTCCTCTGCAGAGCTCCCAGGGAGAGGGGGTGCTCCTCAGGCACCCCTCCTCACCATTACCCCCAGCCTAGGCTTAGAGCCCTGGTGTAGAGGAAAGCTCTGCACCCCTCGACCCAGTCTGTATGGGGGAGGCTCAGAAAGATAGGGAGGGAGAGGGGTAGGAAGGGATTAAAGATGTTTAACCTCCTGGGGAAAGGGTCCCAGGCATCCTGATCTTTGGGTGGGTGGTTTACAATACTTAATTTGCATAATTAATTAATACATATCCTAGAGGTAGGGAGTGGGTGCCCACCCAGCTCCCAGCCTCCATTTCCTCGCAGTGCTGCAGTGGGGTGTGATCTTGCCACTTTGAACCTGGAGGCTGGATGTTTTGGCCTCCTGGCCCTCTAGTCCAGCCCTGGCAGGTCTGAGAACACGTTTCCCATCCTAGCCATAGATGTGGGAAGGCAGGCCCATGGGCGTCCCCAGGCCTACCAGCCCTAAGTCAATTGCTCCAGTAAGGCACTCGGGATGGGCACAGGGATGGACAGAGACCAGAGCTGCTCTGGGCTGGCTCCAAGGAGGCTGGAGGGAAATTCCCAGACCCTGGTGAAAGGTGTCCCTTCCCTGATGTTATCTGCAGAACGCCCAGATGGGTAGGGGCTGCTGGGAATGGCTTTGGGGACAGTCTGGAGGGAGCAGCTGGGGTGCCCACTGTGTGCCTGCCACATGCCCTTGCATTCCTGTGACGCTACTCTCTTCCGTGGACTCTTTCCTCAAGTCAAGAAACCAACTCCAGTGATGGAAGGTCTTTTGCCCAAGGCCCTTGGCCTAGAATGAGAGTGGCTGACAGACCCAACCCTGGAAGTGCCAATGTCCACTGCATGGTGATTGCCAAGGTCTTCCTGACCAGGGTTCCTTTCTTCCCTCCCTCCAAGGCCCCTGACTTCAGCCTCCAAAATCATCCCAACAGCAGGCAGACCTGGAAGAGCTGAGTTTTCTGCCAGAAGCCAAGGAGGGGTGGAGGATCTCAGGGCTGGGTAACCCCGGGGCGAGGGCCTCCCAGGCTCCTGCCGAAGTCCCGCAGAGAGGAGAATCTCTGGACTGCATGGAGCACTTAGGGGGCCACAGTGGACTTCGAGTTTCCCCACCCCCAAGCACACCTAGACTCCTCCCTTCCCCAACCAGGTTCTTCCCCGGACCCACCCCCACTCCACCGCAGCCCTCCCCAGTTTAGGAAAGGGAGGGAGGCCAGAGGAGGGTATTCTCACCCAAGGGAGTCTGTCCAAATGTCACAGGCTTATGCTGAAAGGGCACTGCCTTGGCTTGGGGGGCACCTGCTGTCTAATCCTATCTCCATTTCATGCCCACCAAGGGTCCTGGGCCCTGGGCCAGTCACTTCCCTCTGGGAGCCCTGTTTCTTAGCCCATAAACAGAGATGTCCCACCTGTCTCTGAAGGGAACTCGGGTTTTTGTAAGCAGAAAAGCACTGTGTTGACAGGGCCTGGTCACAACCCCTTCCAGCCATTCCTCCAACAGCTGCAGCGCAGAGCCTTTGCCCCAGCCAGCTAGAGGATCTCCAAGCGGGCGACCAGGCTCCACTGGCCCCGGGCCCTCTTCAAGAGCCCTCTGCAGGGACACTTCAGGGACGGGAGGGGACTTTCCTGTCTCACGGGACCTACAAGCCAAGAAGCTTTCTGTTGCCTTGCTCTGATCTCAATAAAGCGTTTGTAAATTCAGGAGGCTGGAGCTTTCTTTTCAGCAAGCAGACACTGAGAAAGGGTAGCTTAGGAGCGGTGGGGAGGGGAGGTTGGTGACTGTCACAGACTTTAAGTCTGCACAGAAGGCGCGAAAATGCCAATGTAGTCCCTTGGGGAGAAGCAGTACAGTCTGCTGTTTGCAAGCAGACCGTGGGGGCTGCGGAGCGGCGGGCTGGAGGAGCTGGACGCCCCTCCTCTATCTGTGCATCCCTCCCCTCCTCCCCCTTCCTCTTCTCTCAAGAGCCATGCTCCGTGTCCAGGCCCCCGAGATCACAAAGATGAGGCCAGTAGCCCACGGGTCCTCACAGAATGGTGTGGCAGGCGATCTACACAGGTTGCAGGGACTGAACCTGCCAACTCTGGGGCCAGATTGAGATTCATGAGCTGGACTCCCTCCCTGTAGTCAAGCCTAAGGCTCTGCCTGTGGCCCCACGCCCCACAGGCAAGAGCGGAAAGCAAGGGGAACCTGTCCGGAAGCAGTCTTGCTGGGCTTCCCTGGGGCAGCAGGGGAGCTGGTGATGAGTGAAAGTTTTCCAAGGGAAGGAAAAAACTGCTGTCTCCAGCCTTTTTCCTCCCCACTCCTCTGCTCTCCCCTCCTCTGCTCTCTCCTCCTGTCTGCTCCCCCTCCTCCTTTTCTAAACACTAACTCCTCCTCCAGCCAGCCCCAGACCACTTCGCCCCTGATTAAAGGCAGAAACACTGATCAGGGCAGCTCAGCTGGGTGGAGCTAGAGGGGCCTCTGAGACTCACTAGCCCTGGGCACCAGCAGGGGTGGGAGAGAGAGAGCAGGGGCTGCCGGTGAGGGGCCTTCACCCCACCTTCACGTTCTGCTCTGCATACCACCCACACAGCCTTGGTGGGGTTCTCCATGCCTTGAGGCTTTGCTTCTGCCTAGACTAGGTTTTTATTTTTTGGGGGCGGTCTGAGCCCCCACTGATCCAGTCCTAGTCGGCATCCTACAGACAAGAGATGCCTTTGTCCCCTGTCCCCACACCCAACTTTCTCCATCCTCCCTCCAGGAGAGGAGGAGGGTGGGCTCCTCCAGATCTGCCTGCTCTTCCTCCCCAAGGGACTGACCAAGGGGAGGACCAGTGCCCAGAGACTCGGGTGGCCTAGTTACAGTCCTAGAACCGGAACATCCAGGAGACAGCTGGGCAGGAGTCTCCCCCACCAAGAAGCCACCGTCCTTGGGTTGAGGGCTTATAGGCAAGCAGGTATTGCCCTTTCTGCATCTCCCTTACTTCTACCTTGGATTTAGACTCTAATTTAACCCTGTCTCATCAGAGCCTCCTCACGGCCTGGGCTAGGTGGGAAATGCAAGGCTCATTTCAGAGATGAGCACACTGAGTCTGGGGGAGCCCGAGAGAGGTGCATGGCTAACAAGTAGCAGTGCTGGGATTTGAACCCGGGTCTACTCAGAATCCCAGTGCAAGGCTGTCTGCCCAGCCCAGCAGAGTGGTCAGAGTGCATGGAGCCTGGAGGAGAATGGGCTCCCCTAGGAGACTGCCCTCCCCTCTTTGGGTGGAGGGGGGCAGCTTCACAACCTAGGAGGCCGTGAGAGCTTTGTGCAAGCACCGAAGAGACACACAGCTGCCGCCTTTCAGAGCATTTTTCCAAACCTAAAGTCCATCTTTGGAGACAAATTCTCTTTTCTTCTGCTGAGGAGAGGGGACCTGGGGGCAGAGCGTGGAGGGAAATGAAAGACGTACCCTGGTGCATTTTCCAGAACATGAAGGTTTGGTTTCAAGTTCAATCAGAGAGAAGGTCTTCAGTGTGAAGTGGCATCATGCTCGGCCGAGCTGGGAGCGCAGCTGCAGAGGGGCACATGCTGAGCCTGGCCTTGTGCTCAGGGCCTGAAGAGGCGTATGACAATTCCAGGCCCACTCCAGGGTTCTCCAGGGCCGCAGGGGCTGTGAGTGGGGCGCAGAGCCAGCCCGTATCCCTGAGTCCCCGAAACAGTCCTGCGTATGACTCCCCCAGGCCCCACAGCAAGCTTCCGGGAAGGAAAAATACCAGAGAGCTGGGGTGCAGAGGGGACTCATTGGTTTGGGTCCATATTTAGAGTTGGCTTCTGTGGGGTCTCACCTCTCCCCCAGACAGAACCAATTTATTGTCATTGCTGATAGGATTTAAAAACAGACTTCTCATTTCCTCCCTTGCCATTGGAATCGACAGGGATGTAAGTCCACAGTGTAACTGTCCGCATCATCAATCACATGATCCTCTGAAAGAGCACCACTGAGTCATGCTGTGCGTGGGGGGCTCCCAGGGGCTTGGAGGGGTTAGTAACAACTCTCCATCCCACCCCCAGAGCTTATAGGCAGACTCATTCCCACCCAGGAGGGAGGAAATCGGGGCTGGAGGAAAAGGAGCCTTTTCATCACTCAGCTTGTCCACGCAGGCTTTGGCCAAAAATGCAGGAATTCTTCATTCATCAAAAATTCCCAGAAGTTAATTTTCCATAAAACAGAGGTTCACCTCTTTAAATGTAGCCTTTTATCTGCCCAGTATTGACTGAGCTCCTACTGGGTGCCAAGGCTCGGCGGGGTCCCTGGAAGAGGGGTGCCATGACGGATTTGAAGGTGGTTGCTCATCTCAGAGAGTTCAAGTGCAGACTCAGTGCTCAGACACCCTCTGAGATGCAGGGTTGTAGATGCTGGGACTGGCCACACACAGGAAGGGCAAGCATGCATCTCTCAGAGGGTTAGTCCTCTGCTGCATGTGCAGAGTACACAGAAGTTCTCCAGAAGAGTGTGGGGAGGCCATTCCAGGCAGAGAGAGCTGTACAGGCACAGATGTGTGAATGAGACATGAGTGTGTGTATGCACGCACATGAGATGTTCCGTTAGTGAGGGCAAAGTTAGCATGGTGAAGAATGAGGCAGAATGTTGCAAAACTTTCAACATTTTAGACATAAATCTCTTAACTATTCTGGAATATTCTGCAGCTTCCTTTGCCCTGGCAAACAGTCCATGGAACAAGAAGCCCTCTTTTCTCATACCAGAGTTGACCCTTGAACATGTCATGCCCAGACTTGATGCTATGTCTTGGGAATCAGGCTGGGCCACCCAACCCCTCCTGTCCAGTGGGGCACCAGCCCCCACCACCCACCTCCCCAGTAGGGTCCAGCTCATGGAGACCTTCAGAGACACAGGCAACAGGTCCTGTGGTGACGTATAAACAGGACATTTCCTTTAGCCACAGAAGAAATCCTTTTCTCAAGCCCAGATCCCCTGGGGGGAGCCCTTCTCCCGGCCCCTGCTTAGGAGTTTGTGGGTGACTGTGGCAGAATCATAACCTCACCGTGCTGTGCCTGTAAAAGCGAGGATGAAAGCGAGGATGAGTGGTGCGGCACGGCCCGCCACACCTGTTGACAGGCAGCTCAGTCAAGTTTAGGGATGTGAAAACACAGAGCTCTCGAGGAATTTAAGATGTTCCCGTTCTATATTTATTCTCTTATTTGTAAGGAACGTTCTATATTTATTCTCTTATTTGTAAGGAAGCATCAGCATTTTCATTCGATTATATTTTTTAAAAAAGTTTTTGGTGTCCTGCTATGTTCAAGGCGTTAGGGATTTCCTGAGAAGGAAGACATTCCCTGGTCCCCAAGGAGGGGACAGGCACAGGTGGGAGGTGAGAGGGATAGAGGTTTGTTCCTGTCTCACCTCCTTCTCCAAGGCCTTTCCCCCAATCCCATGCCTGCCAAGTCCCCTGGCTCCCGCCCACTCACCCGCCCACTGAGGGTCCTGGCCCTCCCAGCCACCCTGGGCATCATCTCAGCCCTGAACACATCTTCCTGCCTGGTGTTAATGGATTTCGCACGTGTGTCTGACCCTAGCAAGGCCAGACGCTTCTTGCTCAGCCAGGCACCCCGCAGCCAGAGGCCTGCGGCGCTGCCCCCGAGGTGTTTATGGATTAAGTGAATTAATGAATAAATGAATGAGGCACAAAGTGTTCTCTGAAGGTTACCATGGGCCCCTCAGAAAGATCCTGTGTCCTAGCAACTGTCCACGGCCTGGTGGCCCTCCCCTACCACCCGTCCTCTTGCCACCTCTGATCTCTGGGTTCCAGGGGTTTACTGCCCTCTTGGACTTGCAAACAGGAGAGCCCTCAGGGTTGCAGCGACGCCTCCACCTAGTTCTTTCCCCACCAGGGCCCTCAGTTCCTTCACTAGGAATGTGGGGAGCAGCTGTGTCGAGATCCTCTCCAGCACCCCCTACTACCACCTGCCCCTGCCCACCACCACCGAGCACCTGGTTCCTCTGAGACGCTCTTCATGAGCCTGTTCCTATGGCAACACTGCACCTCCAGAGGCCCAACCTGACTGTCTGCAGCCAAGATCCGGCTAGGGACGGAGGGCAGGGGATGCCCAGTGTGAGTGGAACCCCATTCCCCTCATCCCCTCACCCCCTCACGCCACCCGGGGTTGCTTAGTACCCAAATTCAAGTTTGCTCTGTTTGTAATGAGCCCTAGTTTGATCCCTGCCCAGGTCTGTGTGTTTCTCCTCCCCACTCTAGCAGTGGGGACTCTCCTCTCAGCCAGAGAGAGCTGGATGCTGGAGCGCAGAGAGGCTGAGCAATTCTCCATGGGTCACAGAGCAAGGAAGTGGCAGAGCAAGACTAGAATGTTGGGGAGTGGTGCCCAGGCAGGAGGATTATAAAAGTTGACCATAAAATGTCCTTTGAGGAACCCTCAGGTTCCTTTGTTTAAACGGGTCTCTCCAAGGTCTGGCCAAAAAGCCCACAGGCTGAAAACAGAGGAAACTGTGTCGCAAGAATAGAGTTCAAGCTGGAGCCCAGCGGGTGCTGCCACTTCACTGCTTCAGAGAATTTGGGAAAACAGCAGGACTGTCTCCTAGGCTGGTCACATCCTCTCCCCACCTTCACTTTCTCCTTCCTTCCTTCTCCCTGCACTAGATGCTGGTCTGCCCATCTGCCTGCACATGTGCTCACTAAGGTCCAGCTCTCTCTACCTTCATCACTCTAGAGCTGGGGCCGGGATTAGAGTGCCACGGCCTCCCAGGTATCCCCTCTGGAGGTCTCTCTGAAACCATCATCTCCCATTTGCCCCCCTCAAACCTCCTCCAGGGCCTCCACCACCCTGCAGTCAGCCCAGTGAGTGAGGGCTTAGACTCCTGGCTCCTGTAGCTTTGCCCTCTCTCTGTGTAAACAGGCCCCAAGCGCCAGGGACTGTTGCTCCCCAGTCGCTCTCCAGTCCATCTCCATAACCCCATTCTCTTCGCCACCACCCTGGTCCAAGCCTGTCTCCCTAATGGCTGTATCAACCCTGGGTCTTCCTGTCTCCCCCATCCTCTCGGCTACAGGCCAGGGGTCAGAGGGAGGTTTTCTAGATGCATGACTATCCAGAGCAACCTGCTACTTAAACCCTTCGCAGAAGGAAAAGAGAGAGGAAGGGGGCAGGAAAGAAGGAAGGGAGGGGAGGGGAGAGGAAGGAAGAGCAGGGAAAGGTGCCCTTCTCAAACTCATTTCAGCTCTCCCTGGGCTCCAGGCTCAGAATTAGGTGCACAGTAGGTTCTCATTAAGTATTTGTGGGATTGAATTGCACCATCGTATCAAGGAATCGGTAAGGAAGTATTTGGCCGGGATAGCGACGTGGAGGTTGGAAATGGTCTCCCAAAGCCTGGGGAGATGCTCTTCCTCGCAAAGATTCGCCCTCAGCCTTTAGACCCTGCTTTTCAGTGGCTTTTTCCTGCCTTTCTCGGATCAGCCAATTATTTCTGATTGTGTTTTACCCAATTCTTCACTCTATCCATGAGCGCTGGGCAATAGACTTAGCTGTCTGTGGCCAGCAACAAGGTCCCAATTGATCCACACATGCCACGGTGGGAACCCTGCGAGCACATCCTCACCGTGGTTTCTTGTGGGGGAGAGTCCTGCTCACTAGAAAAGTATTTTCAGTATATTCAGTATTTTTTCTGTGCAAGGCAGGGTAGCAGGAGGAGGAGGTAGGGCGGGTGAAGGGAGGCAGTAGGTGGGTGGCAGCCGGGCTTGGGGAAATGGTTCAGACTCTCTGCTTATTTCCCTGTGGGATGACCACCTGACCTGGAGGAGCTATGCAGGGGAGAGGACAGCCCGGATGGGACACTCCTGCCCAGTCCTGGTTGCTTCGTATGTGTTTGGGATCTGCTCCTGATCCTGACGAGGATGCTGGTGACACTGGCAGGATGGGGAAGGGCTGGGAGACCTGCAGAGGGGTGCTCAGGCCAGCTGTTATCTGGGTCCAGGGCTGGTAGCTACAGCCCGTTAGGCTGGCCCCGAGGCCTTGCCACTGCCCTGGGCAGGAATGGTTTCCACAGGTCGTCATGGACCACTCGTGGGGATCTGTACCCAGCCTCTTCTCTCCCACCTTGAGGGCTTGAGTTAACAAGGAGACCAGGAATGGTGAGGCCTGTGTGACTCAGACAGGGTCCCAGCAGGAAACAGATGGTGCACACAAGATGGTTAATTTGAAGAACGTTGAATAAAGGGCCTATTTACAGAGATGTGGGCAGGGTGTAAGGAAGCCAGAGGGGTAACAGCAGGCCCCGTTACCCCGTAGGCCTGCAGCTCGAGAGAAGAGTGCAATCACCTGAACCAGAAACCGCAAGAGTCAGGTGGAGAGGGTGGATGAGTGTGGCCTTTGGTTGGGGAGCCTCCAGTCTCTGTGCAGGGAACCTGACCTTGCTCTCCTCCCTCCCTTGATCTGTTGGGGCTCCTGTAGCCCCACCTGGCTGGAGCCAGCTGATACAGACGATCTAGGCAGGCCACCCCATGCACAGACGGGGTGGAAGACAGAGGGTGGTTCTGCGAGGGACCCAGGGAAAAGTATGTGAGCAACCCAGAGCTTCACCGAACCCAGTGGTCTCCTTCTCAGTAGGGGAAACTGAAGCTAGAGAAGCCTCTCTGTGGCAGAGCTGGGATTTGAGCCCAGGCCTCAGGCTCCTGACCCTCACTGCTCTCGGGTATATGTCAGTTTGAAGTAGTGCTGGGCCGTGGAAGAGGTTCCAGCTTCCCCCTGGGAACCGGTTGGCTTAGTGACATTCACACTGGGTGGGCCGCAAGAGTTAGCTGTGCTGATGAACTGCTCAGCCAGGAGGTTGCCAGTCTGAGGTGGGTGTTCCTTTCTCCTCGAGGGCCTCTCTCAGGCAGGCCTGCCAGGACCCAGGGCTGCTGAGTGCCAGGTGTGGCCACAGCCACATGGCCTCCTGTGATGAGAGGAACCTTACTGGACCATGAAGGTGGGCAGCACCCCAGCCACTAGACAGCAGAGATCCACACTCAGTGGGGGTGACATCTGCAAGAGCTAAACGTGGGCGGAAGAGCCACTACAGGCCCCGTGTCAGGATGTGGGTAAAGTCCTGGGTAATTTTGGGCAAAGCTTTTCCCATCTCTGGGCCTCAGTTTCCCCACTTGATCTTCCTTGACTCTGACTTCTTACCTGTGCCCAACACCTGGTTGCTGGGACGGGGCAGAGACATAGCCTTGTTGCTGTAATGTCCTTGGTGGATGGGGTATCCCTGGACCAGGTGGGAGAAGGACTGGGGGACAGTCTGCAGTCAGAGGACATTTAGGGTGAGACCGTGATGGTGGTGATGGAAGGGTGACCAGGAAGACGGTGAGTCAAGAGACTGAGGTGGGAATGAAACCCTGCAATGGAACAGCAATGGGACTGGGAAAGAAGAATGCACAAAGCAAACAGAAGAAGAATGCACAAGGGAGACAGAAGCAGCTGCCCAGAGACAGGTGGGTGCAGAGGTTGGGGGATCTCCTCTTGGTCAACTGCCCCATTGCCCTCTCTTGGTGCTGCATTTCCAGCCCCTGTCACTGCACTGGCTCCTTCCTCGATGCCCATAAACACTCTGAAAACCCTTGTCTTTACAGAAACAGAGAGGAATTCCAGACTCCAAGAAAGAAAGAGTGAGGGAGTAGCCATGGGTCCAAAATGCCCACAGGGAAATCAGTTACGATAAAGATTGAGATAAGTCACCGGGGCCTTAGGGGGATGCCTCTAGGGCAAGTGGGAGGAGGAGTCACAGGCAGAGTGACAGGCCAGGGAGTGAGCAGGGGGGTCTGGGTTGGAGGCAACAAGGAGAGGGGGCTTTCGCTAGCAAAGGGCTTCAGGATGCAAAAGTGAGAGAGAGGGTGTGTGTGTGTGATTGTGTGTATATGGGTGAGTGTGTGTGTATATGAGTACTTGAGGGAGTGTGTATGTGTGTGAGTGTGAGTGTGTACGTGTGTCTTCATTTAAATATAGGAGAGACTCTAGGGTGTTTACAGCCTGAGAGGCTGCAGATGCTGAGCGAGGGTATAATTGATTAATTGAATGAGGAGAACACAGTCTCCATCCTCTGTGGTTCCTGGTCTGCTAGGGAGACGAGGATTTGAACCGACACCTCCACTAATCTGTATGCATAAAATTGAGTTAGCTGCACCCATGTGGATGAGGTGGCCCGCAGCCGTCTGGGGCGCAGCAGATGCTCTGTGACTCTGCTTCCCCTTCCTGCACGTCAGCAAAGAGAAAGGCTCTGAGCAGCCCAGGCTGTAGGCAGCTTGACGACGCCACTGTCCTCACGGGAGGAGCACAAGCCTTAATTGTGCCTTTAAACTTTCAAAGTGATTTCACATTGATTTTATTTATTCCTCAGAACCCCAAACTCATCAGGCTCTGCCCTTAGTGGCCAGGGAGACACTCTGCACTGTGCGGGGTGGAAGGAAGACTCCGAAGGCCCCACCTTATGTCGGGTTCCCCTCTGTGCCCCAGCCGTGCAGTAAGGGTCCAGGGAGTGTTTGTTGAGTCAGTATATGATGGATGGATGGACGTGGTGCTATAGGAAAGCTGTCTCTCTCGTTGTACTATGGGTAAACTGAGGCCAAGCAAAGGACTCTTACCCAGAGCTGTGCATGGCAGCTGATCTTCAGAAGCCCTAATGCTTGTCACAGTTCAGTTTTTGCCACTGTTCAAACATAGAGGGCCCCCACAAGAGTCAGAGCAGCCCTCTCCTGGCTCCTTCTGAGAAAGGCAGTGGGGGCTAGCAGCTGTCAGCTCTGTGGCCCACCCTTCCTATGGACCTGTTGACTCTAGAGTCCTCTTGGAGATCCGGGCAGAGCAAGTCTGCAGGGCTCATTTCCAGGCAGGGTACCGAAGGCTTCTCCCACAGGGCTCCCTGACTCCACCACCCTCCTCATGCCCGTAGCATGAAGGACGGCACCTCCCTGCCTCCAAGGCCTAAGCGATCTTTCTGTGACTCACCTGAAATGCCATCTTCCCAGTTCACCAATGGCGAGCCCACCCCATGCTGAGTGCCACCTCTTCCTGGAGGTCTTCCCTGAACACCCCTGCCAGGCAGAGCTGTCCACCATGATCCTTGCTGCTGTCAGGCCCCAAGGGTTTCTGAGGCTGGTGGCTGGGTGATTGGGTGTGGCTAACCACACACACTTCCCAGGGACTGGAAGCTCCTGGAGGGGTGGAGTGGGGTGAGGAGGGTCCCCACCTCCACCTTGCCAGGCCTTTGCAGCACCCAGGGAGGTGAGACCTGGTCACGTGCTGGTGCTCGGCACAGGCTGAGCAGTGCTGGCACAGCTGCCAGGGGCTGCCCTGTCTCCCTCCACGTGGCTGACGGGTTGTCTGCCAGCTGGGCCACCGACAGGACGTGGGCAGGGATTCCCTGGGGAGGAGCCACCACGGCTTCCTCGTGGTTCAGGGTGCCTGTTTCAGCGGCTCCGACGGCCTGCATGTCCTTGTTGCCAGTATTTTTAACTTGGCCCAGCTTTTAATAAACCCTCCGTGTGTGGAGAGCAGTAAACAATGATTTGAGGACTTGACTAATTAAAACACCACTCTGAGGTTGCAGAGGAAAGCTGGCTGCATCCCGAGGGAGGGCCCTTCCCCCTGGGGCCACGAGCAGGCTCCACGCTGGAAGCCAAGGGCAGCAATGCATCCAGATCTGGAAACCAGGGAGTTCATGACCCAACATGGAGGGGCTGCAGCAGGGACCCCACATGCACCTCCCCGGAGCCTGGCCCCATCCCAGACCCTGCCACCTCCTCCAGGAAGTCCCCCTCACAGATGTGCAGCACTCTCCTCCTTGTGGTGCCTGAGACCAGGCCAGGGTCCATTCCTGCCCACCCTCAGTGACAGCTGCTCAGCCTAGATCTCCACCTGTCCCTTGCTCGGTCCTCTCTCTCCTGCTCTCACATATCCGGCTCCACTTTCTCTCTCTCCTGCCCCTGTGCGGAGGGCACTGCAGCCATTCTTCCAGGGCCCTGGGAGGGGTCAGCAGTCTCTCCCTCTGCGTCTCCTTCTGTCTCCCCATCAGTCCTGTCTTTTCTCCATGATCGTGGCCCCGCTTCCAAGCCCCAGCATGAACCTCTCCATCAGCTCCTCATTTGAGAGAAGGTCTTGAGAAAATTGCGCCCCAGGCCTGCCTTCTGGTCTCACTTCTCCGCAACCCCCCAGGCTCCATCCAGCCCCTCCTGGACCTGCACTCTTCCTCCTGCTTCTGCCCTGGGAGGGTCCCTGGAGGCGGCTGGGTGCTTCCGAGGATGAGTGCTCCTCTCCTCAGCACGAGTCTAAGGGGGAGGAGCTGCAGAGTATTCCACAGTGATACTTAAGTAGATGCTTAATAAATATCAAAAAGACTCCACACACACACACACACACACACACACACACACACACAGAGGAGGGTAGGTTGCCAGACCTCCTTGGACAGGGTTGGGTTTTGCCAGAAACCGGAGGAGTGATTATCCTCTACACATGACCTCAGAGATTCCCCCAACCCTGAAAATACCTACTCCCTGTCCCACCAACCCCCACGCCAAGCCTCAGTCCAAGTCAGCGGTGGGGAACCCAGTACCCAGTCTCGCCCACACCACCTGGCTGGTGCCTTTGATTAAAGGGGTCTCTTGAACTTCTCCCGACTGCAGTGAGCACATCTGTAAGATGGGGTTAAGGACTCTCGCCCTGAGAAGAACCCCCTCGGAGCTCTGGCATGGCCGTGGTGGGCTGGGGATGGAAGGACAGCCTGGCAGCAGAGCAGCGACACCTGGTTATCACCATTTGTCCCAGTCATGGTTATTACAGGAATTAGGAATGTTCCCACTGGCTTTTAAGGTCACCAAGCCTCTCTCAAGGATGGAGGTGCCTCGTTGCTGGGTGGCCCTGGGGACCCAGACCACCTGCTTGGGGGTGGCCAGGTGATGGGTGGCCAGTTGGACCACCTGTGCATATCCATGAGGACTGCACAGTTCTGCCTGTGATAGGGAACACTGCCTCAAACCAAGCCCTTGGCCGCATTCCCAGGTTCCACCTCTGCCTGCCTCCTCTCCAGCCCTCCTTGCTTGTCAAGACAGAAGCTGGCAGGAGGGGTTTGCAAACATGAATCGTGGCATTTATTCCTATGTTCTCTGGCCCCGACTTTGTAGAAACACCTGCAGGTGACTCTTCCTCCAGAGAAGGGAGGCCGCTGGTTTTTTCTTCCCCCAGCTTTGCCGGAAAGAGGCAACACAGAGTGCCGGAGGGCAGACTGTGTCATCGGGACAGGCACATTTTTCAGGGTGTGTAGTTACCGACTAATTAGCAAGTCTGCAGACAATGACTGTGGAACAAGTGACACGAGGGCCCCGGAGGGCCCAGATGCTGCTGTGTTCCTGCACATTGCCTCTGTGGCCCTGGGGCAGGGACCGAAGTCTGGGGACAGCCCACCAGGAACCCATGGGCCAGTGGGGAGAAGGCCTGTGGGACACCCAGGTGCCCTGTCCCACTGCTGGGCACATCACTGCACCTCCCTCCCACTCAGGCCTCAGTTTCACCCTCTGGCTCTGGAGGTGATTATCACCAACCTAAAGCTGGCCTGGATCCTGGTGCCTGCTCCCCTCCCACAACCCAGTCCTAACACCTGGGTCACATATGCCCTCTCCCTGTCTGCCCAAGCCAAGCGTCCTGCAGTGAGGACGTCTGTCCCCTCTCCATGTACCCTCTCAGTCTCAGAGCCCTCCTGACTCTGGGGCTGACCACTCCCCAATTTTCCACTCCCCTCTAGGCCTCAAGGCCTCAGTTCCTATTGTTCCCTCTACCTGAGGAGCTTCCTCAACCCTGTCACTTGTCAAAACACAAGCCTGTTTTCCAGGGCAGTCTGGGTACTGAGAGGTCCACGCCACCTCTTTCTCCTGAGGAAGGCAGAGGCCCCTTGGCACATTCACAGGAAGAGCAGCAGCTCAAGGCCGGAACACGATTACCAAACCCGAGACTTCCCCCTGGGGCCCCAGCCGGCCTGGGATGAGGACAGATTTCAGGCAGGCATGCCTTCCTTTGGCACTGCCCCTGGGGAGCGGGCTTCTTGCTGCTGGAGGAAGCTGGGATTTAGTGAAAGGAGGCTAATGTGGAAGAGCAGACAGACAGACAGATGGCCTGTGGGCCCAGGGCACACTGCCTGCACCTCTCTGAGCTTTGCAGTGGTGCCTGTAGCGTGGGAATTATATAGGACCAGTCTCCTAGGTCCACCGGGCCCTAGTAAGTGCCCAGTGGAAGCTGACAGGCACAGGAGGAAGGACAGCAGAGCACATCTGACCAAAAGCCCCAGGTCCAAGCACAGCCGCCCAGAGCCGAACAGAGCCCAGGCAGGTCCCAGGGGGCCTCTCCCGCCAGCTGAGCTGCAGGACTGCTAAGGCGAACCAGGCAGCGCCTGAGAGCATTTGGAAGGCTTCCCAGTGGAGGTGACCTTGGGGATGGGCCTTGAAGGGTACACATGAGTTTGCCAAATGCAGGGGAGGGGGAGGCCTTCCCGGCAGTAGGACAAGCTTGAGCCAGGGAAGGCTAGAGCGCCAATGCGCCTGGCTATTCTGGGAGACAAGTCCAAGGCCCAGCAGAGTGAGGGGAGCAGCTGTCCCTGAGGAGGCCGAAGGTTGGCAGGACTGCTCAGCTGGGGTCCTGAATGCCAGGCCGCTGGGCAGTGTCTTTGGGGACCCTCAGACAGGCTCTGAGAAGACGAAAGGCAAAGTCAGAGCTTCAAAAAGCTGCAGTGCGGTCACTCTAGCGGCCATGGCGGAAGCAAGAACACAAGACACTGACGACCACACAGGTCATGGCTAGGCCAAGCGGAGCAGCAAGGAAGGCAGAAATGGGGGCCTGGGGGCCTGGAGGAGGGGCAGGAGGAAGAAAGCCAGGAGGAGAAGCTGCAGGCTACTTCTCCCTGTCTCTCCAAAGCCTCACTCCCCTAGGCTCTCACTGCATAGCTTTCCACAGAAAACAGGGAAAATTACGTTTGGAATGTCTCCTACATTGATTGTGAGGTTAACAAAAAGCAGTTGCAGAACAGTGTGTGTAAAACGAACTCATGCATGTAAAGTGAGAAAGAAGACATATGAGATCCCCTTTCCTACTGATCTGTTTGCACACGCCTAGACGCTTCCGGGGATCACAGGAGAAACTGACTAGCGCTGGGCTTTGGGAGTGGCTGGGGAACCCCAACAGGAAGATGACCTGCTTTGCACTTCAAAAGAGAGGGCCATCTATTTTATAACTGAAACCACTTTTAACATAAAAAGAAACTGGCCCGGAATGCAGTGGCTCACGCATGTAATCCCAGCACTTTGGGAGGCCGAGGCAGGCGGATCACCTGAGGTCAGGAGTTTGAGACCAGCCTGGCCAACATGACAAAACCCTCTCTCTACTAAAAATACAAAGATTATCCAGACATGGTGGCGGGCACCTGTAATCCCAGCTACTCTGGAGGCTGAGGCAGGAGAATCACTTGAATCTGGGAGGCAGAGGTTGCAGTGAGCTGAGATTGCGCCACTGCACTCCAGCCTGGGTGAAAGAGAGAGACTCCATCTCAAAAATAAATAAATAAATAGATAGATAGATAAATAAATAAATAAATATAAAATAAAATATAAAACCAAGCGAAAAAAGGCAAATGGTTAGAGAAGGCCTGCATTTGTCTCAGGGGAAAGCACAGCCAGAGGGGATCGGGAACGCTGCGCGGGGCTGGAAGGTTCCAGAAGGCTTGACTTTCCCCACCTACCTGGTGGTCTACCCGGCCGCAGTCCCAGCCACGTGTCCCCCCCAACCGAGGGGCAGGACTCCCGCCCTGCGCGGCCCCAGCTCCGGCTCTCCGCGGCGAGCCCGCCGCGCCCCCTGCCGGCGCGCGTTGGGGAGGAGGGGCGGGGCGCAGAGGCTGCGGCTGGGCTCCCGGGCAGCCGCCGGGCTTTCTCCCCGGGTTGTGTACGTTTCTTAAAAGAATGATACGTGTGGCAAGAAAGATAAGAGGGGAGCCATTATTAATGAGAACAGGTGTGGGGAGGATATTCATGATCGTTTCGAGCCTAATGAAGCCTGCTGAAGGCTCCGTCCGGAGTGATGGATTCCGCGGGGCCGGGGCGCTCCCATCACTCTTGTCCCCGGAGCGGCCTGTTCTCCCGGCTGCCTCCGCACAGCCCGCTCCGGAGGACGGGAGCGAGGCTGATAACAAATTTTGGGAACATAGAATTTCACACCTCATCGCACAGGCATTAAGACGACAATACAGCGGATGACCTCCTCCCGCTGGCCCGTCCCCGCAGCAAGGAAGGCCAGGCCAGGGGAGGCCTGGGGGCCGGCGGGGCCGCAGGGACGAGGGTGGGGCTTGGGGGGGCGCCCAGGGCTCGCAGAGCCCTTCAACTGTCCTCAGGCCCGGCCGGTGGAGGCGGGAGCGGTGATAGGGACAACGGGGGTCTCTGTCCCACCCATCACAGGGATCGCAATTGCGTGGAGAGGGAAGGCCCCAGGGCCCACGGAGCCGCTCTCCCCGTCCAGGCCCCCGTGAGGCCCACTGCAACCAGGCGACCGCTCCTGACGTCGGTTCCCAGCAAGTCCAGCCAGGTGGCTGGCTGTTCTCACCCCTCCTGGGAGCTGCACAGACAGCTGCGTTAGACAGAACCCAGACCACAGGGCCGGGCAGTGAAACTTCCCATCACCCGAGGCCGAGCCGGCCAAACGGCTCCCCTGGCGTTATAATGGCCAAGGCCGGGCCACCCTGGCTGGAGGGCGCATGGGAGGGGCGCATCATGATGTTTGGGAGTATAGAGCCGGGGAGAGGGGGCCAAGTCAGGGGCCACCGCACAGTGTGGGACGTGAGGAAGGAGGAGCCCACTGTCCCGCTCCCCCACCTCAGCCTCGGGTCTACCCTGCCCACCTTCACCATGTCACTGCATGATGTGCCCCCCTTGGCCCAGCCCCCAGGTGACACACGGCCCAGACCTTTCACCCCCTCCCCACCCCCGTGCAAATGTGAGCCTATTTCCAGCACTGCCCTTGTTCCCAACATGTGGGGATTTGGGGCACAGAGGGGTCCTTTTCTGTGCCCAGAGCCATCTTGAGTAGAATGAGGAGAAGAGGCGCTTCCAGGCCCTCCTGGCCCAGTTGCTCGCTGGCCCTCAGCTGCCAGGGAGGTGGACATTTGAGAAGGAGCAGGGAGGGTGTGGGGCAGGAGAGGGGTGGTGTCCCAGCCAAGGGGAGCGGGAGCCACCCAGAGGCCTTGGTCGGTAACTGACGCCAGCCCTCACCTGGTGGGCCAGGTGAGGCCAACTCCACCCCTCCCACCTCCTGTCTATGCCCAGCATGTCCACAGCCCTCGGAGGAAGCCCAGGGTGGTACCGCATTTGCTTCCCCAGCTGCCAGTCTGAACCCAAAGCCCCTTGAGGGCGGTGAGCAATGCCTGCTGGCTAAGGGGTGCCCCTGAGCAGGGAGTGAAGACATCCCACCAAGCTGCTGGTCTTTCAAGTGGGATTTTAAGGCTGAGTAGAATTTTAAAATGAGTTGTTTTCTTTCTGAAAACAACAGATGCTATTTAAAGAAAATGTAGGGGAGGCTGAAAAATCAAAATAATAAATCATCCATCGTTCCTCTGCGTAGGAAACATTGACACAGAGGTATTTCCTTCCAGTCTTTTTTCTGTTCATTTCCCTTCAGTTTTGTTTTACACACCAGAGATCATTCTGTCTCCATGATCTTGTTTCTTGTTGGTTCTTATACAGAAGACATTCCCTCTGTTTATCTAAATTCAGCAGAGACAAAGTATAAATGGCTGCATTTCGTGAAGTGGCTGGTACCACAGCTGGCTGCTAATCTTTTACTTGGGATATTTAGGATTTAAAATTTTACTTTTGATTAGGAGAAGCAGGTCTGTCATCGTGTCATTGTTGTCTAACGATTTTCCCATATTTCAGGTTAATCCCTTTTCAACAGTGTTTTAAAAGTAGAATCTCTGTTTCTAAGATAATAGAAATCTTATAACAGAAAAAAGGGATTTTGTTTGTTAACGTAATATGTATTTATTTTAGAAAACTTAGCGATAAGTATAAAGAAAAAAACACAAGTTGTCAATAAACTCATGAATATGGATATATTTGTGATCCAGATGTGAGTGTATAAGAGTTAGTGTCTGTGTGTGTGTCAGTGTGTATGAGGGTGTGCGTGAGTATGTGAGTGTGTCATTGTGACAGTGAGTGTGTGTATAAGGGTGTGTGTGTGTGTCAGTGACTGTGTGTATGAGGGTGTGAGAGTGTGTGTCATTGTGTCAGTGTGTGTATGAGGTGTGAATGTGGGTGGTCAGTGACTGTGTATGAGTGTGTTACAGTGACTGTATGAGGGTGTGTAATGTGTCATTGACTGTGTGTGTGTGAGGGTGTGAAACTCTCGCTCGTGTGCCAGTCTGTGTGAGGTGTGAGAGTGTAGTTGTGTCAGTGTGTGTGTCAGTGAGTGTGTGAGGGTGTGAGAGTGTGTGTGAGGGTGTGAGAGTGTGTGTGTGTGTCAGTGTATCAGTGTGTGCATGCACGCATCTATGGAGAAAGGAAACTGTCTCAAGCTTCATTCACCAACATTTCTTTTTTTTTTTTTTTTGAGACGGAGTCTCGCTCTATCGCCCGGGCTGGAGTGCAGTGGCCGGATCTCAGCTCACTGCCAGCTCCGCCTCCCGGGTTTACCCCATTCTCCTGTCTCAGCCTCCCGAGTAGCTGGGACTATAGGTGCCCGCCACCTCGCCCGGCTAGCTTTTGTATTTTTTAGTAGAGACGGGGTTTCACCGTGTTAGCCAGGATGGCCTCGATCTCCTGACCTCGTGATCCACCCGTCTTGGCCTCCCAAAGTGCTGGGATTACAGGCTTGAGCCACCGCGCCCGGCCATTCACCAACATTTCTTAAGTGCTCCCCGGGCTCCCAGCCGCCCTCTGTTTGCCTGCAAGTCGAGCCTGCCCTCTTTCACTTCTGGCCCCGAGGCAGCTCTCCTTCCCCAAGCCTGACAGTGCCTCATGGTTTAGAGGTAGGGAGACATGCTAACTGCAGCCATGAGAGCTGCTGTTGCCCCCAAAGTTGGAGGTCACCTCGGCCCCGGTCCCTACTGACACTGTGTCTCCACATCCTGATTCCCCAAGCCCTGTCACCTTCATGGGCCCAGGGGGAGAGCATTCCCCAAAGTGTTTCCGTGGCTCAGGCCAAAAACCTTGGAGGCCTCCTGACCACTCTCCTTCTCCCACAGGACTTGCTGATTTTATCTTCAAAACATGCCTGGAATCCCACCACTTCGTCTCTGGATGCTACCACCCTCGAGGCCCACAGCTGCTCTAGTCTGGATCATGGCTACAATCTTGCAGCTGGCCGCCCTGCTTCTCCTGTGCAGGGCAGGCCTTTCCAAGCCACGCCACCTCACACCTCACCATGGGGCTTTTGCCATGGAGCCTCCCTCTTCCTTATCCTGTCCCCGAGCTCCTGGCTGTTACCTGATGCCCCTTCTCTCCTCGCTCACTCTCCGATGCCTCCCCACTAGCCACACTGGTCCCCTTGCTACTGCCCCGAGCCGGGTGCACAGCCTGCTCAGTCCTCTCCAGTGGCCCAGGGCTCACTCCTTCACCTCCTTCAGGTCTTGGTCAAATTCACCTTCTCAGCGAGGTCTTCCACGGTCCTCCCCTCCCACCAGCCCATCCCTGTATCCCTATCCCCATTCCCACTTTATTTTTCTTCAAGCACTTGTAGCTTATTAAATGATGTAGGGATTTATTTATTAATAGCACTTTACTGCTAATAAAGCCTCTTTACAAGTCGATGCCGATAACCCTCTATTAGTGGGCATAGCAGTGGGTTGTCCTAACTTCCCAGGAAGGAGGAAGGGTGCCCACCATGTGCCAGGTCCTCTCTTGTTCCCCATTTTGTCTGGTTTGGTTTGGTTTTAAAACAGTCTCGCTCTGTCACCCAGGCTGGAGTGGAGTGCAGTGGCATGACCAAGGCTCACTGCAGCCTCAACTTCCTGGGCTCGAGCGACCCCCAAGCCTCAGGCTCTGGAGGAGCTGGGACCACAGGTAAGCACCACCATGCCCACTAAGCTTTTCATTTTTCATAGAGACGGGGTCTCTCTTTGTTGTCCACGCTGGTCCATTTTGTATAAGAAGAAAGAGATTCTGTCACTGAGTCCCTGTTTCCCAGAGACTCTGTAGCTGGGGGCATTCCAGAAGGCCAGCGTAGCCACACCCCAATCAGCCCTGCAAATGCTATTTCAAAACCTCCTCCTTCCCTACCCTGGTATAGGTGCCAGGAACTGTGTGGGCATCTGAGAGCCAGGGACTGGCAGGAAATTGTTATGTACCTCCGGCTCCCTGAGGTCCCCACCTCGCCTTTTTAAACAGACTCGACCCAACCATGTGGCTTCACCCTGTGGTGAGGAAAGCCCTGCCACGGACATTGGCCCGGACCGCTGAAATCCATCCAGACCAAGCACTTCCATCGCAACACCCAGCCAGCCCTCTGCATCTGCAGTCCACTTTGGAATTTTTAGCTCCTCAGCCAGGTCAGTGCTCACATGGGTTAGATTCACTCACCTGGACCAAGACTGGCTCTGCCTCTTGTTGGCACCACCTGCCCTCCAGCTCCCTCACATCTGGGCTCCAGGGTGGACATGTGCTCACCACTCCTGCTCCCATTGTCCCTTGGACCAGCTCGGGTGGCTCAATACCCACCAGACCGCATCAGAAGAGGGTGACTGGAGGGGGCACCCACATGGGACAGGAGCAGCAATGTCAGGGCCCCCACTGGGATTCAGGGTGCCCACGCCCCATCCTGTCCCTTCTCTCTGGTGAGGTCTGGCTCTGGAAAACTGTCAAGGGTCCTACTTCTCCTCTTGATGAGCCACACAGAATCCTTTCCGCCCTTTGTCAACCCAGCACCAGACTCACACCCTCAATGTTGACAGCGGCTGCCACCTCCACCAGCAGCAGTGGACATTTATTGCACACTCCAACCTTGCGTCAGGCACTGTGCTATGGACTGGACCCGTATTACCACATTGTATCTCACAACCACCCCATCTTATAGACATGTCCCCCTTTGTCCAAAGGCAAAAGGCTCAGAGGGGTTAAGGACCTTGCCCAAGGGTACACAGGCCAGTCCAGCGGGGAGCCCAGACTAAAACCTACAGTTGCAGGGTTGTTATTCCTGCATCGACACCTCCCTTTCAAGTCATGCTGCCAGGAGGGAGACAGCCGATTCTCACCACACACCCACTCGCCTAAGAGGTCAGGTGGACTGTGGTCTTCAGGAGCTGGCGTCCACCCCTCCCCAGCCTTAGCGGCCTGTTCCTCCATCCTAGTCTGCCCTGTCCTCTTTGTGCAGTGGTGACACTGATAGAAATCAACCCAGAAGTAAGCAAACAGGATCCCCAAGTGCAGGAACCGAGCTGGGGAGGGCCGAGGGCTGGGCTGGGTATGGAGACCCAGGATTCAGATCATGGGTCCTGCTGCCTCAGTCTTGGCCTCTAAGCCCATCCATAAACTGGGCAGCATGCTGCCTTCTGTGCCCAGCTGTTGGGAGATGCAGGCAGGGAGGGTTCTGGGAAGGAGCATGGACTGTGCAGGCCCCACTGCTGAGGGAAACTCAAGAGTATTTGAGACCAGATCCTTTACTCGGGCACTACTGAAGTCCAGCCATGATCAACAGGGGGCCGAAACGGACAGACAGACAGCCTTTATCAACCCCTGCCCGACACCTGGTCCTGCTACTGACCAGCCCCACGAGAGAAGGCTGCAGATGGACAGGCTGAGACTGCAGGCCTTGTTCCAGGTAGACATGCGCAGCTCCGAACGGCAGCCCCATCTGGCCTCAACAGCAGCCCTCCTTGTTTGGGGCCTTGGCGGGTGCGGGGGGCTGTGTTGATCTTGGAGGGCTCACAGGCCCTCACGGTGTTCCCAGAGAGGTGTTCTATGGCTGCTTTATAAAAATAATTTTATGGTCCGTGTAGGTGCTGGGCCACTCCCATCCTGCTGATATTTCCAGGCTAAAACTACCATGGTCACACTCCATGGTGAGGAGCGCTGGGGCCCAGCAAACAGGGCCAGTCTCGAGCAGAGCCTCGGGTGCCAGATGGGCGACTTTGTTTTTCTACAACTCAGCTCCTCTAAGGACCATCCTGGGGGTGGCAAGAGCTGACTCTTGGTCCCCTGTCCTCACTCCCCACACTCCTCTTCCCGGCACTGGGCTAGCATAGCAGGCAGCTGCTGGGGGCACCAGGCCCTTGGTGTTGTCTCAGAGACCCAGGGTACCCATGCCCTCCTCATCCGCCCATGGCACTCCTTCCACCTCAGCACAGGAATTCAAAAGCCTATTTTGAAAGGAAACCATCAAGGATTAATTTCTAAACAGTATGGAGGCTCCTCAAAAAGTTAAACACCAAATTGCTGTATGATTCAGCAATTCCACTGCTGAGTATACACTCAGAAGAACTGGAAGCAGGGTCTCCAGTGGATACTTGTACACCTTTCACAACATAGACATTCACTGCAGCATAATTCATGAAAACCAAAAGGTGGAAACCACCCAAATGTCCATCAGTGGATGAATGGGTTAACAAAATGTGGCGTGTGCACACAGTGAAGTATTGCTCAGCCTGGAAAAGGAAGGACATTCTGACACATGCTGCAAATGGATGATCCTTGAAGACTTTATGGTCAGTGACATCAGCCAGACACAAAAAGACAAATACCGTATGAGTATACGAGGTTCTCAAAGTAGTCACACTTGTAGGCAGAAAGTAGAAATGGTAGTTACCAGGGGCTGGAGAGAGGGGAGATGAGGGAGCTATTGTTTAATGGAAACAGAGTTGCTGTTTAGGATGATGAAAACATTCTGGAAATAGATAATGGTGGTTTTACAACAATGTCAGTATACTTAGTGCCACTTTAAAATGGTTACAATCATCAATTTTATGTTATATAAAGTTTACTACAATATTTTAAATCACCAAAAAAAAAAAAAAGAAAGAAAGAAAGAAAGAAAGAAGAATTAACTTCTTTGTTTACTCTTTTCTGTGTCCAACTCATGAAGGTTGACGTTCCCAGGAAACTGGTGCTGAATCGAGGTGATTTTTTCCCCCTCCAGGGGACATTTAGCAATGCCTGACGGCATTTCTGGTTGTCTCAACTGGAATTGAGAAAGGGCTGCTGGAGCCCAGTGACTAGAGACCAGAGGTGCTGCTGAACACCCCACGATGCACAGGACAGGCCGCCACAAAGAATCACCCAGCCCCAAAGGCCAAGGTCAGAAGCCCTGCCCCAGGAGAAGGACCCCAGATGGCTAAAAGCAAAGCATTCATGCTTCAGAAATACCAGGAGCAGCTCCTTCTCTGTGTCTTGGTGAAGAAACAAAATACTTTCTAAGGGGAAAAAAAAGTCTTATTCCTGCACTAGCTGGCATCCTGTGGCTGGACTCCAGGGGTGAGAGGTGCGCAGTGTTCTTTTGGGGGCCTCTGTTGATACCTGCCCAGTAGACTGTGAGCTCTGTGGATCGGTACCTGTCTGTCCCCACTCCCCAAAACGTACCTCCACAGTGCCAGCCACAGCAAATGGCCTGCATGGGACCGCCAAGGCCAGCCCCGTTATCCCTACGCGCTCGATCCCACTTTCAGGGAGTACGGTTGGGCCCCCTCCCCTCAGCCCAAAGGCCACCAAAGGCACAGAGGAGAGAAACAGGATTTAAAGCCAGCTAAATAGTCTTCCTCTCTTCCTCCTCCCCAGGCCCTTCCCACTCTGTCCTTTTCAGATTAGATACCTACATGATTGAGATGTTCCTGGCAAAAGCAATTTGTTTAAAGCAATCTGTTAGTACTTTGTGGACTCACTTAACTGAAGGGTCTGGGGAAAGTATTAGGATGGCAGGCATGGCAGTATCCAGGAGCAGACGGATCTTATCAGGGTTCTCTCTTCATCTAACCACCTTTTCTTTCTACTCAGCCCTGCTCTCCCTTGGGCCCTGGCCTCATTCCTTCTTGAAGCAGATGACCACCTCCACGATGTCACGAAAGATGGGACAGCCCCTTCCTGCTCACTTTGTCACGGTAGCTCACCATCCCCCAGCACATGGCAGCTCATCTCTCTGTTCCAGCTCACAGCAATTCCCACCACCCATCCACCCCGTCGCCAGCTCCAGGTCACGTCCCACCTTGTGGATGGGGTGGGGCACTGTGGCTGACTGGACTGTGTGCCCAAACAAGACAGTGAGAGCTTCTCAAGGGGGAAGATGCCAGAAAACAAAACCAAAACATATGCCTCCCACCTCCCAGCCAGACTCAGGCCAGCCCAGCAGAGACAGGGGCTCAGCCTGGGGTTTGCCATCCCTTCTCAAGTTGTTCTTACCCAACAGCGATTTTGCCTGCCCCGGACAGAGCCCTAGCCCATGCTCTGCTTCTATCTCACACTGCTGTGATCCCCTCTTCCCACTGGCCGCTAGGAAGCTTAATGCCCCTCCCTGTGGCCTGTCCACAGGGTCTGTGCAGCTTCACACTGGCCTCTGTGTGCCTCACCAGCTTCCTTCCCCCTGCCCGGTTTGCCCTCATCCCAGCCTCGCTCTAAGTTGACTGGCTGAGTGGGTGTCACTAGATAAGCCACTTTAAAGCCATTCTGGAGCAGAGTGAAGGAAGAATAACATCAAGGCCATCAACAGTGACATTGTGTGACAGATGGATTTTTCTTCAATTTTTAGAGTATTAACACAGAAGGAAACCTGCACGGTTCTGGGGCTTCAGGATTGACAGCCTGCAAGGGGATCCTGCAGGTTTGTGGGCACAGGGCATTGACCTGCCCAACCCCTGATGGGGCCAAGGATGGATCTGAAGAACAAGCTTGGTCCAGGGCACTGCTCAGAACTATGACTCATGAGCCATCAAGGCCATCTTCAGATCTGGGTGAATGTGGAATGAACGAACGATTGATTGGATGAATGAATGAGACCTGAGGTTTCCCGCTTCCAACCAGCAAAGAGCCTCGTGGCCTGGCTTTCACTAGGAGTGTGGGTCCTCCTAGGGCTGCAAACTGGTAACCACAGAGCCCTTCCTGCCCTCCTGCAGCCTGTATCCACCTGCCTCGCTGTGGCGGGATGGGCAAGCCCCACTCCTGCTCCCCACCAGAACCTTGCCTGGGCTCAAATCCTAGTCCTTCCATCCACCAACGGTGTCACCTTGGGCAAATTTCCTTCAGCTGCCATATTACAAATTTCCACACCTTGGTGGCCAAAAACAACAGAAATTTATTCTCTCACTGTTCCAGAGGCCACAAGTTCACAGCTCAGGTGTGGGCAGAGCTGTGCTCTCTCCAGAGGCTCTAGGGGAGGGTCCTCTCAGGCCTCTTGCAGCCTCTGGTCCTCCAGGGACTCCTTGGCTTGTGGCAGCCTCCCTCCAACCCCTGCTTCTGTCTCCACACAACCTGCGTCCCTCCTCTGTGTGTCTAAGGACACTTGCAAGAGACTAAGTATCCAAAGGGACAGTGGCCATACCATTGAGGTTTGCTGTCCCTTTTCAAGTTGTTCTTACCCAACTGTGCTTTTGCCTGTTCCCGGACAGACCCCAAGCCCACACTCTGCTTCTATCTCACTCTGCCATTACCCCCTCTTCCCACTGGCCACCAGGAAGCTTAGTGCCCCTCCCTGTGGCCTACCCACGGGGATCTGTGCTGAAAACAGAACACTGACCCACACCTGCAGCAACCCGCCAGGAAACTGACCCTGTATCCACCAGTAACAGTGGAGGAAGCTAGTCTGCAGTGAGCCAGGCTTGCAGGAGGCCAGATAGCCATCTCTAGTGACAATGCAGGAAGCTAAACAGTGGCTTCTGTGACAATTAACCCCAAATGGCCAGGACTTGACTCCTAACTGACAGCTTCCTATTTTTGTCCCCACTTCTGACTAATGGCCAACCAGAGAGAGTCAAATATGCACCCTAGCCCATCCCAGGTGATGCCCCAATGCTAGGTAGGCAGCTCCGGTTCCCCGACACCCACAGCCTCCGGTCAGAGCACACCCAAAGCAGCTCCAGCTTTCCCTGCAAAGCCTTCCCGCTCCTCTTCCCACCTTTGAGTCTCTGCCCAACACAAGTAGTGGTGACTGAGTCCAGTCTGCAGAAAGCTCTGGATAAATGGCCTCCGCTTCTCTCATTTGAGCGGCCCTTGTTTATTTCCACACTTGTCACTGTATTTACGGTCCTCCCAGATAATTCGGGATGATCTCAGCTTGAGATCCTTCACTTAATTTCATCTGCAAAAACCCTCTTTCCAAATAAGGTCACAGTCACAGATTCTGGGAATTAGGAGGTGGACATGGATTTTTGGGGGCCACCACTCACCCACTACAAGCGGGTACTTCGACACTTTTGGCCTCAGATCATAGGAGGACCTGCCCCACCTGGCTGCCCGGATGGTAAGTGAATATGTGCTTAGAAAGCCCTGGATCAGAACCTGGCAGGGGACACAGTGCACAGGCATCCACTACCGTTCACAGAGCGGGGAGGGGAGCCCCGCAGTGAAGATATGAAAAACACAAATGAGGGCCGGGCGCGGTGGCTCAAGCCTGAAATCCCAGCACTTTGGGAGGCCGAGACGGGCGGATCACGAGGTCAGGAGATCGAGACCATCCTGGCTAACACGGTGAAACCCCGTCTTTACTAAAAAATACAAAAAACTAGCCGGGCGAGGTGGCGGGCGCCTGTAGTCCCAGTTACTCGGGAGGCTGAGGCAGGAGAATGGCATGAACCTGGGAGGCAGAGCTTGCAGTGAGCTGAGATCCGGCCACTGCACTCTAGCCTGGGCGACAGAGCGAGACTCCGTCTCAAAAAAAAAAAAAAAAAAAGAAAAGAAAAAAACAAATTAACAGAGCGCAAGGTTTCTTTTTGGTGATGGAAACATTCTAAAATTAGATTGCGGTAAGGGTTGTACAATTCTGCAAATTCACTAAACACTATTGAATTAGACACTTAAAATGAGTGATCTTTATGATGTATAAACTCCATCTCTGAAAAGGCTGTTTTTCAACAAATTTGACTAGCAGGGATGGAAAAGGTTTTCTGGGAGACCCTGGCCCTCTGCAGCCAGGAGAAGAGAGAAACACTGCCAGGAGCTGCAGCCCAATGCCGCGGGGTGAGCCGGAGCCGCACCCATGAAGACTCATGGTGGGGAGCGAGGTTGTGAAATGCTGCCTTTCTAAGGGTTGAGGCCTAGGAGCTCCTGGGCTGTTGGGATCGGATGATGTGCGTGTGGCCAGGCATTGAGGGGTGAAGCCTCCGGCGCCCAGTGCTCCAGTGGCCAGTAGGGCTTCGGCTGAGACCCAGCCTTCAGTCTTCTCCCCGGGACTGTACGGCTCACATGGCTCCTGAAAAACAAGCTTGTCATCTTCTGATCCAGTATCTTTGGGACTTGAGGTTCCCCACTAAAGCCCCTGGCTTCCATAAAGCCCCTCAATTCCAGCCACAGCCGCCCCCTCCCAGCCCTGCCCCGCAGCAGCTGTGTGACCTTGGGTGAGCTGTGTAACCCGTGCTGGGGTGATGGTAAAGGCTCTCTTACCACCCTCCCCCGCCCCTCCAGCAAGCTGTTCTCCCAACAGGCATCACCCACAGCATTCCTCAGAGACCATCCCTTGCTGTGCCCACCCAGGAAGAAGCTAAAGACCCTGGGAAGTTAAGCCCTCTGCAGCCCCTGACTGACGTGTGAGGATCCCCCAGGTGAGCCATGAGCCTGAGCCCAGGTGTGTCTGGGAGAGCCCTGCCTGGCTTCCTCCCGGTCCCTGGTGGGCCTCGGGAACCATTTCTCATTCATCAGCTTGCACACAAATCCTAGGCTAAGGGTCTGTTGTGGGAACCCATTGGAGACACCCTCACATAGGGCTACTGGGAGGATTAATAGGTTACTACATTTGTGTGTGTGTGTGTGTGTGTGTGTGTGGTGGAGTCTTGCTCTGTTGTCCAGGCTAGAGTGCAGTGGCACCATCTCAGCTCATGGCAACCTCCACCTCCCAGGTTCAAGCAATTCTCCTGCCTCGGCCTCCCAAGTAGCTCGGATTACAGGTGCCCACCACCATGACCAGCTACTTTTTGTATTTTAGTAGAGATGGGGTTTCACCATGTTGGCCAGGCTGGTCTCGAACTCCTGACCTCAAGTGATCCGCCTGCCTCTACCTCCCAAAGTGCTAGGATCCCGCCCTGTCCACAAGACACATGCAAATAACACAGGGCACTGACAAGACTGGATTTAGGAAGTCCACAACTTCCCTGGTTTACCTTCTGACGTCCACTAAGTTCAACACTCTCCCTGTCTCCGTGATTACTGCAACACCCAAAATCTCCAGCTCCACAAGGGTTTGACAGGCCACTGAACCACAGGACCTCAGTTTTCTCATGTGCGGAATGGGGATGATTACAATAGCTCCCAAAGTGGTACATGTGCATGTACGCTCAGAGCAGCCTTATTCACAGCCGCAAAAAAGTGGAGGCAACCCACGTGTCCATGGAAGGATGAATGGAGAAACCCAACTCAGTCTTAAAAGGGAATGAAGTGACCGGGCACAGTGACTCACGCCTGTAATCCCAGCACTTTGGGAGGCCAAGGTGGGTGGATCACCTGAGGTCAGGAGTTCGAGACTAGCCTGGCCAATGTGGTGAAACCCTGTCTGTATTAAAAATACAAAAATTAGACAGACGTGGTGGCAGACACCTGTAATCACAGCTACTTGGGAGGCTGAGGCAGGAGAATCGCTTGAACCCAGAAGGTGGAGGTTGCTGTGAGTTGAGATCGCGCCACTGCACTCCAGCCTGGGTGACAGAGTGAGGCTCTGTCTCAAAAAATAATAATAATAATAAATAAAGGAATCAAGTCTGATACAGGCCACAACATAGACAGACAGTGGCATGATCTTGGCTCACTGCAGCCTCCACCTCCTGGGTTCAAGGGACCCTCCCACCCCAGCCTCCTGAGTAGCTGGGACTACAGGCGTGTGCCACTATGCCTGGCTAATTTTTGTATTTTTTGTAGAGATGGGGTTTCACCATGTTGCCTAGGTTGGTCTTGAACTCCTGGCCTCAAGCGATCTGCCCGCCTTGGCCTCCCAAAGTGCTGGGATTATAGGCAGGAGGCACCTCACCCGGCCTAATTTTCTGTTATGTGAATTTCACCTCAATATAAGAACTAGTCTCTCGTTCCTGGGGTGCCGTGAGAACCAGCTGGGTTCCTTCCTGCATGGCACCTGGCATGGGGCCTGGCCCATGGGGTGTGTAAGTGCCAGCTCACGTGGACCCGTTCTCCCCAGCACAGTGAACACATCCAGAGGTGAACACATCCAGCCACCTGAAAAGGAGTGGGTGTTCTTGGATGCTGGATTGAAATGTGGGTTTCATCCTTGGGAAATGAACCCAGTGCTTGCTGAAACCCGGGTAGGATCTCAGACAAGAAGACTCTGAGCCGCCACTGCAAGAAACAAGCCCCTGGCAATGATATTTACACGCTGCTCATGCATGTTCCAAAGGAGCAGCACCAGAGGGTTTTGCTACTGAGTGCAGAGCGTGCCTGGCTGGGATCAGTCCTGTAGAAAGCGCAGTCTGTGCACAATCACACGGGGAGATCAAAGACCAGCTGCCTTCCCACAATCTCGGAGGAAGATGGTGCAGCCAGGGGACTTGCCTCAAGCCTTCAACATCAGATAAGGCTGAACGTGTCAGTGAGAAGAACAGAGCTGCAGAGTAGCCC
Organism: Rhinopithecus bieti; assembly: GCF_001698545.2. NCBI lineage: Eukaryota > Metazoa > Chordata > Mammalia > Primates > Cercopithecidae > Rhinopithecus > Rhinopithecus bieti. Next base: position 4,519,518 of record NW_016810565.1, read on the forward strand.
TCAGTTACCTCCATTCAACTCCTGACCAACCAGTTTGGTGGTGACGTCGGTTGACTCCTTTATGTTGGATTAACAGGGAGGCTGGTGATGTGGATTCCTTTTTTTTTTTTTTTTAGGTCTTTGGATGTCATGTTTATGGCTGTGATTTTGAAGACATGTTTATTTGATGATAAAATAACTAGGAAAGGAATTTTCAACAGAGTCAGATTTTTGTAAAAGAATGTGGATGAGATAGGTCCATAAAAGATGAGACCCTCTCTCTGACCTGGCTCCTGCTGAATCTGTCAGCAGCCACAGTGCGGTGCTCTGAAGACGCCTCATCCCAGGGCGCTTGCCCCCATGAGGAAGGGTGAGCAGGTGATCGGTTTTGTTGACAGCGTTTAGAACCCTCATCTTTTAGAGAAACCCAGATGAAAACAGGGAGGGGTGTTGAAAGTGGCTGTGCTCTCCAGATGTAAGCGGGGGCGGCTAGCAGGGGCCGGAAGGGCCCGGCTTTCTAACTCATGGTCAAATGGCTATTTTTGTTCAGAGAGAGTTCAGGGAAAAAAAAATGTCTTAGAACAAAGGACAAAACATGGATAAGATGAACAAATTCACTTTTTATCTTAAATGAAGAGTGACTTACAAAGCTGGTTGACTTGGAGGCCACTTTCTCAAGGCCGAATACTCTCATTCAACAACTTCAGAGGAACCCCTCCCCCCTAAGCCACACAAACATATTTTTTTTAATTTGGTTTAGAGAATATTGGGGGTGGAAGAGGGGAGGTGTAGACAGGGGCACCGTTTCGGCCTTAGAGGCTCTTGGCTAGAATAGAAAAATCAAGTCAATCGGAACAATTAAGTCCTTGAAGTTTTTCTGGTCACCTTCTGGGCAGCTCTGGCCGTCCCAACATGCCATTGCTGGCGGCGTTCATGTTATTTATCCCCACTTCATTCTGCAGAGGCTTTAGGGGGGCTTAGGAAGTGACACCGGCGCAGACAGATAAATTAGAAGTGGGCGAGAAAGATGAGATGAAGGAAAACAAAGTCAGAGACAGGAGGGCTCCGGGCGGAAGGAGGTCCGTGCCCCGCCAAGCGAGTGGGAGAGCACTGAGCCTTCCAGACAGAACAGAGGAGACCCGGCCTGTTTTCCTTGCATGAGCTCAGCCTGCATGCTCCTCATCCCCGGAGGCCCCTCGGGGACCACTCCCTGACCACACCATGCTGCTTCTTGTGAAGCCCCATCTAGATGTCTTCCTGCTGGCCAGGCCACTACACCAGGGAGGACAGGCGCTGTGTCTGTCACCCCTGATTCCCCAGGGCCTGAGTGCTTGATTAGTACTTGATGAATAAATGAATGGATGAATCAGCGGATGAACAAATGAATGAACATAGTCAGCTAAGAGAATTCACTTCTCCCCATCACCAGGCCAAGGGACAAGCTGGGAGAAGAAAACCATCTGTCTCTACCCCGGCTCACCTGGCCCAGAGCCTGGCTGTGGTTACCCTCTGTCTTGTCAGAAGCATGTGGTGACAGTGTCAGCCTGTCTGGTCACTTGTCATTGCTACAAGCATTTGCAGGTCACCTACTTCCGCACTTTGAATCCCTGCTCTCCTGTGTGTCCTTGGCCAGGCTACTAAACCTCTCTGTGCCTTCATTCCCCTACCTGTAAAATAGGAATAATAGCAGCGTCTTCCTCGGAGGGACCCTGGGAGGGCTTGGTAGTTTACATCTGTGCAAATATGCTGGATTGACGCCGGACACATAGTGAGCACAGGCTGGAGCTGACCACTGCCAGCATTTCCACAACCCAGGCCCAACTGTGGGACGCAAAGATGAGTGGACAGGATCCTCCCTGCAGTAACGCCTACAGCCAGTCCCAGACCAGGCCCAGTCCTTAGCCCCCATAGCAGGCCCATCTCTGCAAGCCCACTCAGATGTCCCTGGCCCCTCCACCAAGGAGCAGCCCTAGTCACGCTCCCTCAAGAAGGCGTGAGCGTAACACGGCATTGGCCCCAGTCGCTGTTGTGTGTGTAGGCATGGCTGCTGCTGCCTTCTGACTGCTGTGTATTCTGGTCCCGGGAAGCCCACCTTCTTCCCACCCATGTGCCTTTGCCCAGGCAGTTTCCTCTGTCTGGGTCTCCCTTTCCTTGGCCATGTTAGCAGCCGTATGCAAAGTGGACCCAAGGAAGCCTGCTTCCCCGCCCCATCCCTCCTTCAGAGCAAGCCCTGCAGGGCAGCCAGGAGCTCAGGGCTGAGGCAGAGGGTGAGACCCTGAGAGTCAGGTGGGGGGAAGGGTCTCTGGAGGAGCCTTCAGAAGGGGCAGAGGAGGAGAAGAAAGAGATAGGGAGGAGGGAGAAGAAGGAGAGAGGAGAAGGAGAGGGCTCAGAGGAGGAGGATGAGACAGAAGGAGAGGAGAAGGGGCAGAGGCAGTCGGCTCCGAGGGGTGGGGTGGAAGGGCACCTCCCAAAGGCCGCCCCTGCTCTATGTGCCCTGGGTAAATGTTTGTTAAGTGGATCGAACCGGACTGTATCAACAGAGAACGCAGGGCACACAGCCTGGAAGCTTCCGAGAGGCCTGGGATTGTGTGACTCATCTTCAAGGGGTTCGTCGCATGCATAAGTGGCACCCCTTTACTCCAGCATGAGGGCTGGCCACTGACCTGCCCAGCCTCACCCTCCCTTGGGGGCCTGCTGTGCCCCACAGGCTGCAGGGCCGGGTCCCCGCCTCACCATCCGCTGCTCAGGAGGAGTGGGTGCACAGGAGGGGTGGACGGGGTGTGGAGACTCAAGAGCTGCAGAGAAGGGGGCTGGGGGGCAGGGGAGCAGGGGGTGGCCGGGCAGGCACCGGGAACCCCAGGTTTCCACTCAGGTCATGGGGCAGTGACCGATGCTGGAGGAGCCGGCTAGGGGTGGTCCAGAGAGTGGGAGGTTTTAATTGTGAATTGAAGTTTCCAGAGGGACAGGCAGTTGGAAGAGGAATTATTGGATGGAACATTCCAGAAGGGAAGCATAGGGGAGAGGCTGACATGTTCTGGCCATGGAGAGGGAGGGAGGAAGATGTTCTGGCCATGGAGAGGGAGGGAAGAAGGTCTTTGCAAAGATGAAGTGACCTCGAGAGACATCACTGTCGCTGCAGACTCAGGTGGGGGCAGGTTGGGGGGCGTTGAGCCTGTATCCACACTGTCCATGACAAGGGCAGAGCCAGGTAGGGCAGAGCCAGGTAGGGGCAGAGCCAGGCAGGGGCAGAGCCAGGCAGGGGCAGAGCCAGGTAGGGGCAGAGCCAGGTAGGGGCAGAGCCAAGCAGGGGCAGGCCAGGCAGGGGCAGAGCCAGGCAGGGGCAGGCCAGGCAGGGGCAGAGCCACGCAGGGGCCAGAGCCAGGTAGGGCAGGCCAGGTAGGGCAGAGCCAAGCAGGGGCAGGGTCAGGCGGGGTAGAGCCAGGTAGGCAGGCCAGGTAGGGGCAGAGCCAAGCAGGGGCAGGTCAGTGCAGGGCCAGAGCCAGGTAGGGGCAGGCCAGGCAGGGCAGAGCCAGGCAGGGGCAGAGCCAGCAGGGGCGAGCCAGGTAGGGCAGGCAGGTAGGGGCAGAGCCAAGCCAGGGGCAGGTCAGGCAGGGGCAGAGCCACGCAGGGGCAGAGCCAGGTAGGGGCAGGCCAGGCAGGGGCAGAGCCACGCAGGGGCAGGCCAGGCAGGGGCAGGACCAAGCAGGGGCAGGTTCCAGCTTGTCCACTGGGGAGAGGATGCCGCCTCCGTGGAAGAGCCACAGTGGAAGTCTCGGAAGTGGCAGGGAGGGTGGGCAGCCCACTCAGGGAGAGCTACATGTCATTCAGTCATTGATTCACCCATTCACTCATTCAGCACACACTTTCTGAGTGCCCAGCATGTGCCCAGTAAGGCCTTGGGTGCTCAGCAATGACCGCACAGACCTCACTCACCCCAGCCTCACTTTCTGCCAGTGGAGACAGACCTCGAACAAGGCAAGTGAGCCAGTGAAAGCGGAATGTGCTCAGGGGAAGGTGCAGTTTCAGGCCCAGGGAGCAGACCCAGAGAAGAACACCCAGGTGCCAGCAAGGGCTAGGGCCCTGGGGCAGGAGTGTGGCCGGTGTGTTTGCAGAGCAGATGGGAAGTGCATGTGGCTGCAGTGGAATGAGGGGTGGCGAGCGGTAGGAAATGAGCTCAGGGAGGCGCAAGGACCAGAGAGGGCCAGGGCTTCAGAGGTTCTGGCGAGGACTCATGTTTGGCTGGGTGACCCAGGAGCCTTTGGCGGGCTGTGGACAGAGGAGGTGTTGGTGCAGCTCAGGCCTGTGCAGGGTTCCTCCAGCCGCTGGGTCGAGATGAATGGGAAGGCACAGCATGGGTGGAAGCATGGGGCCAGGTGGGAGCTGCCCCGGCCATCCACGGAGGCCACGAGGCATGACCAGAACCTGCTAGTCTCAGAGGGCAGGTCTCACAGGCCTTCTTCACAGGCTGGCTGTGGGGTGTTGGGGAAGGAGAGGAGTCAAAGAGGACGCCCACTTTGGCTGTGGGAGATGGGGCTGGCTGCAGGGCAGCAGGCCGCCGGGAGGACTGGAGACTCTGCCTGGGGCAGGGGTGCGTGAGGATACCCATTAGCCATCCCAGTGAAGGTATGGAGAGGATTTTTGGATGACAGGGTTTGGGGTTCAAGGCAGAGGTCCTGGCTGCCAACATAAATTCAGGACTCATCAGAGCATGAGTGGAATTTACAGCCATGTTCAGGATGACATCACCAAGAGTGATCCCAGACGCTTGTCACTGTCTCTTCTCAATTAATGGCGTCTCCTTGGGGGCAGGACCACTTTTTGCTTTCTCTACACTCTTGGCCCCAGCCCGACGCCGGGTAGGGACTGAGGAGGCCCCTGGCCCCAGCTGGTGTGATGAATGACTGGCTCCGGAGACTAGTGCGTCAGAAAGTAATTGGGTCTCAGCTTGCTGCAGAACATCACAGTCAGACACCTCACCTCGCACCCTCTCGTACCTCCCCTTCCAGGCCATTTACCTCCCCATTGGACCCAAACCGCCTTCATCACCAGAACTGGCACTAAGGAAGGGAGCCATGCGAGGTGCATGATTATAGAGTTCAAGGAATTGATTGTTTCTTCTGGTGCAGTTGTCTAAGTTAATAAATTTTAAGCAGATCTATTTTTGAAAGGAGGCACTTGACTCCATCCCTATGGTGACAATATTTCCCAAACCCGGGGCCAAAGACACCACCTGACACGCGGGCTGATGGATGGCCAAGGGACGTGGCAGAGTATTTGCAGCCGGGGCTGTCTGGCCTCGCCGCTCATTTATTCCTCCCGCATGCCAGGCAGGATATTAAGAACTCGCAGGCTTCTGTTATCTCCAAGCGTGTCCGCACTTGTAATGGGTTGACTTCAGTAAACCTATTTGGGAGGATATTATCTCTGGCTTGTGTTACAGTGATGGGAAGGAGGGGGGCTCTAGGAAACGAATATGCGACTCTGACTAGGTTTTTCCATTTTCTGCCCATCATCTGCAGCCAGAGAGAAACAACTTCCCGTGGAAGGTGAGGTCGCTGCCGAGGAGGCCGGCGCGGCAAGGCGGGTAAGCCCGCCCGGGCCAGGCGCCAGTCCCAGCACTGCTACTTCATAATCATCACAGTGAGCTCTAAGGGAGCACTTAAAAGGTGCCAGGCCCCATGCCAAGCATCTTCTATGAGCCACCTCATCAAGACCTCCCAAATTCCCTGGGAAACAGGCATTGGCATTATCACAGCTTTGCAGATGAAGAAGCTGGGCCTCAGAGAGGCAGAGTCACTTGCCCAGAGAAACACAGCGAGTCAGAAAACTGAGGCCTCACAGCAAATCGTTATCCAGCACTCCCTCTGTGCCCATCCCAGGTGCCCAGCGCGCACTAATCCATTTATTCATCACATCCATCTTTAAAGCTGGCTACTGTGAGTGCTGCAGAGTAAGAACCACATGATGACCAGCCCATATGATGATTCCCATGTGCAGGTGAGGAAACTGAGGCACGGAATGTGCAACTACCTTTCCCAAAGCCGCGCAGCCTGAGGGCTCCGGGTGCACGGAATTCATGCTGTGGCCTCCACCACCTCCATCCCCTCCCTTCCTGAGGTCAGTTGGGCAAAGGCTCAGGGGATGTTGCAGAGGTCACTCTCCCTCAGGGCTCCAAAACACCCCTGAACCCTGAGCAGCTGCCCAAGGGGAGACTTGGGGGGCAACGCTTTGCTGCAGGAAGGTGGACACTGTTCACCCAGACCCAGGGTGTCCACTGTCTGTGCTGCAGACGGACAATACACCTACAGAGTGTGTCAGTTGGTGATAAGGGCTCAGGTGAAAACCAAAGCTGTGGAGGGGAGGTGGCTAGTCCATGAGGTATGGACAATTTAAAGCAGGGATTGGCCAGGTGCGGTGGCTCACACTTGTAATCCCAGCACTTTGGGAAGCCAAGGCAGGAGGATCACTTGAGTTCAGGAGTTCAAGACCAGCCTGGGCAACATTACAAGAACCTGTCTCTAGAAAAAAAATGAAAACTTAGCCAGGCATGGTGGTGCACGCGTCTAGTCCCAGCTACCTGGGAGTCTGAGGTGGGAGGATGGCTTGAGCCCAGGAGGTCGAGGCTGCAGTCAGCCGAGATGATTCCACTACACTCCAGCCTGAGCTATAGAGCGAGACCCTGTCTCAAAAAAGAAAGAAAGTAGGGGGTCAAGGGAGGCCAGGCCCTAGAGGAGATGAATTGTTCTATGCGGGGTCTCGGGAGTTCCCTTTTAGGATTTTCCTTCCCTCATCTGCTCCCCCATCAACACCAGAGCTGGGGTCCACCTCCAAGGTGCACCCTCTGCCCCCACACAGCTCAGAACCTTTCATTCTCAACCTCCCACCTGCGGCGCCCCCTGGAGGGCTCCCTCCCTTCCTGATGGATGCTCAGACCTGATTGCCCACTTCCCAGCTTGAGACGCTTCCAGAGCAACTCGCCTCCCGTAGGACACAGATGAGTCATCCCCTCAGCCAGGCGCAATGGCTCACGCCTATAATCCCAGCGCTTTGGGAGGCCGAGCTGGGCAGATCACCTGAGGTTGGGAGTTCAAGACCAGCCTGACCAACATGGAGAAACCCTGTCTCTACTAAAAATACAAAATTAGCTGGGCGTGGTGGCTCGTGCCTATAATCCCAGCTACTCAGCAGGCTGAGGCCAGAGAATCACTTGAACCCCGGAAGGCGGAGGCTGCGGTGAGTCGAGATCGCGCCATTGCACTCCAGCCTGGTCAACAACAGCAAAACTCCGTCAAAAAAAAGAGGAAGGGAATGGGAGGGGAGGGGAGGGGAGGGGAGGCGAGGGAAGGGCCATCCCCTCAAGCTTGAGGCTCTGCCCTTGTCCACTGCTGTAACTCAGGGTGGGGAACTAAGCTGGGAAGGTTGATGGCGGAGACCAGCCCGGAGTATGATGCCACTTTCTATACCTAGCAGCTGTGTGACCTCAGATGAATGACTTAAGCTCTCTGCACCTCTGGGCTACCTGTCTATAAAAGGGGAAAATAATCCTTCCCCTCGTGTACCTCTCTCTCTGAAGCCCACCACCCCATGTGGGAGGAGGTCCTCAACCTGCTTCAGCAGGGCTTAGGTCCCCATTCCACCGAATGTGTGTGTTGTGCGGTGGGTGCACCTTGCTGTCCGGTGAGGTTCAATGATTTGCCGAGGGCATGCAACCTGCAAGCGCTAAGCAAGCCAAGCCTGTGAGTCTCAGTTTGCCCACAATCCCCCAACCACAGCTGCCACAGGTGAGCAAACCAAAGGCATAAACAGAGCCAGAGCCACCTTCCTAGCAGAAGGAAAGTTCTAGGATGAGGAATAAAATCTCCATCGCGTAGTTTTTTAAGATTCACTGAACCTTCTTGCAGCAAAGCAGCTTACTTTCAAATTAGTCAGCCAGTGTGTGAGTCATTCCTTTGCAAATTCTTGTGCAGAGAATACTAATGTGGGCTGCCCTGTGGATGGGTCACTGCGGAGGCACTCACCAGGGACCATCGCCTATGGCCACAAGCACCCCCTCCCTCCAGGGATGCTGCCCTCACCCCACAAACACAGGGGCTCAGACCTCGGGTCCCCCTCACCTGCTCTGTCTACCCACTGTCCAGCCTCTGCCTGCCTCCAGCAACAGGCCAATTACTCCCCCCAAACTGGAGCCGCCAGGGCCACAGCAGCCACATGAGTTAGGCCCACGCTGACAAAAGAGAAGCGACCCAAGCTGAGGCCTTGCTGCAGATGCCCAAGGCCACAGGTCTGCTTTTCACCAGGAAGTGGAGGGCTGGTGAAGGTCGGTGTTATGGTGAGGGGGCTGCACCTCCTCCCCAACCCAAGTCCTACAGAGGCAACTGGAAGCCTGTGCATGCCCACAGGCACTCATCCACAGTCATTTGCTAACCTGCACTGCCCTGACTGAAGCTCCAGCCACACTCCAGTTAGACTGGGCTGGGGGTGGAGGCCAGGAAGGGACAGTTAGCGCCAAAGGGGAGGAGAAGTTCCGGGAGGGAGGTAGTGAGGGAGGGCTTTCTGGAGGAGGAGAGGAGCTTCAGGAGGAGAGAGGTAGCCAGGAAGCAGAGGGTGAGGTGGGGACGGTGGGGTCATCCCGGTACAGGGAACAGGCGTGCCAAGGCCGGAGTGAGGGGCCACATGCACGGCTGCTGCATGGCTGGAGGGAGGCAGGCCCGGTGGAGCGGCTGGGACTGGGGACGAAGGGCTGTATCCCGAGGCTGTCGGGCTCCAGCTGTGCGCACAGCAGTGGCATGGTCAGGGTGGAAATCCAGACAGCTTGCCTTGGCTCAGAGTGAACGTGAGATGAGGACTGGAGCTTGGTGGCAGAGGGACCTGGGGCACAGTAGGGCCCCTGTGGGTAGGATGAGACCTCAACTGGGACCAGACCATGGCCGAGGGATAGAAAGATGATGATGGTGGGGTGGCTGAGGACATGCTGGGGGCCAAGCTGATGGTGCTGTGTGAACCAGAGAAAGAGGAGCACATCTCCAGGGGTCCTGCTAGTCCCAGGCCTGGAGAGGTTCCCATGGAGCCAGGGATGTGGCGCCTGGAGAGGTCCTGGAGCTAGCCACAGAAGCAGCCCAGGAACTGGCCACATCGAGGCCACAGGAAGGCCACTGGAAACACTTTCCATCTGCCTGGCACCGGCCTGAAAGAGAGAGAGCCACTTCATTCCCTGCATTTGACAACAGACAGATCCTAACTGATCAAGGGCCCCCGCCTTGCCCTCCCTGCAGGCAATCCTCAAACACGCATCTGCACCTGCCGCCTCCCGGCCTCTCCACTCACCCCCTCTGCATGGGCTCCCAGTCCTGGAGGCAACATGAGTCCTCTGAAACCATGCTAGCTGCCAGCCGAGGGCACCACAGGAATCCCAGGCTTGGCCTGGGCCACTGGAGTTTCTGCTGTTGGCACTAAGGCAGGTCTTTCCCTGGACTCCCTGAAGATACCGGGAGAGCCCTGTAAAACAGAGACGGTCTCTCCTGCCTCGCTCCCTTCCATCCTGGGCAGCCTAACCAGGAGTAGCCCATGCAGAGGTCATTTCTCCCTGTGGCAAATCTGTCTATCCAAGAATTAAAAACAACCCAAATGTCAGATCCAGCAGGGAGGCCCCAGGATGGAGCATTTGTCTGAGATCGCCTTTGCTCTGGGGCTCCAGAACAATGACTGGTCCAAGGCAACCAGGGAGAGAGGAGGGGGCCTGGGACCCCTGG
>NW_016810565.1:4530975-4611379 GCF_001698545.2 Rhinopithecus bieti
GAGGCGGGGCTGCCTCTCTAGGCTCTCCCTCCTCCTCTGTGCAAGGAGTTTGTAGGCCTGGGGAGGGTGGTGGAGAGAGTGGGATGGTGGGCGTGGTCAGATGGGGGTGAGCCCCAGGCAGCCCCCAGGCCCCTTCAGCTAAGTGGCTCTTTCCTGCCAGGAGGATTCCCCTCTTCCTCTACCCGTCCTGTCCGACCCCCCACACCTGGTGAAGCTGCCTGGGACCCTGAAGGGACTGTGGCAGCAGAGGCAGCTGAGGTGGAGGACAGCTGAGGTGGAGGGGGGCTGAGGTGGAGGGGGCTGAGGTGGAGGGGGCTGAGGTGGAGGGGGGTTGAGGTGAAGTGGGGCTGATGTGGAGGGGCTGAGGTGGAAGGGTCTGGTTCCCTCAAGTCTCTGGGAGGGTGCAGGAGGTACCAGAGGACACCTGGCCGGGTAGGAAATGTGAACCAATCCCACAAGTCTGAGCACAGACTAGGTGCAGTTTTCTTGTTTTTTTTGTTGTTGTTGTTTTGTTTGTTTGTTTGTTTTTACCTTTAGAAAAAGGATGAGAGCCTTAAGCATTAAGGCCATTCTGACAAAAAGTGAGGAAGCATCTGTCTGACCCCACGCCCCACCCAGCCTCCCCGTTCTGTTGCCGCCGCCAGAGGCACGGCCGGATTTGATCTCTGCCTGCTCCTCTGTCTTGTTTCATTAGCTGACTCTGTTTGAGGGTTTTATTGTTTTGGGTTTTTTGTTTTTTTTTCTTTCCAAACAGGGTCTCGCTCTGCCACCCAGGCTGGAGTGCACTGGTGTGATCATAGCTCACTAAAACCTTGAATTCCTGGGCTCAAGTGATCCTCCCACCTCGACCTCCAGAGTAGCTGGGACTACAGGTCCACCATGCTCAGCTAATTTGTTTGTTTTTTTTTTTTGGTAGTGACGGGCTCTTACTGTGTTGCCCAGACTGACCTCGAGCTCCCAGACTCAAGCAATCCTACCTCGGCCTCCCAAAGTTCTGGGATTACAGGTGTGAGCCACCGTGCCCGGCCTGTTGGAGGTTTTTAAAGCACACACACATACACACACACACACACACATACACACACACACATACACACACACAGACACACACAGACACACCACACCAGACACAGACACACACACACACAGACACAGACACACAGCACAGACCACAGCACACACACCGACACGATTACACACACACACACATACACACACACAGACAATATAAACACACACCGACACACACACCGACACACAGGACCACAGGAACATATTACACACACCACAGGACACACACACACACACAGACCACACAGGACACACATACACACACACGACACACAGACACACATACACACACACACACACACACACATATACACACACACACATATACACACACACACACATACACACACACACACACACACACACAGAGGTCTCACCCCTGAAGCTTCCACTTCCCAGTGATGAAACTGACAGATTTTAGCTACAATGCAAGTAACCCAAGTAAAATTGGAAACTCTTCCGGGGACGGGGTCAACACGAGTGGCATTTTCACCCAGGGGCTTGGGCACCACGCTGGTCTGATTTTCCCTTCTCTGTGGAAGGGTTCCTGTCACCCCTTCTCTGGCGCCTATTATGGGTTTAGCTGTCCTGGTGTTACCCAGGGCAGAGGCCACCTCCGATTTTCAGGGTCAAACTCACACCACTTGGAATACCTTCAGGCAAATGACTTTTCCCTTCTTTGAAGGTGGTTTTCTTTTTTTTTTTTTGAGATGGAGTCTCGCTCTGTGGCCCAGGCTGGAGTGCAGTGGTGCGATCTTGGCTCACTGCCAGCTCCAGGTTCATGCCATTCTCCTGCCTCAGCCTCCCGAGTAGCTGGGAATACAGGCGCCTGCTACCATGCCTGGCTAATTTTTTTTTTTTTGTATTTTAGTAGAGGCGGGGTTTCACCATGTTTGCCAGGATGGTCTCGATCTCCTGACCTCGTGATCCACCCGCCTCGGCCTCCCAAAGTGCTGCGATTACAGGCGTGAGCCACCGCGCCCAGCCGAAGGTGGTTTTCTTAGAAGCACATCTCCAGGAGGAGGACTGCTTAACAAGGGGCATCTGGCCTTTGATAACTCTTCCTATGTGCTTTCCGATTGTATCACTTTCAAGTCCTCCACTGCCTTGGTGACAATTTCATCACAGCACTGGGGTGTCATTACGTGCAGAATGATCTGATATCTCAGTACCAGTACTTTCCCAGAAAACAGAGAGCCGAGGTCTGTTTGGTTTCTTCCCTTCATCTCCGGAACCACCTTTTCACGGCTATTTGTATTCAATTACGCTACATAGACGTGCTTATTTCTATGATTCCTGCCCTAACACAATGGCACTTTCATGCGGTTCAACCCAAAACTAAAGATGTAAGTGGCAGGCTGCAACAGACTATTGAGAGAGCAAAGACCAAATGGCCATTTCTCTTTCCCTCTGGCAAGAAATCCTGAGATGACTTTTCAACATGACATTCAATTTTAGGAAATTAATTCCATCCTCCGACCTGCTTGTTCTTCTAAGGCCGGTGTCAGCCGAACAGCGAAGCAGTCAGGTCTCTGAAGCATCTGATATTGCAGGGGCCAAAGGGGCTGCACGACTCTGGTTCATCCCATAATTGTCTGTTTTTGTCCGGCTAGGCAGATGTCAGGGAGCCTTACATGGCTTTCTAGCTTGGAGTGTGTCCCCAAAACCCTTATCTTCTGCAGCCTCTTCCCCAGCCCAGACATGCCTGGCCCCTTCCCTGGAGCTCTGGGCTGGAGGCCAGGAGCCCTGGGCTTTCGTCCCTTAAGGGCGGGCACTGGCCAACAAGCATGAGGGTAAGGAAGAAAGGAAGAGGAGAGTGACATGCAGGCTTCTGACGAGACCCTTCGTAATAGCTTGACAGCAAAGCACAGTTATTGTGAACCATACTTATTTAATGAACTCTTAATGAAATACAAAACTTGATTTTTTTTTTTTTTTTTTTTTTTTTTTTTTTTTTTTTTTGGAGGCAGAGTTTCGCTCTTGTTGCCCAGGCTGGAGTGCAATGGCACAATCTTGGCTCACTGCAACCTCTGCCTCCTGGGTTCAAGCTATTCTTCTGCCTCAGCCTCCTCAGTAGCTGGAATTATAGGCATGCACCACCATACTCAGCTAATTTTGTATTTTTAGTAGAGTCAGGGTTTCACCATGTTGGTCAGGCTGGTCTCGAACTCCCAACCTCAGGTGATCCTCCCGCCTTGGCCTCCCAAAGTGCTGGGATTACAGGTGTGAGCCACCACACCCAGCCTAAATCTTGATTTTTAAATTGTGATAAGAGAATCTTTACCATCTTAACCATTTTTAAGTGTACAGTTCAGTGGTATTAAGTACATTTCCACTGGTGTGCAATCATCATCACTATCTGTCTCCAGAACTCATTTCGTCCTGTGAAACTGAAACCCCAAAAGATTAAACACTAGCTCCCTATTCCCCCTCCCCCAGCCCTGGCAGCCGCCATCCTTTCTGTCTCTATTATTTTGACTCCTTCATACAAAGGGAGTCATATTTAACTTTTTGTGACAGGCTTATTTCACCCAACATAATGTCCTCAAGGTTCACCCATGTTGTAGCTTGAGCCAGAATTTCCTTCCTTTTCAGGGCTGAATAGTATTCCATTGTGTGGACTGACCACATTTTGTTTCTCCACCCACCCTTCAGTGGCCACTCGGCTGTATCCACCTTCCGGCTGCTGTGGGTGATGCTGCTGTGATCATGTGTGCACAGATAGGAAGTGTATCTTCAGAGTGTGTGTGGAGTTGGGTGGGTCCAGCTTCTCTTCAATCCTTGGGAGAGGTTTCCAGAGGAGAAATGGAGGTGCCGTGGGCAATGTGTGCAGAGTTGGGAGCAGGTGGGCTCTGGCTCTCCCTGTTCCCTCCCTCTGGTCCTGGAAGCCTCCCTTTGAGGCTAGCTGAAGGGAGACTCTTGCAAAGGGAAAGACTGGCCTTTGTGTCCAGCTGGAAGTTCCTGGCAGCGTCAACATGCTCCAGGTCAACATGGCCCCTCCCTCCCATAGTCAGGCAGCAGAAGACCCTTTCATCAGGATTCAGGGGGCGGGGCCCTCCAGGCTTGCTTTCACGTAGCCACAGTCCCACTTACAGATGGAAAACCAAAGCCATGGTCCTCCTGGAGGCTAGCCTGCCCCTGTCAGCCCCTCTGTGGTTCCCAGCTTCTCCAGTGCGTTGAGCAGAGATGGCTGCCAAGAGACTCAGATAACAGATGATTCCTCAGACCTGGGCACTTTTCATGTGATTGAATGCCCATTTACAGAAGGGCCAGCTCCGAGTCTGCCAAGGGACGGGCTCATACTTCAACTCCCCAAGGTCCGTCCAGGCTGAGTGCTAAGTGTCCATCAGAAGCTATGAGACTCCGGTCACCTACTTCGGGGACAGAGAAACCTGCCTGTGGGGACCTTTGGCTTCCAGTCCTCTCCACAACCCAGAGCACATGGCACGTTCCCATTGGCACTTTCACAGTGCAGATGAGCAAGCCGGAGCCCAGGCAGCTTGCAGCAAGATGAGCAGGGCATGGGGACTGAACTCAGCTCCGGGGGCAGCAGCATCCCCTGCACAACCCCAGCTGCCTCCCCGGGAGTCCATCAAAGTCCTGCAGAGCCCCGGAGACCCCACAGACAAACCCTGGCAGGGGACGGAGTGAACCATCCCCCCTTAGAGTGCCCCTGTGAGCATCAGGGTCACGGGGCAGGAGGCAGTTCCCCGCCCCCACCTCCCCTCAGCTCAGCCAGTCCTCCCCATCTTCTCATAGCTGCTCACACCCAATGCCACTGCCCCCTGCCAGCTTCTACCCCCACTCCCAAGGATGCCAAGGACCCAGGTTGCCAGGCCAGATGACGCTCCCCCCGGCTCCTCTCATGGCCACCCCAGGCAGCCGACTGGTCCCTCCTGCTGAAACACCTCTTCCTGTGGCTTTGGGACCCGAGTCCCCCTTCCTCTTTGGAGGCCCCTTCCCAGACTTTCTCCGAAGGCCTGGCTCTCACCGTTGCCTCTGAAAGCTGCCACTCTGAGGGCCAGTCCTGGCTCCATGCCCTCCACTCCGGCCATGCTACCGGTGACCTCACCCTCCTAGCACTGAAGATCCCATGTGCCCAAGGCTCTTACGTGCCCAAATTCCAGCTCATACCCAGAGGCCCACCCCAGAATCACAAACCCAGCGCCCCTCTCTCCTGAAAGCTCAGCCTCCACGTATGTGTCCCCCACCTCCCACCTTCTTGAAAATTCTGCCACAACCCACGCACTCCTTCAGCCCACTGCCCCGCCTGTGCCCCCTCGCCTCTGCTCCGGGCACTCTCCACATCAGCTCCTCCGGTCCCCAGCGGGCTGCTCAGGGTGTTTCATGGATCCTTCTGCCTGGAGCCTGCTGTTCCCTGCAGCCGGGGTGCTCCCTTGCTACCCTGGCCCACGTTTGGACAAGAGGCCAGATGTGGACCCCATGCCGCTCCCTCCCAGGTCCCAGTCACAGCCTGTAATATCACTGTCCAATCACATGCCGTGTTCCCCCGGGGTCCCAGGCTCTGAGCTCTTAGCCCTCTGAGATAAGGACGTGTCAGTTATCTCTGTGTCCCTCATGGTGGGACAGGGAGGACATTCAGGCCCATGCAAAGGCCTGCGCTCAGCAGCAGGACTGCAGAGACAGCTCACCAGCAGCAGGAGGGTGTGGGGTGGCTGGGGCACAGTAGCCAGGGCTGAGGGCCTCTTCCCGTCCCTTGAGGGAGGAGCATAGCCTTTATCCAGGGGGCCTCAGGGGCATGGTCGCATCTGAAGCCTTAGGAAAGGTCTGAGTAGAGGCAGGAAGTGGCCTCTGGCCGAGATCGCTTGTGCCTGGCCTCAAGGCCATCTGCTTTCCCACAAGATTCTTGGCCATGGTTGTTCAGGCCACTGTGAGCTTTTTTATGAGGCTGGAGGTTTGTAAAACTTATTAGTTGGTGGAAACTTGCAGGCTGCTGGCCAGCCCTCTGTGGTGGTGTCGGAACCCTGCCCACAGGACACCCACGTGGCCTCTGGCAATGGGGGGAGGCGGAGAGAAGGGGACCCCAGTTCAGGGGTGGTCATCCTCAGCCTTCCACAGACAGGCGTTCTCAGCAGGTACTGGAGGGAGGGGCTGTCACCTCGCACCCACCGGTCCTCAGGACACTCGAACCAAGGTCATGAACACTCGGGAGCCTCTGGGTTGGGGATCAGGCTGGTGGTAGTGCAGGAAGGGAGGACCATCCCCAAACAGCGTGGCCTTTACCACAAAGGAGTAACCCTGGGTTGTCTACTGGACACAGGTTCAAATCCCTGGTCTGCCGCCACCTAGCCATGTGACTTGGGACAAAGGTGGTAAGATTCCTGGTGAATACACTATGGTCCCAGGCTCTGAGCTGAGCTCTCACATAAACAAAGTCAGTTGTCAACAGCCTGTAAGGAGGCCACCATTATTGTCTCCTCTCCAAGTCACATTCCCCTCTGCAAGAGAAGAGCGTGGCACCCACTTTCTTGTGTCACAAGAGAGACACTCGCCTCGCCAGCACCTGGTACACATTAGCCGCCCTGTGGACACGAGCTCTTTCCTTTCCCACCACAAAGCCCTCCTGGAGCTGGCCGCCCCTCTCCGCCTTGCTGGGGAGTTCCCTCAGCAGGAAGGAATGTGCAGGCCCAGCGATCTCTGGAAACACCCGGAGCCTGCAGAACGTGCTGGGCGCGGTCAGCTGTGTGAGATCTTGGCCCCCAGGCCTCTGGACGCACTGGATTCCCTGGAACAGTTAGCAAGACACAGGGCAAAGGCCTTTCTCCTTCTGTCGGTAATCAAGACCATCTGAGGACCCACGGGGCGCTCACATTCTACCTTCCCTGACTTGGCTGAGGGCTGAGAGGGCCTCAGGAAGGGCAGAGGGAGGAGGGAGAGTGGATATAGGCCCGTCTTTTGGACTAGATGGAGGAACCGTGTGCTCGCTGGCAGGCTGCTGGCAGAGGTCAGGAGGTGTGGCTCTCCCCTGAGCCCTGCCATGAACTGTGTAACTTTGGGCCAGGCCTTGTCCCTCTGGGCCTCAGTTTCCCCAAGCTGGATGTGTTGTCCCCCTGCTTCATTCACAATTACCACCAGAAAGACCAACACCATTCTGCAAGACTCAACGGGGTGATGGATCAATCAGGAAAAAAAAAAAAAAAAACACCACAGATCACCTAGGGCTCAATTAACGGGAGCATGGTATTCATAGCTGGGGAGGTGAGAGTCGGCTGCAGACTGTACCTAGGCACTAACACTCAGTTCTGGGAGAAAATGACAACTGACGCCTGTTCAGGAAAGGGCGCTGAGGTGGGTCTTGCAAGGAACAGATAGGAGAAGCCCTGAGACTTGGTTTGGAGGAAAGAGGCCCAGAAGGTCATGATGGCCACCTCCAGATGTGCTGTGGCCCAGGAACAGTACTAGAAAGCCCTAGAACCCTTTCCTAGCTATGAGAGCTCCTCCACAAAGGAATGAGCGTCCAGTGAGGTCGTGAGCTCTCTAGTCCCAGAGGTAAGCAAGTCTCTGGGTGGGCATCTGGGACCTTGTGAATGCCCCAGCAACCTGGCTGGGCTTACCCTGAGGGGCTAAAGGAAGTGGTTGGGCCTTTCGGCCCCGTGGTTCATGCAGCCTGCAGTGTTCCTCTTGGGGAAGGGGCCACTGATGTTTCCCAGCCATGGAAGTTCCTGGGAGACCTCACAGATGCTTTGATGGTCCAAGCAGGTACCTCTGAATGCCACATCCTTGGGCTCCAGGCTGGGAATGCAGGGGAGGGGACTTCTTGCACCCTGTCAAGGCCTCAGGTCCCTCCTGGCTTTCCTGCTCCAGCCCAGCAGCTCACCAGGCCCAGTGTCACCGACATAGGGTAGTTCTTAAGACCTTGCCTGCTGCCTCCCTACAGCATTCCTGTCTCTACCCTCCTCCAGATGCTGTGCTTTGCTGGCACAGGGCCCACTGCCCATGCCCCCTCTACCCATCCCCTTCCTGAGGGGCCTGAGCTCTCCCAGCACCCTCAGAGCCACCCTGGGTCCCTCAGCGTGAGTCTTGTCCAGCTGCTCTTTCCTGGCCTGGGGGTGTGGGTTTGTCACCTCCAGGACCCCATGGATAGGCAGGAGGACCCATCCACCCAGAAGGCTGCAGCTCCCTCCTCAGGGCCACACAAGGAAGTTGGGGCAGAGCAGATCGGGGCCCCTCTGGCTGGGGACCTGGGCCCCAGCTCAGCATCCCCTGCTCTCCTGGCCCCAACCCCTGCCCAGCTGCCGGGGGCCTAATCCAGGCCTGTGGGAAGAGGCCCTGGGTGGAGGCGGACATGATAAGGAAGCCGCTGGGATGCCTGGACGCTGCAGATGCGGCTCTGGGCTCCTGCCTCAGGCAGATTTGACAAACTTGCTAAACTGCAATTCTCCATGGCTTAGGGGAGCTGGGCTCCAGCCAGCGTGTGCATTATCCTCAGCAGCTGCGGGCTGTGGCGAGCCAAGGGGCGGAGGCCTGGCCAGGCAGAGGCTCCGAGGCCAGCCAGGCCTCCTAACCCTCCACCCTGGGACCCAGCGACTTTGGGGGGGTGCCATTCCCAGAGGTGCCGAAAGGGGCTCACACATGCCAGTACCACGAAGGCCCAACTAACAAAGGATTTCCAACCAGGAAATAGATTTCCTGGGATTCTGTAGACCAGAGTGGGGTGAAAGATGGCTTTGTGCTAGAGGCATGCGGCCAGTGAGTGGGTACTGGAAGTTGAACCCTGCTCTCTCTGCTGGGGGCTGCACCCGCCATGCTCTGGGCTGGGCCGCTTACAGGCACTTCCTCCAGGCTGGGCATGACCTTGACATTGCCTGGAGTTTCCGGTTCTAGGGGAAGGAAGGGGCCTCTCAAACGGCCAGGCCAGGCAGGAGTACGGGCTTGGGCTTCTGTGTCAGGGAGGTGGGAGCTGTGCTGCTGCGCTCCCCGGGGCACCCAGCGCCAGCAGCATGTCGGGTGGAAGGAGTATGGGCTTCCCAACTTCCAACGTCTCCAGGGCAGGTTCCAGGCGGACACCATGGCTGTCGGCCAGGGTTGCCCCCTGGCGTGAGGCACACAGATTCTGTGGATGTTACCAAACTGGTAGAGTTAGTGATCCTTAGGAATGGAGGCTGTCACCTCACCCCATGGGGTGGGGAGAGCTTCGGGAAGCCAGCATGTGGATAAGGGTGGGCGCAGAGCAGGCTTGAGGAGGGAGGCTGGGCCGGCTCTTCACCACAGAGTCTGTTTTGACACTGGAGCCTCAAGTGGAATTCTGTACTCTGGACAATAAATTTCCACACACGTGTGCAGAGAGCAGCGTTTCTGCTTCTGGCTGCTCGTCTCCTAGAATAGCTGTCTTTTTTTTTTTTTTTTTTTTAGATAGAGTTTTGCTCTCGTTGCCCAGGCTGGAGTGCAGTGGTGTGATCTTGGCTCACCTCAACCTCCACCTCCCGGGTTCAAACGATTCTCCTGCCTCAGCCTCCCGAGTAGCTGGGATTACAGGCGCCTGCCACCACACCCAGCTAATTTTGTCTTTTTAGTAGAGACGGAGTTTCTCCATGTTAGTCAGGCTGGTCTCGAACTCCTGACCTCAGGTGATCCACCCGTCTCGGCCTCCCAAAGTGCTGGGATTACCTGCATGAGCCACGCACCCAGCCGAATAGCTGTCTTTTAATTACACGGGAAGGTCACTAGGAAAAAAGAGAGGTAAAAAAGCCAGAATCACTAGAAACTCATCTCCATGCCTAGAACCTCGCAACAAAGTAGCTGAGAGACCAAGCAGGTCCAGGCCAGTGCTCCAGCCAGGCAGGAGCTGGAGGGACAGGGGTGTGAGGGCCACAGTCATGGTCCCTCCACCCGCAGTGTGGTTTGACAGATTGTGGAGACTGTGAGCACCTTCCTTCCATATGGCTGAGCACCCAGGCCCTGGGCTTGGCACTGGGAACAGCAAGTCAGCAGCCCCAGCACCCTGTAAAGTCCAGGGGAGGGGGGCACATTGGATCCCATTAATCACACAAATTTTGCATTGCAGTGTGAGATGCAGGTGAGTGTTGTAGGCCTGGAGTAGGGGAGTGCCTCCGTCAGAGAAACCATGGAAGGCTTCCCACAGGAAGCAAGCAGCACTGGAGCTTTGAGGAAAAGTGGGGAGTAACCAGGGAGCCTCTTCAGAGTCCAAGTAACTCTTCAGGATGACCCGGTCACAAAAGACTACACCCAAAGAAAAGTTGGCTGCGTTCCCAGCCAGCTGAACTGCCTCCTCTTCATCTGCGATCCTGCCTCCCCCACGTTTGTTTAGGCTGTTCCCCCACCCACAATGCCTTTCCAGGACAGAGCTTCACCAACCTTAGTTCTGACTTTCTGAGCCACAGGGAACCACAGTTGGAAGAACCACAGAGAGGCCTCCTCCAGGGACACCACCTGAGCCTCAGCACTTTGTAGCTGCCTCTTCATCTCAGGCCAGTGTGAGTCGGGTTCCAGCCCCCTTGGAGCACCCAGCATCAACCCCGTGTGCTGGACAGGCTCCGGAAGTGTGCTAGAAGGCAGGGTCAGTATTGCCGGCTTTTGGGGGATAGTCGATAATGACTGAAAGTGAGTAAAATATTCTCCTTTCTCTCCCTGTAAGGGGAATTGGAAAATCGGATTTACTGGTCAAATTAACAAAATATGCATTCTCAGTTCAACCCCACTCCTGGGACTAGTCGCTTACTTAAAAATACATATTAAAAATACAGTGAATCATCTCCACTATGTAAAAACAACAGTGTGAAGCAAATGTGCATGCATGTAGCCATGGGGCAAAACCCATAACAAAAACACCCACCCTGGTCATCTGCCTGCGGCAGGGTCTTATGGGGTCTGAATTTCCTTCTTTGTGTTCATATATTTCCCACCTATTTCACAGTGAACTGATTCCTTTTAAGGTAAAGAGAAAAGATAACATTTTAAAATAAAAGAATAAGGTATCAATATTACTAATTGCAGTTTTAATGGTAAGAAGTGCCCCCGGCCCATTTCTCCTTCCCCACTTTGAAAGTGACAGGGTCTCAGGCAGCCCTGTTTCCAGGCAGACGTTTCTGCACACGGCTGCACACACGCAGGCAGGACGTTTGGTCTCCTGCTCTGTTCACTTAACATTAAAGATAAGCATCTCTCCCCACCAAGCCTTCATAATTACGGTGGTTAAGGGCTGCAGCATCTTCCTCCCGGCAGCCTGGATTCTCGCTTTAAATTCGGCGGGGAGAGTGGCAGCCTGCAGAGCTATTAGAGGGGAGTGATTGATGGTTCGCTTGGAGCAAGGCTAGCTCAGCTGCACACCCCCGGGAGAGCGCGTTGGCCTTATTAATCCTGTGTACCTGTCTGGCCTGGGAAACGGGTGTGTCGTGTGCCCCCAGAAAAAGCCCTGAGCTGGCCTTCGCCCCCCCAAACCCAGTGGCGAGCATCTCAGAGCCCAGCCAGGGTCCCAGCCGGGGGACCGCAGGTTGCTTGCCGTCACACTCGTTTTTCTCCCTGGCGTTCAAGGTCCTCTCAGGGTTGATCTGTTGCACATCTCCAGTTGGGTCCCTTGTTTCCGCAGCGGGCACTGTGGGGTGTCCTCACTGCATCCCCTCATGTCAGGACCCTCCAGAAATCCCTGTACACACACAACTGTAGTCAGTATCTATCTGCTTAACCTCTCATCCATTCCTCCACCCTTTCCCGTACTAACCAAACGGCAGGCTGTGCCTTATGCAAGAGCCCTCCAGGCCCCAGAATAGAGCTCCCCAAAGGGGAGAATTCAGGAGGAAAATGGGCGGGCACTCAAGAGTTTCCTCTTCTTTCCCCTAAATCTTACTCTTCCTCTCTTTTTTTTTTTTTCCATCTCAGAAAATGGCACCAGCACTCATCCAGTGGCCCAGCTGGGTCACCCTCTTGTAACAGCCCCCGGGCCAGCCACGGTCAGGCCAGCATGAGGCTGCAGCATGGCCACTTCTCAGCAATTCTCAATCCCCCACTCCTCCACTGGGACAGGATCAGCAGCGTCCCAGCTCCCCTGCCTGCCTATGGCAACTTGGCTCTAATCCCCTCCTCTCTGCACTCAGGAGCACAGTAAAATGCCAATCTGAACACACTTAAAAATAAATAACATTGCCCTTACAACAAACTCTAAGCACCTTACTACATCCGCATGCCCACCCTCTGGCCCCTTTCCCCCTCAGTCTCCATTGCAGAGATGGACTCCCTCGCACCTCCTGCTCGGAAGGAAGGAAAATGAGTAGAAGTAAACGCAGGGCTGGAGATGGCTTGACTGGCTCGTAAGAACCCGTTGTTAAATTTTCAAGAGATCTTATGAGCTGTTTTTTAAACATTTGGCAGCTTGAACTAGCCATGGTGGGAGTATGTACACCAGGAAATTGGCAAACACCACAAACCAGGGCTTTAGTTCAGCACCAACTCAACTCCCAGTTCTTCCCTCACTAGCCCCAAATTCAGCGAGGAATTGTGGGCTCACAGAATTGGAAAGGGTCTTGAATCAGCCCTTCTCGTGAGAATCCCATTTCACTCATTCATGCACACCATTCAGTCATTCAGCAAACACCATCTGACTATCTCCCCAAGTTGGGCTCTGTGCCAGGCACTGGGCTGGCCTCAAGAGCTCACAGTCCACGGCACATGCTGCTCATGTATATGACAACGTGGTAAAGCGCTTTAACCAAGGGACGGCCAAGGTTGGGGTGGGGGCCTGGAGGAGGTTACTTACTGAGGACATAAGGGAGGCCCTGCACTGATTTTAACATGACTCAAGTGATTTAAACTTTCAGAATTTGTTCATATTGCCTCTGTGGGCCAGCACATGAGCTTATAAATTAGGAATGATATTGGAGGCAAGTTACAGCAAACTCAATCGACGTTGGCTTAAACACACGAGACTTTTTTTTTCTCACTTAGCGAGAAGCCTGGAGGTGGACAGTTGCTGGTGTTGGTTCCACAGCTTCATGAAGCCCTGGGGATCCTGGGCTCGGTCTTCTCCCTCCCAACTCTCACTGCCTGCAGGATGTTAGTGGGCTCCCACCCCCGCATCTGCGGGTCGAGGGCGGTCGGGGCAGCAGGAGCCCTCTGTCTCCTGTTACCAGGGGCTTTGGTTGCCGCTTTCACTGTCTGCTGGGTGCCCCTGGAGAGAGGCTGAGCTGCTTCCTCTCTGAGTCCCTGAGCCCAACCCCCAACCCCCGGCCAGGTACAGAGCAGCATGTTTGCCTGAGCTAAGCAAACAATGCCACCCTATCATCAGAAGGCTGGCAGGGCAGCCGGCTCGTGGCCGCCTCTCTGCCTGAGGAGTGAGATATGCTGCCGTCCTCATCGGTAATCAGCTACCTAATGAGCTACATCGTTTGGCTGTCCAAGCTGCTACCTAGCAGCTGGCTGGGAGCCTGCAGAAGCCCCATTAACCTTTTCAGTTCTTGCAAAGAGCACATTTACCAAAGGATGAGGGATCTCGGGTCCAGATGGGCCAGCCCAGGACCAAGGCAGGAGCCTGAGAATCCATCACCCCGAGAGCCATGACAGCACCATCTCCAAGTCTCATGAGCTCGCCTGGAGAAAGGGGCGGATGAGAGTAGACACCTAGAGTATCCAGCAGGTCTTAGTTGTCAACGTCGGGATCCCTATCTTGAATTTCATCAGAATGGGGCTGCTCAGGGGGTGCCCGAAGCCTTGTGAGATCTCCAGGAAACCAAGCTTGACTCTGCCCTTGTGGAAATAAAATCAGCTGACAGAAACACACAAGCCTGTGCCATGCAGGTGCTCAGACGCAGACCCAGAGACAAGGATTCCAGCAAGGGCACGTGGCTTACTTGGGAGGTGATTGCAGGACTGCAGGGAACGGGGAACAAGGCAGGGAGGAAGGGGCCAGCCCGGGGAGCTTCATCAAGCTGTCACTGCTTCCACAATGGCACTCCGTCCCAGGGCCTCTGGACCCGGGGTGGGCACAGCTTGGAGCATGCTCCTGAGGGCTCACTGCTTAGAGCTGTTCCCAAGGGACAGGATCTAATTCTCTGGCACTTTGACCTGCTCTGTGCACAAGAGTGCCTCGGGGAGGCATGGTGTGTGATGCCAATGGGATGTCAGACCAGAGGGCAGCGAGGGCAAAGAGCGAGGGCACAGGCAGGGCCCCCAGCTGCCCTAAGGAGCCCCTCTGCTGCCGTCACTCTGCTCAGCACCTGGGACGCCAGATTGAGACTCTGTCTCCATGCTCACTGGAGGGTGGTGTTCCCACATTGCTTTTCGTTCATGCTCAGTCTTGCTCAGAAGCTTCTGCAGGGGTCACCCAGGCCCATGCGGGACCTTGGCCACGGGACCTCTGGGGAACATTGCTTTAGCTTTCTGAGCTCTGTGGCATGAGAGGGCAGGAGGTGCTTGGAGTGGTCTCGAGTGAGGAGGCCTGTGGCATCTCCTGCACCCACTCAGGGCCTTTGCATGCACTGTTCCCTCTACCTGGATCCTTTTCCCAGTCTTTATGTATCTGAGTTTCTCCTCGTCTTTCGGGTTCTGCTTGGATTTCAGCTTCTCAGAGAGGCTGTCACGGCCCTCTCTCATTCGACCTCTCTCCGTTACCATCTAGCACATGATCTGATTGCATTTTCTCCAGAATGATCTTGCTTGTTTCCACGTTTATCCTCCAACTCCTCTTCTAGACAGAAAGGTCTAGGAGATTCACATCCTTACCTCCCTTGTAAGGATCGAGGTGTGCCCAGTATCTACGCCCATCCTCGGCATGCAGTGGGGCCTCAAGAAGTATTTGTTGGTGAATTATTGATGAGCCCATCTCTGGGGTTGCTGTGGATTTCTCACGGCAGGGTGCACAAAGGGCCTAGCAAAATGTCCAGCACCTAGTAGGTGCTCAACAAAATGCCAGCTCGGAAAGGGGTGATATTAGCATCATTTTTCTTGTCTAGCCTCTCGATTTTCTGAATAAGGTGACACTGCAGCCTAGAGAGTGTCGGGAACTTGTAGAAGGTCACACAGCACATCCCTGCAGAAGAGGAATCAAGAACCCTGGCATATTCCACGACAGCCCCTCCATTTCTACTTTATCTGGGGTAGCTCAGGTCCCTAGAGAGTCAGCTTCCAGGTTTTGAAATAACAGAAGGAAAGTTATAGCTCTCCTATTCCTCAAGAAAAATTAATTCCACCGCCAGGCATTTGTCCCCCACGCTTCAGAATCTGGGGATCAAATCATGGCCCTGCCTTCGCTACCGCCGCGCTTCAATGTTTCAGAGGTGGATTCTCAGGTAAAATATTGTCATCCCAGTGGCCCTGGGCACAGCAGTGCCCCACGTAATCTCCCTCGACGCAATACAAATGGGATACAATGTCGTCCATTCTGGTTTTAAATGAGAAAGTTGGAAAAACAAAATGCAGAGGTAGGAAGCGGTTCTGATTACAAGGAGCTGAAAGTAATTGCCTTCCGGCAGAAAGCCGGGTGCACCTCCGCCGACGTGGGGGGGCCGCCTGCCCACCCCTGATCCATCATCCCATCGTGCGGACTTTGAATATTAAGTAAAGTTTTATTTATGGTTCTTCTTGCGGGCTTATGACTCTCAAGTGAGGCAGGGATAATAACCAACCCTCTCACACAAAAGTTAGGCTATAAAAAAATAATTAAGGAAAATGTTCCCCACAGTACAGGCAGCTGAGAAGCTGAGTCCTTCTGCAAACAGACTCTGCCGTGGCCTTCATAATGAAAGCAAATTGCTTCTGTGTTGGAAGTGGCAGGCGTGTGAGGAGTGGGAAGTCAAGCCGGCTTCTCCCCTTCTAGCTGCCCCAATGGAGATGGTCCCTGGGGGAGGTCACAGAGCCGGCATCCCTGAAAAGAGGCCCGCCCTCAGTCCACCCCTGGATGAACAAGCCCCACGAATGTCAGGAAGCAGCAGAGTTTTTTTTGGGGGGGGGGTTTGTTTGTTTTTTTTGTTTTGTTTTGCAGAAAGTGAACAGTGCACTTGTAGCAGGAGACAATAGAACGACAGGTTGTTTGTCAGGGAATGTCAGCCTGTTCAACTGGCCCCAATTTACCAGGTGGGGAAACTGAGTCTGGGTAGATAAGAGGGATCAGGTTGATTCCAAGTAGCCCAAGAGCAAGCTCAGGATACCACGCATGGGGTGGGCCCTGGAGAGGCAGATTTTGGCTGGAGACCAAAGGCTGGTGTTTTAACACTGCCAAGGTGGCCAGAGGCTTGCCACCATCCCTGGAAGAGCCACATTCTGGGTTCCAGATGAGTGGCCCTTACCACTGTGACCATCCCCACTTCCAGGGCTCTGCTCTGTGCCAGGCACCACGCTAAGTGTTTTCTCCATGTTATTATGACCCATCCTCACAACAACACTGTAGGCTCATCACTGTCCCCATGCTGCAGATGGGGAAACTGTGGCTGCAGGGTTGCTCTGCATGCGCAGAGAGGTAAGGAATTTCTTGTTCTCTGAGCAAGGAGTAGTGGCTTAGACAGGCAGCCAGCGGCCGTTTCTCTAAGTGGATACACATTGCTGAATAGAAGCCTGGTGCATTTTTGCCTCACTTTTCCCCTTTTCTTGTCTTAGTCTTCTGTCATCAGCCAGGAGCCCTGTGTGGATGTTCACTTTAGCAACTTCACGTACTAAATGGTATGGAGCATATATTTCTGTGTTTGGAGCACATGAATTCAAGCAATAAATATTTGCCAAGGGACAACTCCGTGCATGGCAGGAGGGACGCTGCGGGAACAAGAGAGACACAGCAGGTCCCGAGAACGGAGTGGGAGCAGACGTGGCATAGCGTCCCCGTCAGGTAGACAGCGTGTGCAAAGATCCTGAGTGGGAAGGAGTATTTCCCGCCAGTTGTTCTTCTGTCACTGTGTGTCAGCCAGCATTGAGCATTCTGTTTCTGGAAGAGTGTCTGTGTCTGTGTGTGTGTGTGTGTGTGTGTGTTGGAACAGGGGGTGGGGGGCAGTTTGCATGTTCACATATTCAACTGATACTGGTATCAGCACCGTGTTCCGTAGGAGGACACGGGCATAAGAGCTAAGTGCTCTCAGCCCTCTGGAATCATAGCTCTTATCAGGCTTAAAAGTGCTCAAGGAGCCTCCTAAGAAGAGTCCCAACTCCCAGAGTTCCAGGACTGTGGGCCGTGCCTTCCTCCTCACCTCAACACGCAGCTTGCTCGTCTAGAACGCTCTCCTTGCTGATTGTCAAAATCTTCTTCACCCCCAGGAACCCAATGCCAGGGTCACCTCCTCTGGGAAGCTTTCCCTCAATCCCCCTGACTGGAGCTGTGCTCAGGCAAGGAGGAGTGCGTCAGAGGGTCCCAGGCTCACCCTCCTGTGTGAAGGCCCCAACGCCAGCCCAGCACCAGCACCTGGCAGGCCTCCATTAACTGTTTCAAGGGATGGGGCCTATGTGGGAATGAAGACCCCAGGAAGACACAGTCCCCCAGTGACCTCCTGCTAGAAGGACACGCCTTCATGTTGGAGTCTGCAGCCAGCCTGAACCTCTTTAGAGGATGTCGTTAGAACAGACGTGGGCACAGAAGCCTCAGCCCAGCCTGTGCAGCCAGTTCACCCGACTGACTTGCCAGGAACTGGGTGCAGAGGAGTCGCCTGCACGGAAGGACAAGTAGGCTGAGGCTGGTGGTCCCATGATCAGTAACCAAGCAAAGCACCAGTCACAGCCAGACCCCCAATCAAAACCCCCTCCTCATGGGGCCACTCTGTCCCCGTGAGGCAGAGAGGCAGAACCCCAGACACAGGGGCACTTGGGGGATGGGGCATCCTGAGACCCAGCCCAGATGAATGGAGCAGACCACAGAGAACTGGGCATCACTTTTGTCCAGCTCAGCTCTGCTGGGCCCAGCCTGTGCTGTGCCAGGGGAAGGCCTCATTATGCCTGGGTGCAGGGTGGGGCTTCCAAGGCGTTCTAGCCCAGGGAAGGCTGCCTCCATGGCTGTGCACCAGGAAGCCTGCCTGCCTCCCCGACATGTGCTGACTGGACTTTGCCCCCAGTGGCTCTGGACACAGTCCATTCCTCTAGGGGCATGGCCTGGGCCCGTGTGTACATGGGGGAGCGTATGAGTGTGTGCGCAGGTGTGTGCGAGGGTACATGATGTGAGTACCCGTGCACGCATGTGCAGGTGTGAGGCTGCTGGAGGGTCTATAGCTTGTAGGTCAGCTCTAGCAGGGTCTCTTGAAGAGCCAGCAGTTGACCCCCTCCCTTCCCCAGAAGCTTCCAGAAGTTTCCTTCATGCCCACCCCTTGCCGCTGCTCCCATCCATCTTGGTCTGCCTCCTCTTTGTCTTCTGTGTGCATCTCCCCATGCACTGGACAGGGCTCTCAGCACTCCTTGCCTCTCAGACTCCATCCAGGAGGCCGGAGACCACTGCCCCTTCTCACGCCTCCAGCCCCAGCCAGCCGCCAAGTTAGCATTGGGGTGAGCCACCGGGCCAGGCCCACCGTGCACGTCTGGTGTCCCAGGTGTGGCCACAACTGGCCGGGTGGTCAGGGCAGGCTGGATGGACTACAGGAAAATCTGGCCACGGCTGCTCTGGGTCCTGAGGCCAAGCGGCCCCCTCCGTGAGAGCCCAGCTGCCTGGCACTGCCACAGAGACAGTTTTTTCGAGATGAGACCAGGCGTCAGTGTTTGGGGGACAAGAGAGGGCTAATACCCATATCCACCCAGCCAGGGAACATTTGATCCACTGGCGAGGAGCAAGGGGCCGTTTCCGGCCTCCCGGGCACCGCTGCTCTCCATCTGTGTGCGTGGCTAATGAAAGCTCCTCAGGAGGCCTGGAGAATTCACTCCCCAATGCCCAGTTGCCTCCTGGAACGTGAGTGGGTGACCAAGGACATTTCGGGCAGGGTGCCCAGCCACCCCTTCTTAATAACCGTGTGGACATCCGTGTCCTGCCCAGACCCTCTGCTGCCCAGGGAGACTCCCGGCCCTGCATGTGAGCCAACCTCCTGCCTCGCCATCTCCAGCCTTGCTCTCCCTCCTACGCTGAAAGGCTGAGTCTGGTGACTTCAAACCTTCTTACTGTAAAGCACAGTTCTCCAAACATGCTCTCATACGCTTGCCCCAAATGCAAAAAACAGATCAAAATGGCCCAGGAGGCAACGAGAGCAATGCAGAGCCCAGAGTGGGTGCCCAGCATTCCTGCCCCCAGCCTTGGTGGGCCACTGCATCTCTCTGAGCCTCAGTTTCCTCATCTGAGAAATGAGGATGAGGTCATCCTCCTGGTAGAGGTGAAGTTCAATGTCTTGCAGGCCTGGCTTTGTCCTTTGCCTCCCCAAGCTCATGTTCCTCATCTATAAAACTGAAGAGACTCAAACCCCACTCACCTCTCAGAAGGCCATGTGCTGTTCAGACCCATGATGGTGGCCACGGTCATGTGGGCAGCTGGAGAGAGGGGGCCAAGAGCCTAGGAGAGGTAGGGCCAAGGGAGTGAAGGTTGAGGGCTGGGGGACTACCACAGGTGCTCCCCTGAGGAGTCAGCTCTCTGCAGCCCATCTCCAAGATGCCTGAGGTAGGCCTGGGAGGCATGAGGGTGACCTCAGCACTTTTCACCAGCCCCGCCCACCTCACAACCCCCTGGATGCCTGGAGATGCAGGCCAAGACCGTCTGAGCTACTGGCATAGTCTGTACTTACCTCCCTGAATTCTTCCTGTGTCTCATGAGAAGGAGAGGCACAGTCTCACATCTCCAAAGCCAGAATGATGAGGGGGTCCACTCTGACCCTGAGCTCTTTTTCTTCTTTGTCAATAACATAAGGAGGGCACCAGCCTGTCTGACCCTAGAATCTATCACTCTGCAATGCCTGTCTGGATGGCTGCTGACCTTCACCCAGAAAGCCAAGGCTGTTGAGATAACAGTACCAACTCAAAGAGAAAGGAAAACACGGGATTGCTGCAGCAAGGGGCCAGGCAGCATTCTGGTCCTTGGATGGGGATCTGTGGGGGAGGTGTCCCTGGGCACAGCACATTCCTTCCCTGTGCAATGGAAATCCCTGCCCCCAGGTGAACACAGTGAGAAGGGCTGGAAAACTGAGAGCAGGGACTCAGCCAGGCTGGCTCTGACCCACTCAGTCCTCCCTTACCTGCTCTGTCTGTCCGGATCCCACTGAATGCTCAAGTCACTAAAGCACTACCATTTACAGTCATTTACTAAATGGATGGTCCACACCTGGGCAGTTTGTCCCTGAGGCAGGGTTCATCCTGCTGTTTCTGAATGAGAACTTTCAAGGCTGGGCTGGGGGAATAGAATTTTCTAAAGTTTTCCAGGTGATTTTTCCACAGCCAATGAGATCTGGATAAGGGTCCATGAGTCTACATGCTACCACATGCACCTGGGAAAGTGCAAGGGCGAAAGCTGGGCTTTAGGTTTGGAAAGCTCTGGGGAAGCCTGGCTACCCCGAGGACGTCCCCTCTGAGAGATTTTAGGTGAGTCACCTCTCTGGGCCTTCAAGAGCCAGCCCAGTAGCACTCTCCTCTGAGATGGAACCATTGGTCTTTCTCCCGCCTTCCCTCTGTCTCTGCCCCGACACTGCCACTAAGGCACTCAGCACAGTGAGTGTTGCTTCCTGTGGAGTGTGAGCCACTGACTGCCACCACCACCAGCTCATGCCTCTTCTGTGCCAGATGAGTCAACTGCCTTGAGTAATCCTCACAGCAACCACCTGCCATTCTGCCCACTTTCCTGGTCAGTAAACAGTGCCTCACACAGACTTGCAACCTGGCTGAGTTGCAGCTCAGCTCCACAGACTCAGAAGCAAGTCAGCTTTTGATCACGGAACCTCCTGGAAGGCACAGTCCCCAGACTTCACCCTCCCACCCTCCCTCTCTTCCTCTCGCAAACAGTTGTTCAAGGTCCGCTGTGTGCCAGGCATTGTCCCGGATGCCAGGGCTGTGAAGACACATCAGAATGGCCTGCCAGGGGAGACAGATGCTGGGGCAAATGCTCCCAGGACAGGGTGGCAGGAGCTGGAACCCAAGGGAATTCAGGATGCCATTCAGACTGCAGGGTCACAAGGAGGAAAAGGATGTCTCTTTGGGGGTTGGGTGTGCAGAGACACCATAGAAAAGGCAGAAAGTCTTTTCTTTCCTGGGGCCCCCAGCACACAGCAGGAGTGGCTAAAAGCCTAGAGGACAAAGCAGGGCTTCCAGCCTGTTCCTTGCTCGTCTCAGTTGTTGAAAATCCTCAATTTTATGATTGTACCAGCCAGCATCTGTTTATGTGCTCATCGGAATCCGCGCTGACAATATATTTGTTTAATTTCCAGCAAGAAGGGGAAGATTTGTCAGGGTCAGGGATACGTCTTGCATAAAACATTCTGATTAAACTCTGTTGGCCAGAGAATTACTTTCCCGTCATACTTAGAGAAATCTAGTTGTTTCCTAATTGGAGTCGCTGCCTCGCCAGCGCGTTCACCATTTACAGTTCACTCTCCGCCAGATGTTGCTTGATGTAAATTCCTCCCCAGAAGGGGGCCCCAGGTGTCTTGGGAGAGGTGCTAACTGGCACAGGCCACGGGAGGCCTCTGCGTGGTGAGCTGGAGGAGAGCCAGTGTTCTAATGGGAGGCCAGGAAGAGAATGTCCTTGTCTATAGGGGCCGAGGGGAGTGGTTATTAAAAAACATGGGACCAGGGCCAGGTGCAGTGGTGGCTCATGCCTGTAATCCCAGTACTTTGGGAGGCCGAGGTTGGTGGATCACAAGGTCAGGAGTTTGAGACCAGCCTGGCCAGCACGGTGAAATCCCGTCTCTTCTAAAAACACAAAAAAATTAGCCGGGCGTAGTGGCACATGCCTGTAATCCCAGCTACTCAGGAGGCTGAGGCAGAAGAATCGCTTGAACCCAGGAGGTGGAGGTTGCAGTGAGCCGAGATCAAGCCACTGCACTCCAGCCTGGGTGACAGAGCAAGACTCTGTCTCAAAAACACAAAAACAAAAAAACCATGGGACGAGCAGAGTGTCTCAGTGTCATCAGCTGTCTGACAGGTGAGAGCCCACTTGGAGCCCAGCTGTGCAGCCAGAGATGGGGGGCTATTGCGCTAGCCTGCTGAGGGCTGAGGCAGTCCTTGGCCTTGACAGAAGGGGCAGGCAGACGGGCACTGCAGGGAAGCCAGCGAGCAGGAGGCCTTATTCAGCCTTGGATGGGGCAGAGAGATTGCCAAGCAGGCGCAGTAAGGAGCTGTCTGCCTCCCGAGAGGGTTTTGGGTGAGGACAGACTTTGAGTGTGTCTTGAGGGGAGTAAGGGGGAAGCAGGAGGAAGAATGAGGAGCCACCACTTACTCTACATCTGTTGTGTGCCATTTCTTCATATATTTAGCAGTCCTGCTAAGTAGTGGTTATTATGCCTATTTTTCAGATGTGGAAGCTGAGGCTCGCAGAAGTATAGTGGCTCATCTGGAGTCACAGCCAGAAAACAGAGGCACAGGGATGTGAACACAAGACCCAGGATCAGTATACCTGGAGCCTGGCCCACTACACACAGTAAAAACCACAGGAGGGCAGAGGAGGAGGAGGGCAGAGGAGGGGGAGGTCACCACGACCCTTGGTGTGCACCCAGCCACAGGAATACAGAGGTCGCTTTTCACTGTGCAGGCATGGCTCACATACTGACCCTCCCACAGGCCCCCTTCCATGTTCACAGCAGACATTGCTAATCAATCACAGCATGCCTCCAAGCACCAACACCAACAATCAAGGTTGGTAGACTGGACGGACCAATTCGCCATCCTGGGCTAGTTCTTTGATTTTAGTGGCTGAACTGTCCAATACAGTAGCCACAAGCCACATACGGTTACCGGGTGCCTAAAATGGAACTCACAACTAAAGTGCCTTTAAGTACAAACAACATGTTGGATTTCGAGACATAGTCTAACAAAAAAGAATGTAAAGTATCTAATAAATGTCGTGTTGATTACATGCCAAGATGATACTATTTTGGATATACCGAGCTAAAGAAAATATAACACTAATTTCACTTTTCTTGGGTACTTTTTAGAAATGTGGCTTACGTTCGGTTTCCGTTGGACTGCTGTGGTCTCGAGTTCAAGCTGCGCAAACAGCGCCCCTGGTGGCCGAAGCGGGTAAATTCATCTCACCAACGGCCTGTTTTTCTACTGGAGACCCAGGGCAGGTTACTCCACGGTTCTGCACCTGTTTCCTCATCTTTGAAATGGGGACAATAATAGTTCCTATCTCATAGATTGCAATTGAGGAATAGATGAGTTAAAATATGGAAAGTATGTGAAGCAGCACCTGGCACCGTAATAAGCACTGAGTGACTGTTGGCTATGTTTTTGTTATAGCATCTTGTTGACTGGGAGGTGGATTGCATGAACTTTTCTCTCCTGGACCTCCCGATCTTGGCCCCACTCCAGAACAGCCTCCACTCCGCAGGAGAGATAGGAGCTGACATCCAGCAGGAAGAGCACAGCTTCCTGCCTTGTACACCGGAAGAGGCCCTACCAGGTCGAAGCCATGAAGCCATCACTGGAGCCACTTCCTATGTCTCACTGATAAGCTTCCCCATCACCCCTCACTGGGGCTCTCGTTCCGACCTGAGCTCTTGAACCCTGAGCCCAGTTAAAATCTCTGGAGTCCTTAAAGACTCTCTTGCTGTTCCCTGACTCTCCCCATAGGGTGGTTGCTGACACTGATCCTTCCAGGAAGCTGCTTAACTCAGTCCCATTTCCCGGCAAGCTCTGAAAGTCATTAAAAATAATAGCAGTTGTGCCTTTGCAGATATAAAGCAAGAATGGCTAGTTTTGGCATTTCTGCAAAGCTCAGAAAACACAGAAAAAATAGTTTTAAGAAAGGAAGGGGGAAAGGCTTTTGTAATTCCACCACCAAGAGTCAGCCACTAGTTACTATCTTCCTAGCTCCCTTTCTAGAGCTGTGCTGTCCAATAAAAATGTAAAGTGAGGCCAGGTGCAGTGGCTCACGCCTGCAATCCCAGCACTTTGGGAGGCTGAGGTGGGAAGATCACCTGAGGTCAGGAGTTCGAGACCAGCCTGGCCAACATGGCAAAAACCCACCTCTATTAAAAATACAAAAATTAGCTGGGTGTGGTAGCATGTGCCTGTAATCCCAGCTACTCAGGAGGCTGAGGCAGAAGAATTGCTTGAACCTTGGAGGTGGAGGTTGCAGTGAACCGAGATCACACCACTGCACTCCATCCAGCCTGGGCAACAGAGTGAGACTCTGTCTCAAAAAATAAAGAAAAGAAAAGAAAAGAAAGAAAAACAAACGGTAAGTGAGCCACATAGGTAATTTCACAATTTCTAGCGACATGTTGAAAAGTAAATTTCACCTGGCTGTTGACCAGGTGGAATTAACTTTAACAATATATTTCATTTAACCCAATGTATTCAAAATATTATCATCTCAATGTATAATCGATATAGAAATATTCGTGAGATCATTTACGTTCTCCTTTTGTACTAAGTCTCTGAAGTCCCGTGTGCTGCTCGCACTCACAGCACCTTTCAATTTGGTCGAACTGCATTTCAACTGTTCAGTACCCAGGTGGCTCATGGTTACCATATCAGACAGTGCAGGCCTAGGGTGCTTTTTAAAGCAAATGGGCAAGTGTTGAGTGTGACAATATTGGACTGTCAAGGCCTGTAGAGTCGGACCCTGCTGGTCCACCCTTGCCCCTAAGCCTTGCAGTAACGAAATCCCTTCCTTCCTCGGGGCCAGCTGCTCCATGCACACCGTATAGAATCCATATACTCTTTCCCAAGAGCTCCACGCATTATTAGGTGGGGAATCATTCGATGTCAGGAAAAGAAAGGGCAAGATAGCTCCATGGTGCCCTGGGTCAACGATGGAGAAGCATGCCTCTGAGAGCCCTCCAAGGTTAAGAAACAGGGAGTCCCCAGCACCCCTCAATCATCCTCATTCACATTGCTGCTGCCCCGTTTTCCACACTTCAGTTTCCTCAGATTTCGTACTCCAGGCAGAAGCTCCAAGACGCCTAGTACTTCAGGTTTGACATCCTGCCAGCTTGGGCTCTGAGCAATGGGCTCCCCGTCCATTGCGAACCGCGTGTCTCCCAAGATGAAAGACTGTAAAAAAAAGATAAAAATAGTTCCCGGGAAAGGGACTGCTTCAGCTGGCCCAGTTTGTCGAGTCCCTGTTTCATCTCTGATGTGAATAATTCATCTCTTCTAAAATGCTGCTGTTAAGTTAGGAGCATCATTATTGCATTTTTTTTTTGATGAGGCACTTTTTAAAAAATCATAAACACCCAGCACATTAAGAGGAGAGCCTGAAGTACGTCATTTAGAGCCATTTGCTCAGGCAGAAAGCAGCGCTCGTGATCCGTGCCGTCAGCTTGTTCCCCAAGCTGACATATCAAAGCTGCCTTTGGTTTCCTCCCTTGCTTAGACTAGGGAGTGTGACCTTGTTTCTTTTGAAGAGTTTGCAGAAGTGGCCCTGGAGAAGGAAACAGCCCGGCCTGGGAAGCAGGCAGCCGGAGAGCAGGCTCTCACTCTCTGGGCCTCTTCCCAATTACCTTGTGAAGACAAGCACAAGTAAACAACTCTGGAGTGAGGCCAGCTCAGTATATGTTCTTGAAGAAGCCGAAGGGTATCTGGTGAGGCTCTGGGGATATGAATAATAATATGAGTAACAGTGACTCATGCCACCATTAGTTGATCACTTACTACATGCCAGGCTGCCCACACTAAGAGCTCTAGATGCATTATCTCATTTCAGCCTTGCAATGCTATGAAGAGGGACACTCCTATTATACCCATTTCACAGATGAGGGCACTGAGGCACAGAGGGCAGGGATGAGTCATTTGCAGGGCTGTCTGCTCTTGTCCTTCTCCACCTCTCTCAGTGGGGAGGGACACTCCCCTGTAATTGCTGATACTCCCTGGAATCCCAGCTGAGCCCAGAGCAGGTCTGCAAAGAGGTCACTGAGCTCCATGATAGCAAGGTCAAGGTCACCCTGAAACCAGCCATCTCCTACAGAGCCAGGCCGCCCTCCCCTCACACACAGGCTGCCTGGGCTCAAGCTCCACCAGCAGGCTTGGAGCAGGAGGGCTGTGTGCTGCTCTTTGTATGCACATGGGCCTGCAAACCAGCATTTTACAAAATGTATTTTAGTTGTGGGATCCTTTATTCCCATGAATACTTATCCAGAAGCCCAAAACGTAGAATAGATTTTCAGGGAGTTTCCCTGGTTGAAGAGAGGCATGGGGGACCCAGAGGCCCCTAGAACAGCCCCCCCTCAGCACCCTGGACCTGGGTGAACCAATGCTCTGAGTGACTTCTTCTTTTGACCAGATGGGTCCACTGAGTCCCCGGGAGGTCATCCGCAGGGCTAAGATTTGCCACGCACTTGCTGCGAGCCTCACTGTGCAGAAGCTCTCTAATGGCGTTTCATTCTCTCTGGTCACCCCGAAGCCTCAGGCTCCCCTAGTTCACCAAGCCCGGGTTTCTGGGAGTGAACCTGGTCCTGCTGCCTGCTCCACACCTTATACATCTTTGTCTCAGGTCTCGAGGGACAGGATGGGGGTGGCCTTGTCCCTTCTGTCCCCTCCATCCCTAATGACAACTGATGGGTTCCAGGTTTTCTTCTTCCCTTTAGCAGGAAAATGGAGCCCAGAGATTTGGTCTGGCTTCCCACGTGAAAAGTCCTCCCGTCTGCTTGGCCAGTGTTGGTGTGGGCTGACCAGGCGCCTCCTGGCCTCCGGGGCCTCCTTTCCGGTAAAATAGAGCCAGGGTGGAGGGCGGCCCCATGGGGACAAGGCTTGGCAGAGCCAGAGGTGAAGTGGCCGGCATGGCAGCTGTCCACCGCTGGGCCCAGGCCTGCCCCAGCAGTAGACACAGGGGCCCAGCTCAGGCCCCATAAGGAGGGAACTGGAAACAATTTTCCTCACCTCCCACAAATCCCATCCCAGATTCCCACCCACCAGCCTAGAGGGAGCGGAGGCCTGAGCTTATCTTCTCATGTCGGGCATGGTGCTGGGATGCGAAGGTCCCAGAATCCCCGTCTGGGCCTCTGAGCCCCGTCTTCAGAAGGCAGGGAGCCACCCTTCCGGCCTTGGGCCTACTGACATGGAACCCAGTGTCTGCTTGTCCAAGTTCAAGGATTATGAAATGTGGGTTATTGCCCTGCTCTTCTGATATTAGCTCTGTGGGGCCTCCATCCCAGCCCCCTCATCGCAGAAGACCCAAGCTTTCTGGAGACGCTTGGCCTCGTTTTATTCTCCCAAGAAGCCCCCACGGTGGGCAGAGCAAGACTTTTAGCCCCACCTCCCTAGCAGGAGAACTGAGGAGCCACGGCAGTGCCCTGGCCCCAGCTCGCAGAAGTCTGGCAAGCTCCTGGGATTTCAAATCCTCCTGGGAATTCTCATAGGAGCCAGCCCCCTTTATGCCAAGTGACTCCCACCCAGACCCATCAAACTTCACTCCCCATGAGTTTGGGGTTGGCTTCAAGCAGGTCCCACTGCAACTGGACGGGGACAGCCCTGAGTGGTGAAGCGGAGCTCTGTGGCATGTCCCCCAGCAAGGAGCCCCCGGCCACACCCACTGCCCAGGGACGCTGCCCCCAGAGCCAGACCCTCAGCCTCCCAGCCCTGGACTGAGACAGGGTGGGCTCGGGCCACACATGTGACCTCCTGTATATGTCCTGAGCTGGCACAACTGCTGGGCTGGTCAGCGCTGTGCTAGGTCTGACCCTAAGACGGAACAAACAGAGAAAAATCCATGACAACTGGACTTAGCTCAGGGTGGCCCCTGCCCTGATGCCCTCTCAACCCATAGATCTGCCCACACACTCAGGGGCATGGAGGAGCCACAGGCTGGCCAGGGGCCCAGCACCCTGGAGGGCATAGAGAGGCACGGAAGTCACCTGGGTTGGAGGGGAGGAGTCAAGGCAGCTGCAGAGAGGGAGGGAGGAGGAGGAGCAGGTCTGCCCTCTGCTCTGACACCAGGGACCTTCTGGAGCTCCCCCAGTGTCCCTCTCCCCACGCTTCTCCTCCCCTCCATGGCCTAGCTACCTCTCCTTTGCCCTCCTGGTTGCAGCCTCTGCTCCCCTCCCCATTCCACTTACCTGAGCCAGCACCACCTGGCCACATCCTGTATCTGCCCTCACTGCCACTCCCTGGGTCCCTAGTAGCCCCCTACTGTCCACAGGGACTGTCCCACTCCTCCCCACCGGGAACAGAGCCCAGCACGATGTGGCCCCTCAGGCTGTCCAGCTCCAGGACTCTTGTCTTGGCCACACCCTGCACCCTGGCCCCAGGTGCTTGGGGACGTTCCCTGCACCTCCAAGCCTTAGCCACAGGTGCATCCTCCTGCTGGAAGGTTCTCCCTCCCCTCCCCACCTACAGTTCACGCCCTAAGACTTGTCTCGATGGCCCGTCTCTGGGGCCTCTCCCCATTCCCTGGCTTATCCATAGTGGACCCCCTGGTTTGTCCAGACCTCACCCTCACCTGGACCACAGCCTGTCACAGTTGACCTGCATGCCAGCCAGTGGCTCCTCAGGGCAATGACAGCATCTTACTTTTCTTGAGCTTCTCTGAGGCCTGCCCAAGACACAGTTCAACCCATGTTTGTTGAATGAATAAATGACCTAAAATGACCTAGAATGGGGCCTTACCATTTCACACCCAGGACAAAGGCATTTGCTCCCTGCAGGTTTACTTTACCTGAACCGCCACCCTTGCTGTCCTCTGCTCCACCCTCACCTCCCACTGCCCACACTGGGTGTCCACCTTAAAGGGAACCCCAAAACCAATAAGGGAGGCATGAAATCCTGACTTCCAACTCTTCCCCGCCTGAGCTCCTCCCACAGGAACCTCCTGATGGGGCAGAAGGTTCAGGCTCACCTGAGCTGGGACCTACCTGTGTTCCTAAGGGCGTGGCCTTTCCGGCAATTGGCTCTAAGTCACCTTCAAGAGACATTAGCGTCCAGGCTCCTCTGACCCTCGAACAGGAGTTGCTTTTTGCACCTCCTGGCAGGGAGCCCCCAGTGTCCTCATCTTCTGATGTCACCTACTTCGCAGCAAGTCTCCCAAAATGCTTCAGAGCAGTTTCCATTTTTCCATGAAAGAAGTGACCTGTTTCCAGGGCTCCTTTCTCCTCCGTGCCTTTGTGGCAGAGAGAGTTGCCTTTGTCGTAAAATAATTTCGGGCACTTGCCTCTCTCTTTCACGCGGAACTGTTCAAGGTTCTTTCCTCTGACTGACTTTCATGTCGCAAAACTCCATTCAGCTTTCATCTGCCTGGGGAAGCTGTGCCTTGAGGAACCAGGGAAGGGAAGGAGTGCTCCGGACAGTGCACAGGGGATATGTAAATAGGTGCAGAACTCAGAGCCTGCCTCTGCCCCCCAGTCCACCCACCCGTCTCCAGGCGAGAACCACCCTGCCTCGCGTTCCCCCGCCTGTTCTGGGAAGAGCGCTGTGAGGCAGGCAGGGCGGAACCATCCTGAAATCCTCATCTGGATTGTTCGTTCATTCCGGTGGCAAAGAAGCTCACTCCCAGGAAACCGGGTGCATTCGAGGAAGCTGCTTCCGTGGAAAGAGCACTGGGGAAGGAGTCCAGGCCTGGGTTCAAGTGACAGTGGGTGCTGATTCTTCAGGGTTTCCACCCTTCCTGGCAGGGAGGGCCTGGCTGCATTGCCATCTCTAATATTTGCCTGATAGAAAATGGGCCTTTTCTTGGGATTTCACTGCTGCCGGAATATCCACTGCCACAGGAATTGGTATTCCTTCTCTCTAAGAGGAACCCCTAACTGTATATGCTGAGATGCCACCAGGCTAGACGCCCCCATCAGAGCTGCCACACCTCCGCGCCGTGTGGCCCTGGGTGAGCCACCGTCTCCGTGTGCCTCAGTTTCCCAACTGTGTTTCCTCAGTGTTGTGAGGACTGAGTTCCATTGCAAACCACTCTCACATGTGCCGATGGAGTGTTATGGTTTCTAAATACATGCGCCCCTCATAGGCTCTAATTCCCACCAAAAAAAAGCACTGAGGTTTTCACCAGTGAGCCAGCTGATAGCAGCCAACACAGAGCTGGGCTCACGGTAACCAGCCTCCAACCATTTCAAAGCGGCCTTCGGACCTAACTTTCCATTCCCCCTGGGCAGCTGCTCTCCTCCAAGACTCCAGCTAGGGAAGAGAACAGCCCCATCTTCTTTCTCACCTCCAAGCCAAGGGGCACTCAGCCGTGAGCTGGCTGTTCACAAATCACTCCTCTTCGTTCTCGCAGCAACCCTCACAAAAGCCCCATGTCACAGATGAGGAAACTGAGGCTCCACAGCAGGAAGCCACTTTCCCAAGGCTCCATCTTTCTCCTGGTGAGCTCCTTCCCAATGACATGGCACATATTCTGTCTGTGCAAGCCCCAAAGCCACCCCCCTGTTTTACCTGACTGGAGGCTGTCCTGCCGCAGGTCACAGAGGGCTGGGCTGGGCCGCCTGGTTCCGGTTCTGTGCTTCTGTCTCCTCTGTGCCCAGTGCTGGCAGCCAACATCCGGCTGCCCAGGAAAACTGCAGCCCCAGCAGGGTGGGCCGCCCTGGGCCACCCCCTGAACTTCCAGAGCCATTGGGTCTGCCCATCTGTGCCCATCTGTCTTGCCTGCAACCCTAATGGCAGCCTCTGTTCAGGACCCACCAGCATGAGCCAGGCCTCCCCACACCTCACAGTGCCACCTCTCTAAACCCATCCCTGCCACCGGGAGCCCAGGGGACAGTCGGAAGCCTGCTGGGGGAGGTCGGGAGATGGAGGCTAAAGGGGAGAGCACCAAAGTGAGGAGGGGTTCCAGAAGTTAGGCTGAGGGTAGACCCTGCTGCCCCCCCAAAAATCACCATCCAGTGGGGTCATTATTTTTTAATCGGGGAGGCATTGTACATGTATTTCTTAAAAATTAGGAGGGAAGGACGTCTGCAGGCTCGCTTCCTGCATTGGAGTCACCAGCAGCTCACGCCTCATTGCTCCTGTCTCCTCCAGCTGTAATTAAGCCAGATATACCAGGCACTGCTGCCTGCCCAGCTCCAGTCCCAGTGCAGCAATCAGCTCTCAGTTAAATGAGAGGGATAAATAAAGGCAGACCAGGAGCCCAAGGACAACAGCCCCCGGTTACCGTCCTCCGCAGACCCAGACCACCCAGCTGCCTTGGTCACTGTGCAGTCAGAGGATGGGCAGAACACGCAGGGCCTCCTTGGTGGGAAGCTACGGACATGTGGGGAGCGCCACGCAGGGCCTCAGTTTTCTCATCTGTAATATGGGGGAGCAGACAAGTCCCCCACGTTACCCTCTGCAGGCCTCACTCTGGTCCTGTCCACTTTAGCCATCGCCTCTTGACCTCCTGAGTCAGACCTGCAGAGGCAGGCCTGGGAATCTGCACTTCCCAAGGTGCCCCAGGGAGCCCCTCCGTGGAACCACCTGTGCCAAGGCCTGGGAGGAGGATAGGTGGCCAGAGGATCCTGGGGTCCCTCTCCCAGCCCAACTCCACCCCCAGACCCTGTGGCTGCTCCCCCTCTGCAAAGGCACCAGGAGGGAGGTCAGGCCCTGTTGGAGCCAGCGTCGCAGGTCAGTGCCCCGGGCAAGTGGGTGCTGCGGTGGCCTCAGGCCACAAGGGGGCAGAGGCGCCCAGCGAGGCTGCAGCCTTGGCTCTGGTAAGCCGGGTCCGCTGGCTGCGATCTGGGGTCCTGCGCGCCCGCTTTCCACTGCAGAGGAGACCCCGGGGGGCAGGGTCGGGCAGGGGCCTCTCTGTGTGGCCTGGGTGGTCCTCGGGTCCCCAGCCCCTGCCCCCGCCTCTTCTGGAAAGCTCCTTACAGCACTGCCCAGCCCTGCTGCCTCCCAGCCCTGACACAGGAATTCCCGTCTCACTCCAGCGCCCGCCCTCCCCTTCCAGGCGGCTTCATCCCTGCCTAATTCTGCCCTCACTCGCCCCATTTCACAGGAGAAGTAAACAGGCCCAGAGAGGGCAGGGGCTGGAGCCAAGGCCCTCCCTTCTGGAGCAGCAATCCTAGAATTGGGAAACTTTGCCTTTTGTTGTGGTGAGAAACGCTGTTGAGAATTTCTTAATTCCCCTTTGGAAAAAAGACAGGTTGTGCTGTGTGCAGAAATCGTTATTCAAAAATTACAGACTCTGGCTGTTTCTATGGAAACATTTTTTCACCTTATGCAAATGAAGCAAGAGGCATGAAAACAACGCCTTCCTTTTCTGCCCCCCCTTCTTTCTTTTTGGAACCTTGAAAAGCGGCTGCTGAAAGTTTCGTCCTCTGCAGGGATGCTGAAGGCGGCCTCTGACACTGTGGGGAGCGTTTGCTTCATTCACTCCGGGGTCTTTGGAACCCTGGGCCGAGCCGAGACTCAGGGTTCCCCGGCCAATTACTCTGAGGCCCAGCTCCATTTACTCCCACTCTGATCATTACAGAAGGGTGGGTGTCAAATGTCACTCCAGAGTGTCTCCCCTGTCCCCTTGAAGGGGAACCCCTGCTTCCCACCACAATTCCTTCAGGAATCTCCACAGCAGGAGGGAAACTGCCCACCTCCAGAGCACCCCTCGTTTGCCCAGCCTGGACTGGCATTCTGTTGACCAGCCAACCTCTGCACCCACTCCTGCCCTCATCTCTGCCTCCACGGGGGCTCCCAGAGCCAAAGGACGGGAATGTTTGGCGTATCTTTCCTCCGGTTTTGATTCAAGCTCCCACATTGGTGCCTTCCAACTGTGTGGTCTTGGACAAGTCTCTTTGCCTCTCTAAGCCTCGTTTTCTCCCGTCACCCCCACCCTGCATAGCTGGGGGTGATAGCACCCACCTTGCAAGGTTGCAAGGAGGGTAACACGGAACGACCATCTTCAGTACTTAGCGCACAGTAGGGATTAAATGTGTAGGAATCCCCCAAGTTGCTCCTAGAGGAGCGGGGAGCCAGGGTGAGAAGAGGCTCGCTGGTGTGTGTGCTGCATGGGATGTGGCTGCCCCGGGGAAATTTGCTTGAAGCCATCCAAGAATCTCATCTCCAGCTGTTTGTGGCTGGGGCGGCCACCAGGAGGCAGTGTCTTGCAGCAGCCACAGCGCCGAATTTGTAGCCCAGAGACCTGAGTTCAAGCTCCAACTCAGAGGTGTCTTCACTGGCTGATCTTGGAGACTATTTCCCCTCCCCAAGCCTCCGTTTTCTCATCCACAGGGGGCCACATCATCTCCTGCACGCCCCACAGGCTGCAAGGGGACCCCTAGCTAAAGGCTGTAGGAAGTGGGCACATGTACCCTGACTGATACAAAATTGGTACCAACAGTGGTTCCAGGTGATGGATGGGATTTGGGGATGGGTTTGGTCATGCCTTTGGACTTGAACACAGAGCTGAGCTCCTTGCCAATGGGAAATGGGATGTTAGTAACCCCTATATGGCTCAGCATTGCCATCAATCAACTATCACCTGCTGTTGACTGCGATGAACTGGCTCCCATCTAAGGAACCCACGTGGCTCCTGAACTTGACCATAACGGCAGTAATGATGACTATAAAGATTTTGGTGAGGTGTGGATACTTTTGAGTGTACGCAAGCTCTTACGAAGAGAAAATGGAAAGCTTGGATCAGTTAGCCTTCAGCTCAAGTCACAGTCTGAGAACCAGCGAGCTTCGGTGACAGCTGTAAAAGAAGCTCTTATTTCATTTAGCTGCAGGGCTGATGCTGATGAAAATCAGATACAAGTTTAATTGTGCAGGATGCTGAGGTATAACAATTGAATTCATGCTCTCAACAAGTTTCTCATGTGAAAGTTAGAGCCCTGATTAGTGAAGAATCAGATCTCAAAACTTGGAATGAAAACATCTGATTGGATCCAAATGAGACTGTCAATCTTGAGTCCCCAAGTCACACGGAGCCTCCCTTGCAAGTGGAGGTGGCTAGCCGTCTCATGTCAGAAGAGACTGGCTCTCCTCTGCTTGAAAACCATGGGATAAACTCACCCAGGGCAGATGCCCTGGAAGGAGGTGCCCGTTCATCTCAAGATCCATCACAGCTACCCTGTTGTCACTAGACCCACAGCTGGGCTCCAATCCCAGCATGTTGCAGGGACAAGTACACACTTTACCACCAAAAGAATTACAAGACTTTGCTTCTATATGTGGGCAGAAACCTGGGTACCACATGCAGAGTGGATTCTATGGGTGTTAGACCACGGAGGGAGGAATATTAATACAACATCAGACCAGGCCACATGTTTTGGCATAGCTGCACTTACGACAGAATCTGAATTCAAAGTGCTAGCTTGTGTAACTATGCATTAATCATCTATTGCCACGTAACAGATTACCACAAACTTCAAGGCTTACAACAGCACACACTTTTAATCTCACAGCTTCTATGGGGTAGGAACCTGGGCATGGCTGAAGTGGCTCCTCTGGGCCAGGATTCTCATGGGGCAGCAATCCAGGTGTCAGCCAGAGCTACAGTCTCATCAGAAGAGTTCCCTGAGAAACCACCCAGTTCCAGGCACACGAGGTTGTTGCAGGAGTCAGTTCCCTGCAGGCTATTGGGCCGAAGGCCTCAGTTACTGAGTGGCCTGGCTGAAGGCTGCCCTCATGGACCTCTTCAGCATGGTTACTTATTTATCAAAGCCTGCACGCTGAGAAGGCAACTGAGAGAGCCTGCTACCACCTTATAGAAGCTAATCACACCGGTGACCACCCATCAGCTCGGTCATATTCTGTTGGTTCAAAGCATGTCACAAGCCCACCTATACTGAAAGGAAGGGAGTTACATAAAGGAATGAATAGCAGGAGACAGGGATCATTGGAAGTTTCCCTGCCACCAGCAGAAGGTGGAGCTAACCGATTATTTGGTTGGTTCTTGACTAAAACTTGGACTCACCTGTGACCTGCAGGTAATGAAGTTGAGATGGTAGAGCTTCCCTGGCATGAGGCGGAGGAGGGAACTCAAATGCTTAGTGGATAGGAATGCTGGGCTGGATCTATCAAGTGAAACCTGCACACCCATCCCTCAACTGTGTTCTGCAAGAGGGCCCAGGAGATACTTCCTTCACCGAGGAACTGAAAAATACGGTGGTGAGCGGCACGTCTGCATCCCTGAAAATCTCTATGGTTGCAGTCCTTTATAGGCCAGGCATGACAGCAGGAGATGCTGCCACCGAGCTGCGTGCCCTGATTTCAACGAGAATGATGAGATTGCAGAGTGGCAGAAGCCAAGTGGCATCATCACTTCACT
Source organism: Rhinopithecus bieti (assembly GCF_001698545.2). Lineage (NCBI taxonomy): Eukaryota > Metazoa > Chordata > Mammalia > Primates > Cercopithecidae > Rhinopithecus > Rhinopithecus bieti. The sequence goes on from NW_016810565.1 coordinate 4,566,230, forward strand.
GCCGAAGACAACGTGGGTACATCCAGCATCAAGGACAGCAGGGATGCAGAAGCAATCAACACGCCTTGGCCCACACAGATCTTTGGTGATGGCGAATTCATCATGGTGTCCCCGGGAGTGAAAGAGATGGGCAGCCTGCTACAACCTTGGTTTAGATAGGAAACACAACCGGGGGAGCACAGACCTGGTAGCCTCGAGTCTGACTTGAGTTGTTGCAATGAAGAATCGTGGCCTCTTACCCGACTTCCAGATCTCAGCAAATTCATAGACCCTGAGCGACTTGGTTGAAGGGGAGGCCAGCATGGCTGTGCATACTGTCCACCTTCCTCCAAGCCATGTCCACGGGGACCTGTGGCCTTTTACTACAGGGAGTGTGCAACAGGGAAAGGAAATGCCTAGATGGTTTGAGGATTGCTAGATAGTGGTTCTGAACCAATACTAATTCCTGAGGGCCCAACATTCCACCATGCCCCAGCAATCTAAAAGGAGGTGGACAGTGGGAAGATGATAGATAGACTCTTAACTCAGGTCTGGTTCACAGTGGGCCCAATTGGTCCATGGGCCCCACCCCCACCAGTGGTTATCTCTCCAGCTCTTACATGTATAATTGGAGGAGACATACTTAGCAACTGTCAGCATCCCCACATTGGCTCTGTGACCCATGTGATGAGGGCCATTATCACAAGAAGGACTTAGTGGAAATCCCTGAAACTTCCACTCCCATTCAAGTGAGTGAACCAGAAGCTATACTTTCTCCCAGGGGAATTTCAGAGATTAATGTCACTTTCAAGAGGCAGAGGTGTTCATACCTACCACACTCCGTGGAGTTTCCCGGTTTGTACTGTTCAGAAGTCAGGTGGAACGCTGCCACCAGCAGACACAGCAATGGTTTCTCTGAGTTGGAAGATGAGGCTATCACCTGGCTGTTTTGGACTCCTTAAGCCACTGAATCAACACAAAAAGGAAAGAGAAGAAATGACTCTACTCACTGGAGTGATTGATCCTGATTAGCAAGGGGAAACTGGGCTTCTGCTACACAATGAGGACAGAGAGGAACATATCTGAAACTCAGGATTCTCCAGGGCCCCTCTCCTAGTTCTCCCATGACCAATATTAATGGTGTCTTAGCCTGTTTGCTATAACAAAATACCACAAATCAAACGGCTTATAAACAACAGAAATTGATTTCTCACAGTTCTGGAGCCTGGAAAGTTCAAGATTAAAGCACCAGCAGATTCAGTGTCTGGTGAGGGCCTGCTTCCTCATAGATAGCAGTTTCTCGTTGTGTTCTCACGTGGTGGGAGGGGCAAAGAGCACTCTGGGTTTTTTTGTGTTTTTTTTTATAAAGGCACTAATCACAGTCATGAGGGTTCTGCCCTCATCATCTAATCTCCTGTTTTAGTCTGTTTTGTGTTGCTATAACAGACTATTCCAGACTGGGTAATTTATTATAAACAGAAATGTATTTGACTCAAGGTTCTAAAGACTGAGAAGTCCAACAGCATGGTGCCAGCATCTGGTGATGGCCTTCGTGCTGTGTCATTCCAAGGTGGAAGGCAGAAAAGCAAGGGCAAAGGTGAAGGAGGAAGGGGATCCAAACACACTTTTATAACACACCCACTCTCATGATAGCTAACTCACTCCCACAATAATGACATTAATCCATTCATGAAGGCAGAGTCCTCATGATCTAATCACCTTTTATCAGACCCTGTCTCCCAGCATTGTTGTATTGGGTATTAAGTTCCCAAAACACAAACTTTGGGGGACACATTTAAACCATAGCATCTCCCAAAGGTCTCATGACCTAACACCGCCACCATGGGGGTTAAGATTTCAGCATATGAATTTTGGAGGGACATAAACATTCACTCCATAGCCTTTTTCTCTTGGCCCCCCAAATTTAATGGGCTTCTTGCATGCAAAATGCATTCATTCCATCCCAGTTGCCCAAAACATCTTAACTTGTTCCAGCATCAACTCAAAAGTCTAAAGTCCAAAGTCTCATCTAAATATCATCTGTGTCAGATATGGATGAGACTCAAGGTATGATTCATTCTGAGGCAAACTGCTCTCCAGCTGGGAGCCTGTGATATCAAACATGTTATGTGCTTCCTAAATACAATGGTAGAACAGGCATAGGATAGACATTCCCATTCCAAAACAGAAAAATAGGAAAGAAGGAAGGAGTGATAGGTCCCGGCCAAGACCAAAAACCTAAAGGCTTCAAAAATTATCTTCTTTGGCTTGGTTATCTGCCCTCCAGGCTCACTGGGGTAGGGATCCTGCCTGTTGAACACACAGTGGTGGTGGTCCTGCCTCCATGGCTGTGCTGGGCACACCCCATACTACAGCTCTCACAGGTTGGGATTTCATGCCTGTGGCACTCCCAGGCTAGAATCATATTCCAATGGCTCTGCTGGTCTGGGTTTGTGGAGATGGTCCCACCCACTGGCTATGGTGGGTATTATTCTAGTAGGGGCTGTCTATGATGGTCTTGTCCCTGCAGTGTTTCTCTCTCTGGGCCCTGAGGCCCTTTGGAGCATCCTTTGAAATCTGGAGGGAGGCAGCCAAGCCTCTACAGCTTTGCTGGGCACAGTGTATGCCACATTAGGGCCTGCAGAAGCCACATCTGGGGTGGATAAGGAGCTCAGCACTGGAGTGCATGGAGGGAAATGGAGGCTGCAGTGCAGTATGGCAGTGGTGGTGGCCCCTTCTTTGATATCATTTTGCCGTCCAGGCCCTGGTACTCTGGGCCTGTGAGGGAAAGAACAGTCCCCAATTCTTCCATCATTTTGGACAACAGGTTCTGGCTTCTGTTCAGATCAAGCTTGTCCAACCCATGTCCCATGGGCCTCATGTGGCCCAGGACAGCTTTGAAGCCCAACACAAATTCATAAACTTTCCTAAGACATTGTGAGATTTCTTTTTTTTTTTTTTTTTTTTTGCAATTTTTTTAGTTCATCAGCAACGGTTAATGTTAGTGCATTTTATATGTGGCCCAAAACAGTTCTTATTCTAATGTGGCCCAGGGAAGCCAAAAGATTGGACACCCCTGGTTTACATGGTTGACTAATCTTCCCTGTTGTCTTAATGAATAGCTCCTGGCTTCTGTTGAGATGGCCAATCCATACTTATCTCTCTCTCTCTCTCTTTTTTTTTTTTGAAAAGGAGTTTCTCTTCTGTCACCAAGGCTTGGGTGCAATGGTACGATCTTGGTTCACTGCAACCTCTGCCTCCCAGGTTCAAGCAATTCTCCTGCCTCTACCTCCTGAGTAGCTGGGACTACAAGCATGTTCCACTATGTCTGGCTAATTTTTGTATTTTTAGTAAAGACAGAATTTCGCCATGTTGGCTGGGCTGGTCTTGAACTCCTGACCTCAGGTGATCCACCTGCCTTGGTCTCCCAAAGTGCTAGGATTACAGGTGTAAGCCACCGTGCCTGGCCTACACTTATCTATTTATCAGTCATTTAGCCACATCCTTGTTCTCTCATATATGTTTTGTCATTTTTTCCAATATGGATAGGATGAAAATTTTCCAAATGTTTAATTTCTGCTTCTCTTTTGATTGACAATTCTGCCTTTGAATCATTTCTGTTTTCTCACATTTTACTATAAGCAGTCAAGAGAAACTAGGCTACACCTTCAACACTTTGCTTAGAAATTTCCTCCATCAAATACCCAATTTCATTGCTCACAAGCTCTACCTTCTGCAAAACACTAGAACATGAACACAATTCAGCCAAGTTCTTTGTATTTGTAACAAGGGTGGCCTTTCCTTCCTTGTCCAATGATACATTTCTCCTTCTGTCTGAGGCCTCATCAGAATGGCCTGTACCATCCATATTTCTACCAACCTTCTATTAATGACTGCTTAGGTATTCTCTAAGAAGCTTGAGGCTTTTTCTGCAGCTCTGCTCCTCCCTCTCTGGGCCCTCAATAGAATTCCCCCTTGTGGTCCACTCACAGCAATGTAGGCTTTTCCTAGAATGCACCTCAAAACTCTTGGCAGTCTGTACCCATTACCCAGTTTCAAAGCCACTTCCACATTTTTAGGTATGTGTTACAACAGCACCTTTACTTCTCCATACCAATTTTCTGTCTTAGTCCATCTTGGCTGCTATAACAAAATACCATAAACTAAGTGTCTTATAAACAACAGAAATGTATTTCCCATCGCTCTAGAGGCTGGTAAGTACAAGATCAAGGGGCTGGCAGATTTGGTGTTTGGCAAAGGTCTAGATTCCTCATAGACAACATCTTCTTGTTGTATCTTCACATGGTGGGAGTGGAAAGCTAGCTCTCTGGATTTCATTTGTAAGGGCACCAATACCCATGAGGAGTGCTCACCTCTCAAAGGCCCCACCTCCTAATACCATCACCTAGGGGTTTTGGATTTTAACGTACGGATTTTGCAAACATTCACGTCCTAGCAAATGGTTAATGGAAAAGAACAGCAACAAAAAACGTGCATGGTGACAGAGGACTCACAGCCTTCACGAAGGGAGACTAGGCTCACTCCACTTGTTAGAGGCCAGCTGAGGTTCTGGCTAAGGACAGGGGAAATGCAGAATGGGAAGCCATTGATATCAATTCTAGCCTCACCATTACCTTACAGAAATGAGTCCCATAGTAGTTATTTTCTAACTTGTTTGTTTTATGTGCATACTTATCTGTATAGGCTAATCGTTTGTTTGTTTGTTTGTCTTTGAAACTGGGCCTCACTTTGTTGCCCAGGCTGGAGTGCAGTGGCACTCATTACAGCCTCAACCTCCCAGGCTCAAGTGATCCTCCCATCTCAGCCTCCCAAGTAGCTTGTACTGAGGCAAGGCAAGTACCACCATGTCCAGCTAATTTTTAAAATTTTACGTAGAGGTGGGGTCTTCTTATGTTGTCCAGGCTGGTCTTGAACTCCTGGGCTTAAGTGATCCACCTCGTTCAGGCTCCCAAAGTGCTGGGATTACAGCCATGAGCCACTACACCCAGCCTAGACTAATTATTTTCTTCCCCCTCCTTTCCATTTTTATTTTATATCCAAACTGTTGGAAGTTAACTTCACAGTTTAGTGTGTAGGTAATAAAATATTTAGTGGAAATGCAAATGAATTTGAGGAGTAACTCACACAGTCAGTGACAGAAACAATGGGTGCCGGACTGCACGTCTCCTCATTTCAGGGAGAGGGCAGAAACTGTCACGTGTAAGATCTGTAGCTGGATCTTGTTAGATGGAGATATAAAGTTGTTTTGCTGCTGTACAGGAGTCCAAATGTGTGTAGTACACATGGAAAGTGAGTAGCCAAAGGGGTGGACCATGCCAGTTATCAATGTATTGTCTCCCAGCTCCAAATCTGCCCTGCATTGGCTGTTGTATTAAAAAGTGAGCTGGTGCCTTTGTGATTTTCTTTGCCTGCCGACACCACGTTAAGCTTTGTCAGCAGAGGGCGCTGGAGAGACAGGACAGCAGGCAGGGATTTTCCCTCCCGGTTCTGGGTGCTGACTGGGCAGGCTCCTGCAGTGTGGGCGGCCTCTCCAGCATTGCGGTGAACGCAGTTGGCAGCTTCCCTCTGCTCTCTCTAGGGTGGGTTTGTAGCAAATATCTCCCCATAAACAGCCTCCCCAGCAACCTAAAGGGTGGATTCCCAGCAAGCTCTGTTGGTGCAGCCCACAGCCACATCCACTAAGCCACAGCTGTGGCCTCCCCACTGAGCCCTGGTTGGGGGAAGGTCTTCCTTGGCTGCTCTGTCTCAGAGCTGGGGTAGCAGCTGCTCCTTATACCTGCAATCACTAGGTTCTTTCACATTCCCTTCACTCCTTACTACCCAGTCCCTCATTACTGCAGATCCCTGTTATAATCAATAATCTACGAACTTTCCTTGATCGGATTACTGTGTGGATTCTGTCTCCTGTCTTGAGTCTCGCTGCTACACTGAGCTGAAAACCAGGAAGTTAGGGCATGGCTTAGAATGATTTCAACTGCAATAAGTCCTTCTTAAGAGGTCACTGTGTGCCAGTCACTGCACCCTGAGATACAGCCATCAAAGGGGCATGGTCTCTGCCCTGGCAAGTTGACAACCTAGGTGGATAGACAGACACTAGGCAAAGTGTCACGGGCAAAGATGTGGCTGCACGAGAAAATGTCCTATAGTGTTAAGAGCTGTGAAGCAAAATTAAAGGGGCAATTCAACGCAGTGGCCATGGCTGGGAGCGGGCAGCAACTCTAGGGGGTGTTCAGGGAAGGCCTCTGTGTGGAGGTGATGTTTGAGCTGAGATTGAAGAAGCACAAGGAACAACTGGGGCAGAGGTATCATTCCTGGTGCAGACATGGCGATGGCAAAGGCCCCAAAGTGAGCATTGATCTGGCATTTTTGTGCAACAGGAAGAAGACTAGGAGTTCCAGGAAAACTGGAGGAGGAAGTGGTAGAGAACAGGTCTGAGAAAAGACAAGGGACAGATGATGGGGGCCTTGCAGGCCAGAGTGGATGTTATTTGAAGTCAGTAGAAAGTCCCTGGAGGGGTTTCATCCAAATATGCATAAAAAACATTTTTTAAAACGTGAAGATTCCCTTTGGTAGGGTGGGGGAACGTGGGAGACATTGCACCCCATTTAGTGCTGTATTGCAGCATGTTACTGTTGCTATTGCTGTTGTTGTGAACACCTTGTGCATGTCTTGTTCCTACAGTCATTAGTTTTACAGCTCCCTCCTCCAGGCAGTCTTCTCAGACCTTCGCTGGCCAAGCTCATCACCTCCTCTTTGCTCTGCAGTTCCACCCCAAGCCTCTTGTGCTTTTCCCGGCTGCTCTCACTCATTCACAGTGGAGACATCTGTCTCCTGGTCAGTCCCTTGCCCCTTCCTGTCTCCGCCACTGGAATCCCACTCGCTCAGTGAGGACAGCATTGACCGGCCCACTGAGGTCGACTAAATGAGGCCGGGAACAGTGGCTCACACTTGTAATCCCAGCACTTTGGGAGGCAGGGTGGGTGGATCACTTGAGGTCAGGAGTTCGAGACCAGACTGGCCAACATGATGAAACCCCATCTCTACTAAAAATACAAAAATTAGCCGCGCATTGTGGTCTGCCCCTGTAATCTCAGCTACTCGGGAAGCTGAGGCAAAAGAATCGCTTAAACCTGGGAGGCAGATGTTGCAGTGAGCCAAGTTTGTGCCATTGCAGTCTGGGTGACAGAGAGAGACTCCATCTCAAAAAAACAAAAACAGACTAGATGAATACAGCTGACACCATACCTCGTACCAGGAATGTTTAACCAAAACAGCAGAAATAAGACCCTGTGAGGCAGGGTGGCAAGTGTTCCTGTCCCCATTGTACAGAGTAACAAGACCAAGGTCCAGAGAGGTGCTCAGGGTCACACAGCACATGGGTGGTGCCAACTCCAGGGTCAGTGCCACAGAACCTGGCCTCTCTGCACCTCCTGTGTAGGAGCAAGGCACACAGCTTTCTTGCTGGTGCAACTGGGGAAACCGAGGCCAAGTCCCAAACCACCCAGCTAGGGGAAATGTGTGCCTCTCACACTCAGGTTGGTGTGACCGAGAGTGATCAGGCACTGGTTTGCCTGGGCGGGCAATTGCCAGGGTGGGGGAGGGCAGGTCAGGCTTTCTCTGGCCAAGAGGGACTCAAGGGCTAGAAAATCATTACAGGTGGATGAATTATTCACAGCACCGTCAACCTCCTCAGGCCCCGACTGTGCTGTACAGCCCAGGGCATCTTATTACCCATGTGTGATGGCCTCTTTCTCTGTCTCAGAAGAAAGTGATTCAACACCATCAAATATTAATTTGGGGCAGCAGACACAGTGGCCACTCACATACTGGTCCTTCAATACTGCCCCAGCAGTCACAGATGACGCTAGCCCAGGAACTGGAGACGTGTCCAGCAGGGCCCAAGAGGGCACACCTTTCCTCCAGCCCAAATCACAAGGCCCCCGCAACAGCCTCAAACCTCAGTCTACAACCTCAGGCGCACCGGAAATGCTACCTACTTTGTTTTCCTAAAATGGAGTTTCATGTTGATTTTGCACACTGTTCTCAATCTTGGTTTGGAGTCCCTGTCTCTGCCCCTGGTCCCTCCCAGGGCTAAGAATCAGAGGAGCCCTGGGGTGTCTGTACTAGTTTGCTGCAGCTGCCTTAACGAAGTGTCACAGACTGAGGGGCTCAAGCAACAGAAATCTATTCAGTCGGGGTTCTGGAGGCTAGAAGTCTGGGATTGAGGTGTTACCAGGGTCACGCTCCTCTGGAGGCACTAGGGGAGGATGTTGTCTGGCATCCGAGTCTGGTAACTGTACTCTCTGAAGTCTGGTAACTGCTGACAACCTTTGGCTATGGCCAGATCATTCCCATTTCTGCCTCCGTCTTCATATGGCTTCTCCCCAGGTCAGGTATGCCTCTGTGGCTGCTCCTCTTCTTCTTGTTTTGTTTTGTTTTTGAGATGGACTCTTGTTCTGTCACCCAAGCTGGAGTGCAGCGGTGCAATCTCAGCTCACTTCAACCTCTGCCTCCCAGGTTCAAGCGATTCGCTTGCCTCAGCCTCCCGAGTAGCTGGGATTACAGGTGCCCACCACAATGCCTGGTTAATTTTTGTATTTTTAGTAGAGATGGGGTTTCACCATGTTGGCCAGGTTGGTCTTGAACTCCTGACCTCAGGTGATCCTCCCTTCTCGGCCTCCCAGAGTGCTGGGATTATAGGTGTGAGCCACCACACCCAGCCTCTCTCGTCTTATAAGAACACCAGTCCTTGGATTAGGGCCCACCTTATTCTGGTATGACCTCATGTAACTGAATGACATCTGCAATGCCCTGTATCCCCCAGGCCTGTCTATCCATGTCCCAGGTCCCCTGGATTGAAGTTACCTGCTTATGTGTCTGCCCTTCAGGGTCAGCTCCTTGGAGTGGGGCCCAGTTCTCTATCACCAGCCTCAGCCCAGGTAAGGGTTCCAAAAGTGTAAGCTGTTATCAAGATCAGTTTACCTCCTAGCCCTTCCTCCTCTGCCCTGGGCCCCCCACACCGTCCTCATGCCCCTCCACCTTGAGCCGGCCCCTGTCCCCTCAGTTCTCACACTCTGGTCCTCATTCATCCTGAACCCAGGCCCACGACCTCAATGCCCCCTGGCTTCTAAATAATGATGACTTCCGCACCTCACCTCCTTCCCAGTCTGCTTCTCGCCTGGCCTGGGATGGTGACTTGGTGAGGAGGATACAGGGATGAGTCTGGAGCTGTCCAGAGGCCAGTGGGAGCAGCTCATCTGTAAAGAGACAGCACAGGGTGCTGCGGGGCCGAGGGGGCCTGAGGAGCACAGCGTGGGGCGGTCAGAGAAGGTCTCCCCGGGGCTTCATGGGAAGGCTGGACATAGCCAGGAACAAGGAGGGTGTCCAGGAGCAATGGCTGGAGGCAGAACCACTGCCAATAGTCAGGTGTGTCTGTCTGCAGCACTGAGGGCCTTGAAGGCAGGCTGGGGAGGGAGCAGAGCAATCCAGAGAGGCCCCCATGCCCAGCAGGTAGGACCTGGCCAATCTGCACTACATCCAAATAGAGGCAGCACTGCCAGCAGCTGAGACGCAGCAGGGACTGGAGGCAGAGGACGCAGGGGAAGGAGAGCTGAGGCCCAGCAAGTCGCAGTGACCTGGAGGGGGCAAAGCCACACCTGAGTGTGGGGGCCAGGTGGGAGGCGGGATCCCAGCCCACCTACTGAGCCTCACTGCCTCACTGAGCCATGGAACGGGGCCACTGAGGGGGCGTGGCCACCCGGAGCTTAGCCTCAGAGCCAAACTGGCCAGAAGCCAAAGTCAGCAGCCGCACATCTCTGGGAAGGGATCCTGTGCAGCTCACTAAAGCCTCATGCCTCAGTTTTCTTATCTGTAAAATAGGGATAAAGCAGCAGTTTGAATGGTACCTGGTGCTTGTTAAGTTCTTAACTAGTGTTACCAACTTCCCTTACTGTTTGTTATTAATTACCTTATTAAATCCTCCCAGCACCCTGTGGGAGTAGCCCTCATTTTCCTCATCTACAGTTGAGGAGACTGACTAGCACAGGAAGTGAGCGGCCCAGAGTCCCGGGAGTGCTGAGCATTTCCTGCATGCCAGACACGGGACTGTGTCCTCTCCACCCAGGCTTTCAGAGCAGGACTAGGATTCCAGCCCCCACGAACCAGACTAGAAGCAGAGGCTTGAGACAGCCCAGACTGCCAGGAGGCAGTGGCAGGGCGGACACTTCAACCCAGATCCCCCAACAGCAGAGCCTATGCTCTCAACACCCGGCCTGCCAGGGCCCACCACATCCTGACTCCAGAGGCTTCCTCAGCAGGGTCCATGGCTTGTTTTCTTTCATACTCGTGATTCACGTTCTGAAGACACCATATTGCAGGAACAGCACATTCTCCAGGGCCCACATTGGAAGAATGCACGTGTCAGGACAGCCCAGGACTGACTGAGCATCCCCCATCAGGGATTTGTATTTCCGTCATCCCCACTTCCCCGGGAAGCGGCCAGGACCCTCAGAGGAGGGATCAGGGAGACCCGGGGAGCCTGCGGTGGCAGCTGTGATGGCCTCCTGTGGGCCGGGATCCACTTAACCCAGAGCATCGGCTTGGTGGCCAGGAGCCTGTGCAGAGGCAGGGCACCGTCTCCCACGACCAGGGTGCCACCCGGCGATTTTAACCATAGTGCAGGTGCGAGCCACGGTCTGTTTATATCTACATCTTTGTTGAACACTCATTCCTTTATGCAACAAAAGCTTGTCAAGGCCCTATGTGGGGCAGGCATCCCCTCCACATACTGGGACACAGAAGTGAATAGACCCAGGTCCAGTGGATGAGACAGAAATAAGCAAGTCATTGCCCCATTCATTAATTCATGACATGCGAAGTCAGCCGGGGAGATGTGGGGCACAAGAAGCCCACAGCAGGGGGGCCCTAGAAGACTCCCTGGAGGCAGAAACAGCTAGAAAGAGGGTGAGCAATGGGAGGAGGAGACAGCCAGGCAGCGGAGGGGCCTCTGCAAGGCAGAGGGGCATCCCTGATGTTTTTTCCTCTCTGGATGTCGGCCCGCACCCTGGCAGTGCCCGTCACCAGGTGTGCTCACTCTGACGTTCACAAGTTGGTTGAGGGGCTCCTCTGCGTCAGGCTCTGCCTGGGCTCGGGGACATGCAGGTAGAACCCACATCCTGCCTTCCGAGACATGCCCCAGCGCGTTCTCCCTCCCGCTCCCTTTCTCACAGTGCGCCCTCTGCCGTATGGCTCAGCCTTGAGGATTCTTGCTCTGGTGGGGGGTGGGTACCACTGAGAATCGAGGGCATGATTGGGGTTGGGAGATGGAGCCTCTGACCTAGAAGCCTCCAGAGTGTTCTGGAAACTTGGCCAAGTCCTGGGAAGTCCCCATGGAGCTACTCAGGTGGGGTCTCCAGGATGGCAGAGGGAGGCGTCTCGGGCAAACCCTGCGCGTTAGGCCTTACTCACAGCCGGCAGCAGATCCTCACCACTCCCCCCACCAGCCTGGTCAACACATCCTCCACCCTGAAGCCAGTGAGCTATAGAGAGCCAACTCCCACTATGTCGTGCCCCTGCTTAAAAGCCTTCATGGATCCCCACTGCTCCCAGCAAAGAGGTCAACTCCCAAACTTCCTGGGCCCTTCTTCTGTCCCAACCTCACATGCCTCACCCTCCCTGGAAGGCTCATTTCCACCTTGTCTGTCTTAGACTCCTCTGCATCCCCCAAATGCCCTCTCAATGTGCCCTTCTCTGGGGTGCCCTCCTCTGGGAAGCCCTCCCTAACTTCCTTCCTAGCAAACCACAATCCCTTGTGCTCAGCTCTGCTCCAGCCCAGAGCTCAGGGAACAGGACCTGTCTCGCCCCACATCATCTCCCCTTGGACTTTCAGTTTCTCAGGGCCAGGGGCCGTTGTTGCCCCTGTCTCCCCGGCACTGCTGCCCCTGTCTCCCCTGGCGTCCTCCCATCCATTCATGCATACTTAGTGCATTTCTGTGAGCCAGGCCCAGGTCAGACAGGAGCCTTGCCCTGTAAGAAGTATTCCAGGGAAGGTGCCAGGCCCCCGGTTGTGCCAGATGCTGGAGGTGAGCTTTCTCTGAGCATCCTTGGAATGACCTTGTGGTGAAGGGATGGCTGCACTCCCTGAACAGGTGGGGAAGCCGGGCTTGGAGAGGGGCGATACCTGGCCCACCATTTAGTACTGTAATTCAAGCCTGCCTCACTCCAAACCCTGAGCTCACTCCAAACCCTGAGCTGTCTCCCAATGGCGGAGACAATTTTCAGGGAAGGGGCATCTTCCTGAGATCTAAGGTCTGCAGGGGGCAAGTCAGACAAGAGCAGTGCCCTGCCTCAAGGGGCTGGAGACAAACAGTGACCAAGGCTGAGGCCCAGCAGGCAGCGGGGACTGTGTGCCCAGGGCTGGGGTCAGGCCAAGGGGAACAGGGGACAGCAGGGACACCCTGCCTCCAGTCAGGCCTGGCTGGGAGGAGGGCTGAGTGGGTGGGTGGGGCCAGCCTGGGGACCTCAGCAGGCCCTGACAGCAGGCACCATGCCCCTAAACACAGCAGGCCATGCGCCCTGCAGGCCTGGGCCTCTCCTGGACCCACAGGCCTCCCTGAGCCGAGGAGTCTTGAACAATCAGGAATTCCCCACAGGTGAACCAGGCAGGAGTTTCCTGGTACCAACACACACCGTTCCCCAACAGGAGAGCTCACACCCTCGGATGAAACCTAGAGAGGGAAGGGGCAGGCCAGGCCTTCTGCTGGGACAAGACAGGGCTGTTGGTACCCAGGGCTCCAGGGCATCGACGCCAAGGCCACATCCACCCAGACCATGGGGTGGGAAGGCACAGGCTGGGAGCCCCCAGTGTGGGCTTGGGGCCTGGCTCTGCTTCTTCAAGATGGGACCCAAGTCCATCCCCTGAGTGTCTTTCTCTCCAAATCAGCCACCCCCGCAGCCCTGTATCCTCACACCTCCCGCCTCTGCACACATCTCAAATATGAGGACTGGTTCAGCCACTAACAACTGGCACAGGCCTGGCACATAGTGAGTGAGGGAGGGAATGACAGTAATAACGCCAGGTTGCAGGGAAGGTGTGAAAACTAAGTGAGAGGGCCCACGAAAGGCCTCATGTGTCAGGCATCACACACAGCTGGTGCAAAGTTGAGGCCTGCCCCTCTCTGTTCCGTTCTCTAGAACTCAGCTTGGTGTCCAAAGCCAGGAGCTTGAGGCCAGGCCTCGAAGGCCAAGCTCAGAATTCTGGGACTTATGTGAGGTGCCACTCCTCCCTGCCATCCCCCATCCAGCCACCTCCAAAGATCCAGCTCCTAAGCATACGACAGGAAACATGGCCAGGAAATCTGCCCTGGCCCCAGGTGCATCAGTGCTGCCCTCCACAGACACATGGCAGCATGCGATGAGGGAAGCTGCTGCGGCTTGCAAGTTAGGGGCAGGGAGGAAGTTGTGCTTTGTGGGAAGCCCAGGACACCTCCCAGCTCCTAGGACCAGCCCCCGAGCCCTGCCACTGGCCACGCCCCACACCTCCCTCCTCTCGTGTGCCCAGAGAGGAGTTTGCCAGGACATCCTTGTCCTCCACTGTTAGGCAAACTTTCCCCCTAATCCAGGGCTACGGTCAGTCCCCCCTGGGCCCAGAGCCCATGCAGACCCTGCCACGTTACACAGAGACACCAAGAGATAGGTGCTTTCAGAAGGGGAAGGGGGGTCAAGTTCACTGACTGCCCAGCAGCTGGCACTGAATGCCCACAATACCACCTTGAGGTAGGTGGTGGTGACCCTCATTCTATAGACAAGGAAACATAGCCTTTGAGGAGGTCTCATGGCTGAGACATGGTGGTGATTATGCCTGTGAATTTTTAAGTTGAGTGCACCTCATTTAAAGCTCACCCTCAGCCCCAGATTTCTCACCTGTAGCCTGGCGATCAGGATACCTTCCCCTCGGATGACAGCGACAATTGATTGAGATAATCTTTCCCCCAAACCATCAGCATTGATGGAGCACCTACATCCTGGGATGTGCCAGGAGCTATCTCAGGAGCTTGGGATGCATCCGTGAACAAAACAAAAGAAAAAAAGTGTCTGTCCTCGTGGAACTTACATTCGAGTCAGGGGAGGCAGAAAATAAACAACCAATTCAAAAGCAATATGATGCCAGGTGGTGGCAAATGTTTGAAAGAAAATACATCTGCCAAAAGGGGGACACAGAGGGGGCTGCATTGCTAATGTACGTCCTCTTACACGTTTTTAGGAAAGGCCTCTCTGAGAAAGTGGAATTCAGGCAGAGTCAGAAGGAAGAGAAACAGTGAGCCACGTGGTGTCTAAGTAAAGGGCATTGAGCAGAGGGCACAGCCAGTGCAAAGGCCCTGAGGCAGGGGTGCAGAGGGCACAGCCAGTGCAAAGGCCCTGAGGCAGGGGTGCAGAGGGCACAGCCAGTGCAAAGGCCCTGAGGCAGGGGTGCAGAGGGCACAGCCAGTGCAAAGGCCCTGAGGCAGGGGTGCAAGTGCACACGGGAGGAGGAGTGCAGAGGCCCAGGGCAGAGGAAGGGGCAGGGAGTGGGGTTGGAGGTACAGCGGGGCCCACAGGCCATGTGAGGACCTGGCCGGGGCCCTGCGCAGCCTCTGAGCAGATGTACTTTTATCAGCCTCCTCTGGTAAAGGCCAAAGCAAGAAGACCGGAGTGCAGGACACCATCGCAGTGGTCCACAGGGCAGAGGACCATGCCAGGACAGGGCAGGCATCACGGAGGCCGGGAGAGGCAGTCGGCTTCTGGCGAGTCTGGAACTGCACTGTCCAATTCGGGAGCCACTAGCCCCAGGTGGCTCTTTTAATTTAAATTAATTAAAATTCAATGAGAAAGCAACGTGAGTTCCTCAGTCACACTAGCCCTATTCTGAGCGCTCGGTGGCCATGCTAGGGACACAGACAGAGAACACGTTCTGCCAGCCGCTCTAGGATCCGCAGAGCCAACGGGGCCACTTCCTGCCTGGATGTGAGTGGGAAGGAGGGGAGCCGAGGGCCCCCCCGGTCACTGCGGCCCCCAGCACTGGGGAAAGCTTGAGGAGCTAGCTATTGTTGTTAGTTTTACCTGCATTCCTTCATTCCCATACAATTCATTCCGGCATGACGGAGTAGATAGGCTTGGTCAGGGGATTGCCAAGCTTGGTGCAGTTTGTGGACCCCCATTCTGCTTCTCTCCAGGCTCAAAAGAGTCCTAGAAGACCCTCAAGGAAACATCCAGGAGGGGAGACCAGCAGCCTCCAGCCTCCACCCACAGCCCTCTCCAAAGGCAGAAGGTTATCCCTGCAGTCACCACCCCCTGAGCCTGGAGCAGGCACCCTGGGTTAGGGGCAGGTGCTGTGCCCCTTATGGCCCCAGTGTTGGGCAAGTCATCTTCCTTCTCTGGTCCTCAGTTTCCCCACTGTGGAATGATGGGCTTGCCTCATTCCAGTTCCAGGGCTCACGACCAGGACAAAGCCCCAGCTTAGGGGATGCTGTGTGTGTGTGTGTGTGTGTGTGTGTGTGTGTGTGTTGGGGGTGTCTCTGGGCACACTATGTCAACAGCAGAGTTGATAAGGGGATGATTTCACTGGAGAATCCACCCAGCTCTGGCTGAGTCATCCGCACCTTCAGAAGCCAAGAGGCCAATTGTGACCTTTCATCATGGTGATCTGCAAAGTATAGCCCCTGTCACTCAGGGGCCAGCAGAACAGCAGCTCCGGCTCTTAGAGATAAATGACTCTCCCATGTCTCCTGACTCCTGCACATAACCTGCTCAAGCTTCCCAGCCAGCACCCGACGAAAGCGGACAGAAGGTGGTTTCTGTGGAAGGCTCACTGCAGACACCTCCAGGTTGGGCCGGGATCAGGGCAGGACAGTAACCCCAGAGCCTGCTGCTCTACAGAGGAACCATTGATTGCAATGTGAATTTCCAGAGCCTGTCTGTCTGTGTTAGGGCAGGTGACGTCTGGCCCACCCCTGGTGGCTGCTGGCACATTTGGATAACAGTTCACACTTTAGAAAGAGCTGGCACCTCTGCCCCAGTGACCCCAAACAGATCCGCTGGCCTCATTTGATAGTAGCAAGATGGTTTGGGACCAGAGAATGGACATCCCATGCCAGAGAATGAACAGCCAGCCCCAGGTGCTCTTCAGCCCCCGCAGAGACCCAGAGAGGATGTCTCTGTTTCCAGGACAATGAGCATCCAGAGGCTGAGGCCACCAGCTTCTTTTCTGCTTCTTCCCAGGGCCATCTGTTGACCCAAATGTGGACCTTAATACAGGCTTGATCCCAAAAGTTCAAAACAGGAGTCAAGAGAGATCTCAGATGGAGACCAGGCGAGAAGCATTTTCTGATATACCAAGATATAAACCAAACGCACGAGATTTTGAAGGTGTCTCTGTCCCTTGTTGACCCTCAGTCAGGAGTGGGGAAAGGATGTGCCCCAGGTTATAACCATATTCCTGCAGAATGCTGGGGTTCGGCCAACATTGAAAAAGGAAGAATGGGAGTTTATTTTCACGGGAAAAAGATAAAGTCAGAGTTTCCTCAGTGTAAATCCCGCTGCCCCCAGGAAATGCTCCTTGACCTCCAACACCTGCTGCTACAGGTGGGCCTTGGAAGAGCCCAGGGAGACAGAGGCCAGCCCAGTTCACTTGCTAGGGAAGCCTGGGGTCACCTGTGAAGAGTGCTTGTCCCCGAGCTGCCCTCAGAGGGGACCATTGCTTTGCTGCTGGCTGCCCTGTCCCTGACATATGGAGGTCCCAGCATCCTCTCTGTGGGCTGGAGCACTGAATGGCAGAGGCAGGATGGAAAGAAGCATATCACTAGTTCATGGAGGGCTCCTGGGGGCTTGCAGCCCACAGCCGGCTCTGCTGTTTGACTCTGGTGCTGCAATCTGCACTCCTGAGCACCCACTTCCAGAAAGCCTCTGCCAGGCTCAGAGCGGCTGCCTGGCTGCTGAGATACCAGCCCTGGGCAAGAGTTGGCCTGCCCAGGTAGCTCTTGCAACAATGCTTTGACTCGGCCGCGTCCAGCTGTGGGGACCAGCTAATGAGGAGCAGCTGCCGGTGGGTGGGCAGGATCAGAGCACTGTCCCCAGGTGAAATCAGCCCAAGTTCCATCAAGAACACGGCTCACTCAGCTTAGCTTGCTAATCTAAACTCCATGCATCTTACGCTCTCGCTGTCTGATAAATAAATCCTCTGTAGCCTGCCCTGCCTGTAGGATGAGGGCAAGAACACAAGCGTTGAAGTCACAAAGTCCTGGGTTCGAAGCTGAACTCTGCTATTTCGTAGCTACAAAGCCCGAGGGAGCCAATTACCCTGTCTGGGCCCTGCTTCCTCATCTGTAAAATGAGGATAGTGACGTCCGCTGTATGGGATTATTAGGGAGTTCAATTACATGTGGCAAGATAAGATCCTAGCCCCAAATGAGCACTCAGAAAGTACCCCAAAAAGCATAGACACAAGGTGATGCATTGCTAAAAATAAAATGCACCCACGGGCTCATCACTGGATTCTAGACTTATAATTACAGTTTGTCTTTAGGTCATCAAAACTTTTGGCCAATTTAGTTTAAAAATCCACCTTGCTGAGTTAACGCTGGCCCTGTGGAGCCTCAGCGTGGTGGACTCACCTTGAAGCTGGGGAGGAGGTGGGGGCTGCCTCCTCCTGGGAGCAGGGAGTCACACACACACAGCCAGGGAGGCGCCTGCCCCGGGTGGTCCCCTGCACTGGAGTGGGTGTCACATGACCCTCGCTACAGAGATGAGCAATGAGGGATGGGGTGGGAGGGTACCAGGAGAAGCGTCAGCATCCACAGGTTTGCCCTGCCAAGGAGTCATTTTGGGTTGTGAAAGGAAGAGGCGGTTTTTGGTCCCAAACGCTGATCAGGTTGTGTATCGACTTGAATAGCGCCACCCCTGCAAAACTCACGTCGTCCGGAACCTCCGACTGAGCTCTCATTTGGAAGTAGGGTCCTTACAGATGCGATTAGTTGAGGTCCTACTGGACTTGAATGGGCCTTCATTCTGATGACAGGTGTCCTTAAAAGAAAAGGAGGCGGCACAGAGAGACACACACTGGGACGAAGCGCATGTGACAATGCAGAGAAAGATTGGAGCCGTGCAGTCACGCGCCAGGGAAGGCCAGGAGCCTCTGGAAGCTGAAGAGAAGCAGGGAGGGTTCTATGCAGGCCTCCAAGGGAGCGTGGCCCTGCTGGCACCTTGATTCTGCACTTCTAGACTCCAGAACAGCCACAGACTAAATGCGTGTTCCTTTAAGCCTCCCAGTTTGCGATAATTTTTTATGGCAGCCCCAGGAAACTAAAACACGCTGGGAGGGAGGTGTTGAGCTGTATGGAGAAAACAAGAGGGTGAGAGTCGGAAAGACCTGCCTTCCCAACCCAGCTCCCCAAAACCTCCCTCAGCAGCCCGGGTTCCCTTCCGTGACCCTCCATGGGCTCATCTGTGAAACAGAGCTGTTGACATGGTCCAAATAGGTAATGAATGAGTATTCAGTTTTTGGAAGAGTTAATTCTCAAATGTGTTTATCAAATCCACTTTCCGGCTGGGCGTGGTGGCTCAAGCCTCTAATCCCAGCACTTTGGGAGGCCGAGACGGGCAGATCACGAGGTCAGGAGATCGAGACCATCCTGGCTAACACGGTGAAACCCCGTCTCTATTAAAAAATACAAAAAAAAAAAAAAAAAACTAGCTGGGCGAGGTGGCGGGCGCCTGTAGTCCCAGCTACCCGGAAGGCTGAGGCAGGAGAATGGCGTAAACCCGGGAGGCGGAGCTTGTAGTGAGCTGAGATCCGGCCACTGCACTCCAGTCTGGGCCACAGAGGGAGACTCCGTCTCAAAAAAAACAAAACAAAAAACAAAAAACAAAAAAACCCAAATCCACTTTCCCCTCTGTTTTCCAACTGAATTTCTTTTCTTGTGTCTTCTTCTATCTTTTGAATTTTGTATGTAGTTCGTTTATTTCCTTTATGCTTTTTTTGTTTTTGTTTTTTGTTTTTTTATTATTATAATTTAAGTTCTAGGGTACATGTGCACAATGTGCAAATTTGTTACATATGTATACATGTGCCATGTTGGTGGCTGCACCTGTTAACTCTTCATTTACATCAGGTATATCTCCTAATATTATCCCTCCCCTCACCCCCCACCCCATGACAGGGCCTGGTGTGTGATGCTTCCCACCCTGTGTCCAAGTGTTCTCATTGTTCAATTACTACCTATGAGTGAGAACATGCGGTGTGGGGTTTGCGTTTTCTGCTCCTTTGCGATAGTTGCTCAGAGTGGATGGTTTCCAGTTTCTATCCATGTCCCTACAAAGAACATTGAACTCATTGCCCTTTTTTATGGCTTGCATAGCTATTCCATGGGGTATGTGCTGCCACATTTTCTCTAATCCCGTCTATCAGTTGGATGGCATTTGGCGTTGGTTCCAAGTCTGTTGATATTGTGGAATTAGTGCTTGCAATAAACATACGGGTGCTGCATGTGTCTTTAAAGTGGCATGATTTATATCCTTTCGGTATTATACGCAGTTAATGGGGGGGATAGGCTGGCCGTTTAAATGGTATTTCTAGTTTCTAGATCCTTGAAGAAATCACCACCACTGTCTTCCACAAATGGTTGAACTAGGTTTACAGTCCACCAACAGTGCTAAAAAGCGTTTCCTATTTCTCCACATTTCCTCTTTCCAGCACCTTTTGCTTTCCTGACTTTTGGAATGATTGCCTTCTAACTGGTGGTGAGATGATATCTCATTGTTGGGTTTGATTGCATTTCTTCTGGGATGGCCAGTGATGATGAGGCATTTTTTCATGTGTCTGTGCTGCATAAATGTCTTCTTTGAGAAGTGTCTGTTCATATCCTTTTGCCCACTTTTGATGGGTTGGTTTGATTTTTTTTTTTTTTTTTTTTTGTAAATTTGTTTAAGTTCTTTGTAGATTCTGGTGTTTTGGTTTTTTTGAGACGGAGTCTCACTCTGTCATCCAGGCTGGAGTGCAGTGGAGCCATCTCAGCTCGCTGCAACCTCTGCCTCACAGGTTCAAGCAATTCTCCTGCCTCAGCCTCCCGAGTAGCTGGGATTGCAGGTGCCTGCCTGTAATCCCCGTGTTGCCCAGGCTGGTCTCAAACTCCTGAGCTCAAGCAATCCACCCACCTCAGCCTCCCAAAGTGCAAGGATTACAGGCGTGAGCCAACACACCTGGGCTATTTTATTTTATTTTATCAGGGTCTTTCTCTATGACCTAAGCTGGGGTGCAGTGGTGCAATTATGACTCACTGAAGCCCCTAACTCCTGGGCTCAAAGCCATTCTCCTGCCTCAGCCTCCTGAGTAGCTGGGACTCCTGATGCACACCACCATGCCCAGGTCATTTTTAAACTTTTTTGTAGAGACAGTGTCTTACTACATTGCCAAGGCTGATCTTGAACTCCTGGCCTCAAGTGATCCTCCCACCTTTGCCTCCCAAAGCACTCGTGATTACACACGTGAACCATTGCACCCAGCAGCTGAAAATATTTGGTGTTATGAATTTGCCGGTGGTAATACTGCTTTGTTTATATCCTGTAAGCATTATTCTCAAGATCATTATTTTTTAAGTATTTTGCATCTGAAATGCTCACATCTTCTTTGACTCAAGATGTATGTAGTGGAGTGTTAGAGTCTTTTTCACTGTCTTTGGTTTTGTTATTTCTGTTGTGTCGTGGGTGGACAACGAGGCCTTGGCAGCATCTGCATGTTGATATTTATTGAGGTCTACTCTGTGGCCTTATACGTGGTCAATGATCATAAATGCCCCATGAGGACAGAAAAGGAAGTATGAGCTCCTGTTACAGGGTGCAGACTTTGAGACGTATCAAAGTTCATAGGGCCGTCTCAGTACGGCTTGAGGGAGAATTCCAGACTCCTGGTTCCTCTGAAAGCCGCCCCTAGAAGGTCCTGGTCTTCTGGGTTGCATTTCGTCACCTATGATCAGGCCTCCTGGTAGCCACCTCCATTTTCTTTGTCTTCAGCTACTTTTCCATGTTGCCCCAGTTCAGTGTTTCTCAAAGTGAGGCCCATAGACCCCTGAACTGGAATCACCTGGGGTGCCTGCCCACCAACAGCCTTTGGAATTTGGGTCTCAGAGGGTGGGGCCTAGGGGGTCTGCATATTTCACAAGTGTCTGGTCTGGGGACCTGCTCCAGGTGCTCACAAGGCTCTGGGTAAATTTGACGTTTGCTGCGTTGGAAGTGCATTGGGTGCAGCCAAAGCACCAAGGCCCAGCTCTTTAAGGGCTCAAGGGCAGAGGCCGCAACAAGCCGGGAGCTCCCAGGATGTGGCCGAAGGTCTTGGGAGAGCCGTGGAATCTGCCTGCCAGGTCACATGCCCCACACCCTCAGTGATATGTAGGGAGGGGGACTGTGACACAGGGTGGGAGATGCTGACCCTGGGGAAGAGAGTGCAGTGGGGGCTGGGGAAGGGTTGTCCTGGTGTCTGTCCAAGTCATGGTGTCTGATATGACGCTTTCGTCGAGCAGGAGGCATCCATTGACTTCTCCAAGTCGCCAAGGAAAACACACAGTGAGGCACTGGCTGGAACAAGGCTTTATTCACATGGAGAAGGGACAGGGCAGGGTCAGTTGCACTGGTCCCCATGGCCAGCACATCCCTCCCAGCAGCCGAGGCAGGGCCATTGGCCAGCAGTCATCTCTCTTGGGTGGCAGCGGAAGAGACCTGCCCTGCTGCCCGCAGTGGTGGGGGGCTGGCCAGATGCCGTATGATGCACAGGTTTTAGCAGGGCAAAGGAAGACACGGAGCCTGAATCAGGGAAAGGTCTTCCCACACACAGCAACAAGGCCCACACAGGCTGCGAGGGCCCCTTTATCCTGGGGAAGGAAGAGCTCCAGGCCCAACGCCCATTCTTGTGCTGCCGAGAGCGGGGAGGGGGGGTGGTGGCGGGGGGAAGGTGCATGAGGCCGCCTGTCTCTACACCTTTGGCTGCAGACGTGGCAGATGCCCCAGGGCCCGGCCGGTGGGAGGGTTGCTATTCATCTTTGCAGTTATTATCAGAACCTAGAAGGCTGTGACTTCTGCCTCCTAGGAGGCAGACACCCGCTGCCTCCACGTGGCTGGTCAAACCCTGCAGAACATCTGTGGGATTGTGGGGCTGTGGGATCATGGTACCCTGGAGCAGACCTGGCCTGTCAGTGTCCTGGCAGATCCCTTCCATCCTGCATACCCCGTCCGCAGCCCCAGCAAGCTTCTGCTTCAGTGGCCTCCCCGAGGGGTTCTGCTTCAGCTCCTGAAGCTGTGTTGGCTATGGTCCCAGAGAGCCGGATGGCAGGGCGGTTACAGCCTCCCAGAGCAGCACTTTGCCAACAACTGGCCAGCGCAGGAGTGTGAAAGCTCTGGCCCGGGTCAGGACAGGCTGGGGTGCACCTTATGCCCCAGGGCTGCCTGTGGAATCAGGCTGGAGCTGTCCTTGGGGGATGCCCTGCCATCACTCTTTGCTTGGTCTCCTCTCCTTCCCTGTTCTGCTTCCTGCTCCCTCACCAGTTTCTCTGCGGAGCATCCCTTTCATAGAGCACTCACCCATGAGGCCTCAATTCAGGGAACCTGTCCTATGAGACATGAGCTTCCGGATGAAGACCCAACCTCTGTGCAAAGGAGACACCAGGAGGGGCACAGAAGGGAGTAAAGGGGCCAGAGACTGGTGGGCGTCAGGGACTTGGCCTCTGAGGGCTGGCTCCAAACTCGAGGGGCCCTCCGGCCAGTGGGGACAATGGGAGATGGGGTGGGGAGACTAACCCAGGGGCTTTTCCTTGATTGTGTGTGCTGGGACCCAACCTCTGTGCAGGAGCCATGGCCTCTTCTGCTGAGTGTCACTGGCTGACCTGCTTGACGGTGGTCACTTTCACCTTGCTATTCCTTCCAGGCTGGATAAAGAGAAAGGTGTGAGCATTCCTCCTCTGCCTTCACAGGGCTTCAATTCTGAAAGATCTGGGGAGATTTTTAGCAGCTCTAGTAGATACTGACAGCCAGCCAAGCCACCTCTTCTCTGTGGCTCCGTCCTCAAAGCAGGAATGCAGCAAGTGGGCCACCGTGGAGAACTCCAGCAGCATCCTGGGAGACAAGAGGTCGTGGGCCTTGGACTTTGCTTCTTGTCTTTCTGCACACCTGCTGTGTGACTCTGAGCAGGTTTCCCAACCTCTCTGAGCCTCAGCTCCTCATCCATACGATGGAGTAACAATGTCTATCATGTATATTTTTTCATGTGTATCTTTTCTGTCCTTGTTGGGGAACATCTGGGAGCCAATCCAAGCCAAAATTCAAAGTCAGGCAGGACAAAGCATTGGTGATGGGGCTGCTATGAACTGAACAACTGTGTCTTCCCAAATTCATATGCTGAAGCCCTCCTCCTGAATGTGATAGCATTTGGAGATGGGGTCTTTGGGTAGTAATTAGGTTTAGATGAAATCATGAGGGTGAAGCTTTTATAATAGGATCAGTGCCCTCAGAAAAGCATTCTCTCTCCCCCTACCCACCCCACCACCCCGTGTGTGTGTGTATGTGTGTGTGTGTGTGTGTGTGTGTCCACCATTTGAAAATACAGCAAGAGGGCAGACCCTAAGGGCAGCCTCACCAGGAACCAAATCTGCCAGCACCTTGGTCTTGGACTTCTCGACCTCCAAAACAGTGAGAAATAAATACCGATTGTTTCAGTTACCCAGTCGATGGTATTTGGTTACAGCAGCTCAAGCTGAGTAAGACAGAAATGGATACCATGAAGCAGGGTGCTGCTGTAATAAATACCTAAAAACATGAAAGCAACTTTGGGACTGGGTAATGGGTAGAGACTGGAAGAGTTTTGAGAGGCTAGAAAAAGCTAATATTGCCTTGAAAGGACTGTTAAAGGTGACTCTGGTGGAGCTCAAAGAGAAGAGGAGGCAGGTTGCAGTGGCTCACGTCTGTAACCCAGCATTCTCAGAGGCTGAGGTGGGCAGATTACTTGAGGTCAGGAGTTCAAGACCAGTCTGGCCAACACGGTGAAACCCCATCTCTGCTAAAAATACAAAAATTAGCTGGGTATGGTGGTGCACGCCGGTAATCCCAGTTACTTGGGAGGCTGAGGCACGAGAATCTCTTAAACCCAGGAGGCAGAGGTTGCAGTGAGCCAAGATCACACCACTGCACTTCAGCCTGAGTGACAGAGCAAGACTCCATCTCAAAAACAAAAAAAAGGAGGAGAGCTGTAGAGAAAATGCCTGTCTTCTTAGAGAATACATAATTAGGTATGTACAGAATATAGGTAAAAATATGAAATTTAAGAGAGATTCTGCATGAGGTCTTGGACAGGAATGTGGAAGAAATTATCTGACAGTGGAGGAAAGATGATCCTTCTTATAAAGTGGCAAAGAATTTGGCAGAATTGTGTTCCTGGCCTATTGCTTTGTGGAAGGCAGAACTTGTGAGTGATGAAATTGCCATAAGCAATGAATTGGATATTTACATGAGGAGCTCTCTAAGCTAAGTGTGGAAGGCGTGGCTTGGTTCCTCCTCATTGCTTCTAGTAAAATATAAGAACACAGAAATGAAGGAAGAAGTGTTAAGCGGAAAGGAAGCAGAACTTAAATATTTGGGAAATTCTCAGGCTATTCATAGTGCAAAAAATGAGAAAGTACGTTTGGAATAGAATACGAAGTGTGTGGCTGACTGACTATTTGATAAGAAGATTAGTGCAAGTATGAACCACAGACTTTATCAGCCATCCAGCAGAAACACTACCAGTTTGAACTGAAGGAGACAGAGACTGGATGGAATGAAGAAAGGCTGTGGGACTTTTTGGCTTTTATAGGACAGAATGATAAAGCTATTTGGTGGCAAACTTGCAGCTTTCTTCAAGAAAATGGAAGAATGGCCCTGAAGGCTATTCAGAGATCATGAGAGCCAGTACTCCCATCTCAACAGGTCAGGCAGTCCCCAGCCCAAGCTGTGGGCATCACCCCACTGAACTATGAATTTGAAACTGCCACTCCAGTGGGCCTGGAGGGCAGAGCATCTAACCAGACAGGATGATTCTGGAGCTTTGAAGTCTGATGGAATTTGCTGTGCTAGGTTTTGCATTTACTTGGGTTTTGCATTTACTCCTTCCTTCTTTCCTGTCTCTCCTTTTTGGAATGGGAATATCTATCCTATCCCTGTCCCACCACTGCATTTTGGAAGCACACAATTTGTCTAGTTTTACAGTGTCAGAGGGAATTTTGCCTCAGGGTAGATTGTACCTCAAGTCTCTCCCATATGTGATTTAGATACTATTTAGATAAGACTTTGAATGAGAGACTTTAGAGTTGATGCTGGAACAAGTTAAGACTTTTGGAGCTGTGGGATGGAACGAATGTATCTGTATGTGAGAAGGACAGGAATTTGGGGGGCCAAGGGTGGGATGCTATGGACTGAATGTTTTGTGTCCCCTCAAAGGTCATATTTTGAAGTCCTAATCTCCAGTGTGATGGTATTTGGAGACAGGGTCTGTCTCAGTCCACTTGTGCTTCTGTAACAAAATACCAGAGACTGGCAATTGCTAAAAATTAGATTTTATTTTCTCATGGCTCTGGAGGCTGGGAAATCCAAGATTGAGGTGCTGGCAAGGGCTGCTCTCTGCTTCCAAGATGGTGCCTTGTGGCTGCATCTCTGGAGGGGAGGAAGGCTGTGTCCTCACAGGGCAGAAGGGATGGAAGGCCAAAAGAATGCTCCTTTCAACCTCAAGACATTTTTATAAGGGTGCCAATCCCATCCATGAGTGCAGACCCCTCATGGCTTAATCACCTCCCAAAGGCCACATAACATAATACTGTTGCATTGGGAATTGAGTTTCAACATGAATTTTGGAGGGGACACCATCATTCAAACCATAACCACCTTTGGGAGGAATTAGGTCATAAGGGTGGAGCCCTAACAAATGGGATTAGTGTCCTTAGAAGAAGAGTCAGGAGAGAGATCATTTTTCTCTCAGCCATGGGAGGATATGAGGAGAAGATGGCTGCTGTGGCAGCCCATACTGAGACAAGAGGTGATCAGGGTCAAATGAGGTCATGAGGGTGGGGCCCCACGATGGGATTAGTGCCCTTAGATGACAACACCACAGACCAGAAAACTCTCTCCTCCCTCCCTGTCTCCCTCTCTCTCTCTCACTCATTCTCTCTTTCTCATTCTGTCTCTCATTCTCTCTCTCTCATTCTCACTCTCTCTGTATATCATATATACATGTCTCTCTGCTTTGAGGATACAGTAAGAAGTCAGTGGTCATCTGCAAGACAGTCCTTGCCAGGAGCCAAATCAGCCAGCAACTTGATCTTGGACTTCCAGCCTCCAGAACCAGGAAGAACAAATGTCTGTTAAGTCCCTCAGCCTATGGCATTTTGTTATGACAGCCCAGGCAGACTAAGACAAGGGTCAACATTCAGGTTTCAAGAAAAAGGAATTCAGAATCAGCCAAAATGAGTGCATACGATGGACACACATTCCGGTCAAGTGTGGGTTCAAAGTCACATCTCTTGAGCCTGAATCCCTTCTCCATCACTCACTCACTCACTCACTCACTGCTGCACGGCCCTGGGCAAGCTATCAAGCCCCTCTGTGCCTCTGTTGCCATGTTAGAGAAATGGAAATGACAATGTACCAACTCCCCAGGGTTGCACTTCAAGGCCTCTAGCGCCTGGCACATCCTCAGCTCTCCCATGTGGCCATCAATATGACCGTCGCCACCACCACCATCCTCGCCTTGGAGCCTCTGTGGTTCACCATGATTATGTCTTCGGGGTTCCTAGATGTGGAGTGTCACAAACTTAGGAACAGACACAGTGCTGTGTCCTGGAATCCCAGAAGAGGGAGCAGAATGTGTCAAGAGGTGAAGTTAAGAGACCTAGCAGGCAAAGAATCAAAGGGTTCTTTCTTAGATTCAGAAAACCGATTACTTACATCACACAAGCAGGAGAGCCAGTGACACCGGGTCTCCCTGAAGCAGAGCAACACAAAAACAAAAGGGGCCGGGCAACTGCCACATGGATGCGGGACAGCTCATTGCTAAGAAGCCTGTTTCCTGTGCAGGGAAGCAGTTTTGTAGCCTCTCCCTCTAGCCCGTGGGGCAAAGCAGAAGGCCTCATGCTTCATTGGAAACCGGGAAGGGATGGGACCCAGGCTCCCGCCCGCCAGCCTGGAAGAAGGGAAGAGGAAGAGAAATGGCCGTGGAGCAGCTCCTCGCAAGTCCCGGTGCTCTTCTGGCTTTCTGCCAAGACCAGGTGGGTTGAACCATGTGTATGTGGCTGACATGGAGAAGTACAGGTCGCCAGAGCACCACGGTGGAGCCGTTCCCCTACAGCCGCGAGGAAGTCAACCTTCAGGAGGAGATGACCTACGTAGTCTTTGAAAATGAGTTAGATTTGAGGAGGCCAAGACTCAGGAACAGTATCACAGGTGCAGGCTACAGCTGGAGCAAAAGCATGGAGGGTAGAAGCAGGGGCTTTCCCGGGAGCCATGGGTGACCAAGTCTGGTTGCTCCAGCAAGTTTGTATGTAAGCAGGTTTTGGGGATACAGAACTTAATTGGACAGTGGGGGCTCACATTTTGCTGGGAGAGGCTGAGCCAGAAATGCAGGCACCCAACACCCAGAAGCTGGGACTGAGCAGAAGGGGCAGGGAAGGATTGAGCCACAGGAGTCTCGGAAGGCACATCAGGGAGGGCTTCCTGGAAGAGGCAGCTGCTGTGGCTCACCAGGACACCTCCCCATAGTGATGTAGAAAAGGCAGACACAAGCTTGGCATGAAAATCATGCAGGTGCCTTTATTTTCTGTAATTCCAAATAGTCTCTCGTGGAGGTCCCCCTTTTCCTGGGAACTTATATGCTGTCATAGCCTCAGGGTCATGATGGGGTGAGCTAGAGCTGGTCCCCAGCATGATCCATTTATGCCTGATGTGGGGGGTCAGGGAAGCAGGGCTGCTGTCCTTGTTGGCTCCACGCTTAAATGAACCCAAGATGCACTGAGTTTTCTTTCGTTAAATCACCCCTGAAAGACCAAAAATTTTCACTGCCCTGAACTCCAACCCTCCCCAGTGGCCTCGAGAAGGCCTTCGGCCGAAAGCAATACAATCAGCCAGACCAGACCTGCAATCAAGCATCCCCCACCTGGGTGGGGGACATCACAGCCTCCACCCCACGGCTGCCCTAGCCACCCGGTGCTCCTGCCGGCCTGGCATCAATAGACATGCCACAGTGGCACAGAGGACCCCCTACACACAACGCCCGGCAGCAGATAATCAATCTGCTTGCCCCTTCTCACCAACTCTGGGGGCAAGTGATCGTTTATTCAGTGGGATGATTTTTCTTGATCAGTGTGAAGGCAAAGTTTAAAATACACATGAATCCCCCAAACAGAAATCTGTGTCCCCACCACTTAGATGCGGCACAGCTGGTGGTGGGAGGTCGGGCAGGGAAGGGGACAGTGAGGTCTGTGGGTCAGAGATGGATGCATTAGGGTTCTTAGGAATCAGGAGTGAACAACCTCCAGTGATCTTGCTCTGTGCCAGAAGCCCCACTCGCATTCTGCATTTCATCCGCGTCCTTGAGGACTCATTCTTATCTCCCTTTTCAGCCTGAGGATGAGACATGCGGATGATGCGTCCTGAAGATGAGGCTGACCGTCCCTTCCTCACAGTGCTGTTACAAGAGTCCTGGTGCTACTCTTGGGAGCGTAGGGGCAGAATCTGTAGTTGCTGTGTATAAAGGGAGCTATCACGGAGACATCAGACACCGCATTCAGCTAGGAGCTGCCTTCAGCGGCCAGTTATGGGGTCTCCGGAGATAAGCGTCACAGGGAGATGACCCTCGACACGGTGGTCTCTCACCTCACGAGCAGTCTACAGGCCAGGAGGCAGGGCTGGTGGGGCGACAGCAGGAGGCCTCCTTGTTCATCGACAGAGGTAGAGGTTACAGCGAGCCAAGATCGCGCCACTGCACTCCAGCCTCGGCAACAAGAGTGAAACTCCGTCACAAAAAAAAAAAAGATAAGATTCAATGAGGAAATTCAAGCAATTATGCCTGAGCATAGGAAAGGCTTGGCAAATGCTGGCTCCTTATCACTCTTATTATAAACGACAGCAACATGATTTATTATTATGTTTGGAAGGACTGGCCTGATGCCTGTCACCTCTTCAGCAGCCTCCAAGGACCCTCTCAGTTCTTGGGTCCTGAGCCTTTTTGCAGCCTCCTCGGGGCTCTGCCGAATAAAGGATATGAGAGCGGGGGAAAGGGGGTGGAGGCTGGCTGGAGGGAGGATGGTGAAAGCTGTGATTATCGCCTGCCGGCCGCCAGCTCAGCAGAAGAGAAAGCACTTGCCCGGCACGCCTAGCAATTACCCACAGTGATGATGGCAGTGGAGCTAGATGCTGTTGGCAGGGCAGCGAAGGGGCTGGGGCGATTCTTCCCTCTTTGGAAAGAGCAGTGGGGGAGGGAGTCTTTTTGGAAGGTGCCTGGGCCAGTCTTCTCCCTGCCCAAACCCTTCTAGATCCCTACAGTTCTTAGAATAAAGCTCAAACACTCCTACCGGCCTCCGAAGCCTGGTCTAGACCGTCCCTTGCCACCTTCAGGTCCCCACCACACTCTGCTGCATTCTCTATGCTCCAGATACCCTGGCTCTCTGCCAGGCTCTTTTTCAACTCATGGTATTTGCAAGGGTTGTTCCCCTGCCTGGAGAGCTGTTCCCTCTGTCCCCAGCTTGGCTAACTCCTACTGTGGGTTCCTCCTTAAATATCACTACCTAAGTCACCTTAAATGGGTCTTCTCTGACATCCCGTCCAAATGACATCCTCTAGGGTTTCCTACGGCATAGCCCAGGGCTCCTCAAAGCCTGCGATTAGGACCACACTCAGGGACACCTGCGGGGTGGTAATGAGTTTTGGAAGCACCCAGTTTTCTCGGGGAGGCAGGCATGAGCTGAAGGGTTAGGGGCAAGTGGGACTTGTCCTGGCTGAGCCACTGCACCATTACTGCTCCATAGATCTGACTTCCAGCTGCCAGCCTCCTGTCAACCAAAGGGAGACGTTTTCCTAACGAGGATCTTTTTTATGCACTCAGGCTGGAGCTCATGTCGGAGCTAATTAATTTTAGGTTCCACATGAACGCAAGAGCTGAAAATTAGCACTTGCAGAAACCAGTCCCAGCCATTCCCCTAAATTGCAGGGGAGCCTGGAAGCCAGAGGTGCTGACAGTTCCTGGCAGGAGAGCACCAACCTTAGCTGCTTCCTCTCCACCCCTCCCAGGCAAGGCCTCCCTGGACCAGCCTTTTCCTCAGGGCTCAGGGCCACAGGAAGGGTGCACAGGAGAGAGGCCACAGGCGCCCCCAGCATCCAGCCAGGGTCCCCTGGGCTCACAGCACTTGGAGGGGTCCCTGGAGATGTGCTGTCTTAGGTGATCTCTGCCCTCCGCTTGCTGCAGCTCTGCTCCTGAACTTGACTGGGCTCCCTGGGGGCAGGGCCCAGGTCACTCCTGTCTCTAGTTATCCAGCAGCTTCCAAATTAGTCTTATTTCATAAGTCACCCCTGCCTTCTGGGGTGTAGGGGAAACTGACGCAAACCATGGGCAAAGCCTGGATCCCTGACTTCCCCTCCCAATAGGGTCACTGTAAGCCTGTCACCAGGGTCCTGGGTATCCCTGTCAAATGGGGGTGACGCCACCCACTCCCAGGGCTGTAAGGTTCAGGCGAGATCATCATGGCAACCGTGACTGTGGTGGCAGTGTTCACTTGCTCATTGTTGGTGGCATTGGGTGAACTTGACACACCCTGTGCTCTTCTGATGGCCACATAAATCCAGGCAACACTGGAGAAATCTTTCCTTTGAGCAAACTGAGCCTGTACCTCAGAGCCAGAGTGGGTTGTGCACTGAGGGCTTGCAAAGTGCCCCAGCTTCAGGTCCCATGGAGCTGGGAGCAAATCCCAGCTTCAGCCTCCCTTTCTGACTCCAACGCTTCAAATGACCCCTCTATAAAATAAGGCGAATATAGGTCCCGAGTCCCTTCTCCAGAAGCCTCAAGGCCAGATGTCTTCTAGAAATTCCAGTTGTGTGGCTCTCAGACAGGTCACATGGCACTTATACCATCTATTACATAACAACCCCCAGGGGCGAGGATAGCACCTCCTAATCAAACATCGATATCTCCCAGTGCGATGTGTGCATATTCACTCCAAGGGATCAATAAAGACCACAAATAGCCTTGTGTCGAATCACATCTGGCTGTGCTGCCAAGCTTAGGAAAACGTTTTCAATGTTTAGAGCACGGTGCATTTGGAAGTGAGGATAAGGCTGCGGTGAGGCTTAAAGGCGTTCAAGTGCTTAGCAGCGAGCCTGGCTGGCAGGAACTGCTCCTGTTACCACCATTAATTTTTCTGGGTACAATGACAAACAAGGCAGCATTTGCCAGAAAATGTCAGCTCCTGATGTGACCGACCCCCACCACCCTCCCCGGCAGCAGAATCTTGGGAGGCTCTATTGGCACCCAGTGTCCAATCACCCTTAGAAGTCAGATGGTGGCCGGGCGCGGTGGCTCACGCCTGTAATCCCAGCACTTTGGGAGGCCAAGGCAGGCAGGTCACGAGGTCAGGAGATCGAGACCATCCTGGCGAACACGGTGAAACCCCGTCTCTACTAAAAATACAAAAAAATTAGCCGGGCGAGGTGGCGGGCGCCTGTAGTCCCAGCTTCTAGGGAGGCTGAGGCAGGAGAATGGGTGTGAACCCGTGAGGCGGAGCTTGCAATGAGCAGAGATCCGGCCATTGCACTCCAGCCTGGGTGACAGAGCGAGGTTCCGTCTCAAAAAAAAAAAAAAAAAGAAGTCAGATAGTCAGATGGTGACCCTAACCTTTCTAGGCTCGCAGAACCTTCTCACAAAGAGGATTTGAGCCAAAACAGTATAATGCTTCCCCCAATCTCCTTCCAGGAAGGGTAGCGGTGACCTGACTTCTTCATTTTTCTCACCCCTGCCCCAGGGCAGAGAAAACCCCATCAAAGCCACAGCTCTGATCCTACTTCCCCAGCAAGCTCTGGGCAGCCAGCCGCAGCTGCTCAGAGGAAGAGACCCTCCTCGCCAGTGGCAGCTCCCTCCCCGGTGCCAGGACCCTGGCTGCCGCTGTCTAGGATGGGGGCGGGCAGGAGGCAGCTCCTCTTTCAGAAGGTCAGAGACGCCCGCTGAGAACTGAGCATCATTTAAAAGGGAGCTGCCCGTTAAAAAGATCCTAAGAAGGACCCACACGTTTGATCAGTGCCCCACTCAGGGTCCTGGAGCCTGCTATCGTCCTTCAGAGAAGCGACAGGGTGGGGGCGGGTTCTGCCTCTACATGAAGGCCTCATTCAAACCACCCCAGCAGAGAACCCTCCAGAGACAGGCCTCCGATTCTGAGCACGTGCCGAGCTGGCAGGCGCAAGCAGGCACACAGATTAAAACTCCCTATGGTTTGCACAACTGAGCTCTTGTCTTAGCTTTCGAACAGTGTTATTTTAGGAAGGTTCCCAAACAAGTGAGGCTTTCTAAAAGCCGGCCTTCCTTAAGGCGGTCTTTGTTTTTAGCTCAAACTCTACTGCTTCTGGTTCCATCCCAGGGACCAAAGTCCTTAAGGCTCCTGTCTTCCTCATAAGAAGGATGTGTTGGATGTTCACTTAGGAAGTTCAACAGCTGGAAGGAAGCCGGGTGCTCCCAGGAGTTCTTGCCCAGAAAACCCTGCCCAGGCCAGCCTGGCAGGTCTCCCACAAAACGCAGCTTCTAACCCAGGCTGCCTCCCTCCCATGCATACTGAGGGGAACCAGCATCCCTCACTCCAGTTTCTCTAGCAGTTAGGGATCTCCCCAGTTATTTTGACCAATAAGAGACAGGAGTTTGGGATCATTTCTTCTCCCTTCCACCACCCATACACATGCTCCACATAAGATTTTCAGGCAGCCTCTGAAGTCATCCCAGGAGACAGAACAAAGGCTGTGCTTCTACTGCGCTCTCCTGTGCACACCCTCCCCCACTCCCCTTTTCCCTCACTCCAACTTTCTGGGGTGGCACCCTAACACAGATCTGCCAGGAAGCAGCTACCCAGTGAGCTCTGAGCTGAGGCAGGAAGCCTCCTCTCTCTCTCTCTCGCTCACTGTCTCTCTCTCAACTACACAAGGATAACCTATAAGAGGGGACAGACATCAACTGTTCTTTCTCAAAATCCTGCTCACCAAGGTGACAGCCAACATATCCAGCACTCTGTTCTGCATGGGCATCTGCCAATCAGAGAGTCGCTGTGAGATGAGGGACAGTCCACAAGTCCACCCTCACTTCTGACACCAACTGCAGGTGTGGAGGTTCCCAAGACCACGCTTTTTCAAAATGTGATGGAAGGACTCACAGATCTCACTGAAAGCTGCTGTGCTCACAGTGAGCCCGTGAAAGGGACAGATTAGACTCTGCCGAGGGAGGAGGTACATGGGGCAGAGTTCAGGAAAGTTCCAGGCACGGGCTTCCCATTGTCTTCTCCCTGTGGAGTCATGGACAGGGTTACTTCCTGTGACATGGGGTTTTGTCAACTAGGGAAGCTCGCCCAAGCTTTAGCATTCAGCTCAGGATCTTCCCTGGGGCCTCCACCGTCAATCATCTAACTGACTGACCCCAGTCAAAAGCCCCCCAGACGTCCAGCTGACACCATGTTACCATGTGACTCAAAGTGCCCACCTCGAATCACCCTGTGAGACTTGCTGGTCTGGCCCAAAGCCTGCAGGGAGAAGACACTCTTTGGCAGGACAGTCCAAGGGCCTAGAGGTCACCTCCCAGGAGTTGAAAGCAAAGACCTGAACCCTTTCTGGGCAAGGTGAAATTCTTTTCTAGACCCAGCCAATCAACCAACTGGCACAGCCACCTCCATGTGTGCTGCTGGCCATCATTCCGTGGGTCTGTGGAAGCTTCCAGAAGTTGTCAGGAGCAGCGGCTACATCCACAGGTGCTGTCCAGGGTCCCCCAACATTGTGCACCCCATCTTTTTCTGCAGCCCTGTCCACTCCGGCCGGCTCTTCAATCCTGTGTCCTCCCGTATGTCTGGCCCAGCCTCTACGTGGAGCGACCGCATTGCGGACTGGCCGGCACAATCGCGGAAGATTTCTTTGGCGACGCGGTGTCCAATACCCTAGGGCAGACAGGCGACCTCCTGGGCCGTCTTGACTCAGAAAGCAGCTTCCACATGGAAATCCCAGGCCACAACATCTCAGTGTGTAGCCATGTAAACGCTGCTTATTCCCCCAAAAAGACCAACAGAACCATTGCTCCGAGGCAAGGCGGAGCTGACTACCTCCTGCCAACTACTGTTTAAGGGTCTGGGTCAGGTCCCAGGAGGAGAGGGCAGGGCTAGCACTTCCAGGGCTTGGGGGCCTGGCTGGAGAAGTTCAAAGCAGGCCTTTCAATATGGAGATTGGCAAAGGTTTTTTATTTTGTATTTTCTCTTACAATTTTAAAATTGGCCAGGCACAGTGGCTCACGCCTGTAATCCCAGCAATTTGGAAGGCCAAGGCGGGAGTATCACCTGAGGTCAGCAGTTCAAGAACAGCCTGGCCAACAATGGTGAAACCCTGTCTCTACTAAAAATACAAAAATTAGCTGGTGGTGGGTGTGGTGGCGGGCGCCTGTAATCCAAGCTACTCGGGAGGTTGAGGCAGGAGAATTGCTTGAACCCGGGAGGCAGAGGTTGCAGTGAGCCAAGATCGCACCACTGCACTCCAGCCTAGGTGCCAGATTGAGACTCCATCTCGAAAAAATAAAAATAATTTTTTTGAATTGTGGTAAAATATATATAACATAAAAGATACCATTTTAACCACTTTTAAGTGTACAGTTCAGTGACATTAAATATGTTCACATTTTGGCCAGGCGCGGTGGCTCACGCCTGTAATCCCAGCACTTTGGGAGACCAAGGCAGGTGGATCATGAGGTCAAGAGATCAAGACCATCCTGGCCAACATGGTGAAACTCCATCTCTACTAAAAATACACAAATTAGCTGGGCATGGTGGTGTGTGCCCATAGTCCCAGCTACTCGGGAGGCTGAGGCAGGAGAATCGCTTGAACCAGGGAGGTGGAGGTTGCAGTGAGCCGAGATTGCCTTACTGCACTCCAGCCTGGTGAAAGAGTGAGACTCCATCTAAAGAAAAAAAAGTACATTCACATTGTGCAAACATCATCACCATCAACTTTTTCAGGTTCCTCAAGCTGAAGGACCTCTGTCTCTGTAAAGCAATGCTCCCTCTACCCTCTCCCTCCAGCCCCTGGAAATCATGATTCTACTTTCTGTCTCAATGTATTTGACCACTTTGGGTACCTCCTACAAGTGGGATCATACAGGACTTGTTCTTCTGTTACTGGCTCAGTTCACTTAGCACAATGTCCTCAAGGTTTGTCCACCCTGTGGTCTGTGTCGGAATCTCCTTCCTTTTCAAGGCTGAATATTTCATTGTATGGATGGACCACATTTTGTCTATCCACCCATCCCTCAACAGACACTCATTTGTTTCTGCCTCTTAGCTGTTGTGAACAATGCTTCTGTGAACCTAGATGTACCAATATGTGTTGGTGCATGCCTGCTTTCGCTTCTTTTGTGTATATATACCCGGAAGTGGAATTGCTGGACCACATGATAATTGTGTTTCATTTTTTGACACAGCTTAGGGTGGGTAGACTCAGCACCAAGGGTGGGTCTTAGAGTTGGTCCCATTTTGCTAGTGAGCAGTTACCCCATTGAGGGAACCACTGACCCGAGAGGCTGGTCCCCATGGGCACTCACTGTCCTGTGAAGGGGGCAGTTCGAGCAACCCACTGCAGAGATGATTTGATTTAAAAAATTTTTTTAGACAGAATCTTGCTGTCACCAAGCTGGAGTCATCTTGGCTCACTGTGACCTCCACCTCCCGGGTTCAAGCGATTTTCGTGCTTCAGCCTCCCAAGTAGCTGGGACCGTGGGCGCCAACACCACGCCCAGCTTATTTTTGTATTTTCAGTAGAAACGGGGTTTCATCATGTTGACCAGGCCAGTCTCGAACTCCTGACCTCAAGCAATCCACCTGCCTCGGCCTGCCAAAGTGCTGGGATTACAGGCATGAGCCACTGTGCCTGGCTGATAACTTGATTTTTATACATCACCCTGTGGCTTTTGGTATTTATGTTATTGTGTCATGCCCACCCCTCAAGTGTGGGTGGCACCATGACATGCTTATAAAGGACAGGCTAGAGACTGAGGCAGGAGGATCTCTTCAAGACAGGAGTTCGAGACCAGCGTGGGCAACATAACGAAATCCTGTCTCTACAAAAAATGCAAAAATTAGCTGGGCATGGTGATGCATGCCTATAGTTCCCGTTACTCGGGAGGCTGAGGACAGAGGATTGCTTGAGGCCGGGAGTTCTAGGTCCCAGTGAGCTGTGATCGTGCCACTGCACTCCAACCTGGACAACAGAGCAAAACCCTGTCTCAAAAAGGATAG
This sequence comes from Rhinopithecus bieti, assembly GCF_001698545.2. Classification (NCBI taxonomy): domain Eukaryota; kingdom Metazoa; phylum Chordata; class Mammalia; order Primates; family Cercopithecidae; genus Rhinopithecus; species Rhinopithecus bieti. Next base: position 4,602,775 of record NW_016810565.1, read on the forward strand.
GCTGTGCGCAGTGGCTCATGCCTGTAATCCCAGCACTTTGGGAGGCTGAATGGGTTGGATTGCCTGAGCTCAGGAGTTTGAGACCACCTGGGCAACAAAGTGAAACCCTGTCTCTAATAAAAATACAAAACAATTAGCCAGGCATGGTGGCACCCACCTGTGGTCCCATCTGCTCGGGAGGCTGAAGTGGGAGGATTGCTTGAGCGCGGGAGGCGGAGGTTGCAGTGAGCCAAAATCATGCCACTGAACTCCAGCTGGGTGACAGAGCCTGACCCCATCTCAATCAATCAATCAATCAGTCTTTTTGAAAAGGATAGACTACAGCGAAAAGAGTGTCCAGGGCAAACAAGGAAGCAAGTTGCTGATTTACAGTCTCATCTTCCTGGACCAGAATCTCCTAGAACAAAGGGCCACAGCAGGTTGATGAGTGGTCTTAGTTCTGAGTCCTGAGAGTTACGCTACCTGGATGCAGGTGGAGTCAGCTCCTGTTCCCCTCCTTCCAAGCCAAAGTGATGGCAGCCCCTGTTCTGCCTCAGACCTGCTCCTGCCCATGGCCTGTACTGGGGCATCGGAAGCTTCTGCAGTCAAATGCTCTACTGCAGAGCTATCTCCCAGTCCAAAGCTTCCAGATGGAACCAGGCGCTGATCTGACTCACGGCCTCCGCCATAGTGAACGGGGTGGCGGTGGTGGGGGTACCATGGAGTCTGTAGCCTCAGGGTCACTTCGGGCTCCACCCCTTACTACTGAGGACCACAGATCGTACTTTCCAACTGGCTGTGACAGCTTTTCCTGTCCATGTGCTCCCCTAGAGCCACACTGTCCACTGCGGCAGCTGCCAGCCACACGTGTTTATGTAAAATCAAATTAATTTAATAAAATGTACAATTCCATTCTCAGTGGCACTTGCCACATCTCAAGGACTCAGCAGGCGCATGTGGCTGGTGGTTAGTGTGTTGGACACCTTCCCTATCCGCAGTCTCCTTGTCCAAATACAGTGGCAAGAGAGACACCCCCATGCCCAGACATATTATTGCTTTGTTTGTTGATTTTTTTCTTTTTCTTTTTTTGAGACAGAGTTTCACTCTTGTTGCCCAGGCTAGAGTGCAATGGCATGATCTCGGCTCACTGCAACCTCCACCTCCCAGGTTCCAGTGATTATCGTGCCTCAGCCTCCCAAGTAGCTGGGATTACAAGCACCCACCACCACGCCTGGCTAATTTTTGTGTTTTTAGGAGAGACAGGGTTTCACCATGTTGTCTAGGCTGGTCTCGAACTCCTGACCTCAGGTGATCTGCCCGCCTCAGCCTCCCAAAGTGCTGGGATTATAGGCGTGAGCCACCGCGCCCCACCTTGTTTGTTGATTTACTGTCTGTCTTCCCCACTAGAACGTGAGCTCTGTGAGGGCAGGGGCTTTTGTTCACTGTTGTGTTCCCAGCCCTCATAGCAAAGCCTGGCACACAGTAGGTGTGCAAAAAAATCATTGTTGAATGAATGATTGGAGGCACAGGATGCATGAATGAGGACAGGAGCATCTGGAGGCTTCTGCGGGAGGTGGGAAGGGGCTGCCCAACCCTGTGTCTCAACCTTAGAGCACCGTAGACTCCTGGAAGCCCCGGAGAAGGAGCGGGCCTAGGAGAAGCCCTGGCCGCGGTGCTGGTTTGGCACAAAGACCCGGGAAGGCAAGGACTTTGGGCACTCCCTCTAAGAGGCTGACTCTTTCAGACACATTTTTGTTTTAAGAGAGGGATGAGGTCTTATTATGTTGCCCAGGTTGGTCTCGAACCCCCGAGTTCAAGCAATCTTCCTGCCCTGGCCTTCCAAAGTGCTGGGATTACAGGCACGAGCCACCGCATCTGGCCAAGACACTTCTTGAGACATCCACCAGCCCGTGACTGGAGGGAAACCGAGGCAGGGTCTTCCAGAGGCATGCACCTTAGAGGGCCTAGCCACTTCTGGGGGACCCCTGGAGTTAGCACCTGCCTCACTCTCCAAGGCGACAATGAGGCTCACCCCATGGTCTGAGGAATGTCTCCCCCAAACCAGATGCTTTGACTGTGACTAGCAGTGAGAGCAGGGGCTCCACGATGCCCCTCCCATGCCAGAAGGACCCCGCCTACCCGACGCAGGCCAGGTAGAAAAGAGCAGGCCTTCCCCACGGCTTTTGTGTCTCCTCCTTAAGGTGCGCCTGCCCAGCAGAACTTAGAAACCCTGACACACGCTCCCTTATTACCCCCTACGGCAGCTGGCAGCGATGATTCAGGCTCAACCATATGTTTACAGCTGGAACAACGGTGATTCTCCACCAGTAAGGCACTGGGCCACACTCAGGAGGGACAGCCCGGCGGACAGGGCTGGGAGGGAGAGGGAGGCTGGTTCGAGGACAGACGCAGCGGGCAGCTGAGGGCCACCACCCTGCACAATAGGACCCTGCACCACGGTGTCAGGAACTGGGGCTCACGGCTACTGAGGGGGCCATGCACAGTCTGAGGGGCCTGGAAAGTCCACCTGGGACCCAGGATTGTGAGGAGGGGCTTTGAGACATGGCAGGGGCTGGCGCTGTTTGTCATCTGAGAGAGTGACCACAGCTCAACGGCGCCCGCCCCCACGAGACCCCTGCTCCCCTTAGCACCCCTTCCTCAGCCACTAAAAACCATGGCCCCTGCACTGCTCTATCCACCCCTGCCTGCTCCATCCATGCACCTGGCTCCCTGGGCCCTGCCTTGGGCTGGGTTCATCCCAAAGCCAATGGGGTGGTTTTTTCCTTGGCCTGGCTCCAGGAGGCCCATTTTCTGCCCAGCTGGTCACCCCAGAATGCCTGTCACCCAAGTTCATGTGGCCCTGGCTGTCTGGTAACCCCATTATAGGCTTCTGGGCACACAGGAGGGGTGGTTCACAGGGCTGAGGGTAGTAACTGCGTCCAAGGGCCCAGCCTCCAGGGAGAACGCACATGTCAACCATTAATCACCATCAAGGGCATGAGGACTGAGAACCGCAGCATTGACTGAACTGTGGGGCAGAGAAGGTACAAACACAGCCAGGGCTCTAGGGAGGCTCCGAGGACATGCTCTGTGATGCCTGGAGCCCCAGAGGCCCAAAGGCCCACCCTGAGCACCCCATGCTCCTCTGCCAGCCGGTGCCGCGGTGAAGGCTATGGCAGTGACCATACCAGGCTGCCCTCTAATGGGGCCTGCGTCTAGCCTTGGTCTAGAATCAGATGGGGGATCCATGAGCCTGCCAGGTCCCCAGGGGCAAGTTCTTGGGAAGGCATGGATACTGCGGGTCAGAAAACAGGGCACAACAGCGGAGCCTCTCCAAGGTGGCAGGGCTGGGACAGGGGATCCTGGCAGAGGAGGGAGCTGGTGGGGAGGCTGAGGGCACATGGCTGTTGGCGATGCATCTTTGGAGGACCCCAGCACCACCACCTCTGCCCCCACCCATGCCCTGCCCCAGCCCAAGGGCAGGAGCAGAGAGCAGGGGTGCTTGGATTCAGAGGCCAGAGAACCACTCCAAGGGGCCTCAGGAGCCTCCCAGCCTGCGACCTGCTGCTGCCTCAGCCCCCGCTCACCCACTCTACTCAGTCTTCTCTCTCCCTCGTCCCCTCCATCCCTTCTGTCCCTGCTGCCTGGCCAGGAACCCCTCCGCATTGTGGCTCCAAGGTGACCTTCCTAAGTGGTAGGCCTGACCCTGGACCCCATCCCAAAGCCGTCACTGGGCACTTTCCCCTACCACACATGGGGCCTGCTTTCTTCCCCCAGGAGCCCTCATGTCCACCCATTCTGCAGCCTCCTTGCCCTGCACAGCCCCAGCCCCTGACATCACACAGGCGTCAGCTGGCCCAAGCCCTCCCCGCCACCCTCACCCCTCCACACCTTTGCATGCCCAGGTCCTTCTGCCTGGCAAGCCTTCCTGGCCGCTCCATCCCACAAACACTCAGATGTCAGGAGCCCTTCTTATCTTCCACTCATCTGCGCCACTGAACGTGGGTGATGGGGGGGCTACTCCTCCACCTGATCACACCCCCACTTCACACTTGTTCCTATAATTGCCCCACACATGCCAGACTGCGGGCCCCTTCAGGGCCAGGACCCCCACCCCGACTCCATCGAGCCCCGCCCGTGTTCTCAGCCCCCATGGCAGGAGCTGGAACTGAGTAGCTGCTCAGTAAATATTAAATGAAGGAATTAATGAATGAAGTCCTAATGAAAGCTAAAAACGGACCTGCCCCTCCCGGGACCTGACCCACTTTTCAGCCTTCACCAGCTGCTCAGGGAAGCAACGTTGATTCTCCGACGCGCAAGGCCGGCGCATCAATGAGCCTCTGATTGCAGCCACCCTGCGTGGCACAGAGCCGCCCAGCAGGACCAGCAAGGACATGGGAGGGAGGACCCGCCTCTCAGAGGGTCTGAGCACCGGGCTGAGGGAGGTCCCCTGGCTCTGGGGTCACTTCCCATCCTGGGCGCAGGGCCCCTCACATCCTTGCCTGAGTTTCTGACCCTGCTGAGCCTCAGTTTCCTCACATGTAAAGGCGGGTCCCACTGCTGGCGAGGCTGAGCCAGACCAGGGGTCAGCACACTTTTTCAGGGACAGATCGTAAATATCTTAAGCTCTGCGGGCCAAGCCGCCTCTGTTGCCTCAACTCTGCCACTGAGATGTCAGAGCAGCCACAGACGGGACAGGAACCAGTGAGCTTGGCTGGGCTCCAGGAGCACTCGATTTGTGGACACTGGATCTTGAATTTCATATAATTTTACATATCATGAAATATTCTTCTTCTTTTTTTCCAACCATTTAAAAATGTAGAAACTATTCTTAGTTTGTAGGATGGACAAAAACAGACAGTGGCCCGGATTTGGCCCGCTGAATTAGGTTACGGAAGGCACCCTAAATGCAAGCCTTCCCTTCATTCCCAGCATTAGTGTGTGTTTCTGGCTATCTCCAATCTTCCACTTGGAGATTTGATATTAAAATAATTGTTTTGGGCCGGGCGCGGTGGCTCAAGCCTGTAATCCCAGCACTTTGGGAGGCCGAGACGGGTGGATCACAAGGTCAGGAGATCGAGACCATCCTGGCTAACACGGTGAAACCCTGTCTCTACCAAAAAATACAAAATCTGGCTGGGCGAGGTGGCGGGCGCCTGTAGTCCCAGCTACTCGGGAGGCTGAGGCAGGAGAATGGCGTAAACCTGGGAGGCGGAGCTTGCAGTGAGCTGTGATCTGGCCACTGTACTCCAGTCTGGGCTACAGAGCGAGACTCTGTCTCAAAAAAAAAAAATTATTAATATTATTATTATTATTANACAGACAGTGGCCCGGATTTGGCCCGCTGAATTAGGTTACGGAAGGCACCCTAAATGCAAGCCTTCCCTTCATTCCCAGCATTAGTGTGTGTTTCTGGCTATCTCCAATCTTCCACTTGGAGATTTGATATTAAAATAATTGTTTTGGGCCGGGCGCGGTGGCTCAAGCCTGTAATCCCAGCACTTTGGGAGGCCGAGACGGGTGGATCACAAGGTCAGGAGATCGAGACCATCCTGGCTAACACGGTGAAACCCTGTCTCTACCAAAAAATACAAAAATCTGGCTGGGCGAGGTGGCGGGCGCCTGTAGTCCCAGCTACTCGGGAGGCTGAGGCAGGAGAATGGCGTAAACCTGGGAGGCGGAGCTTGCAGTGAGCTGTGATCTGGCCACTGTACTCCAGTCTGGGCTACAGAGCGAGACTCTGTCTCAAAAAAAAAAAAATTATTATTATTATTATTATTATTATTATTTTGTTTAGTCATTTACTCAACATGCAGTATTTGTTAAGTAGCTAATATATTTCAAACAGTCAGGGGCATCTATAGATGGAGCTGGTTGCTGCAACGGTAGTGAGCTCCCCATCTCTAGGGGCATGCAAGTGGAGTGGAATGACTGGTGTAGGAAAGTTGTAGAGAGTATTTAGGCATCAAGTAGGGAGTGTAAGGAAGTGTCCATCAAACACCAGATCAGGTACTGTGTGCTGGCCTATGGCCTCAGCTAGACCTGGGGGGCCAGGCCCTCTCTTCCTCCCCTTGCCCTCCCCACAGATCCTGAGCCAGCACAGAGAACACTCATGCAGAGGTTAAATAAAAAGTCAATGCTCAATGTGCCTGGTAGCACATGGTACCTGGACACAGGAAGGTCAGGCCCCAAATGTTGCTGTCTTAGTTTGAAGCCCCTAAGTCAGCCCTGAGACTAGCATTTGGGTACCAGTGGCTTATGTGGGAGGTGATTCCAGGAAGCGTGTGCAGAAGCATGTGCAGAAGTGGGGAAGTGAGACAGGATGGGGGTGTTAGTGAGCAGGTTAACTCTGTGGCAACCGGGGCTTAGCCTGCTGAGGACCCTCCAAGCGGTGGTGCAGAACGTACCCCGGAGTTGTGCCACTGCAGAGCAAGGAGGCTAGGGTATTTGTCCACCACTCCCGCCCCTTATTAGTTGAGGGTTTGCTCCAGGGCTGTTACCTCTGGCACTTCCAGCCTGCCCAGTGTCTGCAAGCCTAAGTGCAGGGCCATGACCAGAGAAGCCCTCAGCAGGACAATGTAGGTGCTTGCATTAGAAGCCCACAAATCCCAGTACCCTCCGGGGTGGGCAGGGGACATAGTTCAGGAAACACTGAGGACCTAGCTCATGCTGGCTTTTAGCTCCGGACTTGCACAAAGCCCCTGCTGTAAATGGAAAACCAGACCTGGGCACCCACCTCAATTCTGTTCAAGTTGTGGGGCCATCGCTGTGTGGCTGTGTGGTGACGTGGCTGCACCCATCACAGCTTTAGCCTCCTTGCTGGTAAGATGAAGTCCGGAGAGCTCCTCTCTCAGGGCTGTCATGAAGATTAAATGGGACTGTACCTATGAGGGCAGCAGATAGATCCTGTACATCATAGGTGCTCAATAAATGACAGTGTATTGCCTGTGCTGCCTGGGCTAGGTGATTCTAGTGGACATTCGTTGGTCACCTCTTCTTTCTCTGGCCAACTGAGACTCGACTCTCCAAAACTGACTCTAACTCCACTCTAAGCGTGGCCACCCTTGGCTTAAGCCAATCAGCACCTCCCACCCCTGGGTACAGGGATTGGTTAGGAATGGGCATGTGGTCCACTTTTAGCCAATAAAGGAGGCAATTTCAGGATTGTCTGGTGTTACTGAAATTGATCCTTTCTTCCCCAGAAAGGAGTAGTGAGGAGACCTAAGGGTATGAACTTGCAGTGTGGGCAGACATTTTACTACCAAGAGGGGAGTGTCTGGGCATGCTGGGGGCACCATTTGGATCCCAAGGATGAAGACGGAAAGAATACAGCTGGGTCTGTGGTGACAGTTTTTTGAGCTGCTGGATCAAGACTTACCTGAAGCTTCTGAACTCTTCATTTACATAAGTCAATATATTTCCTTTATGTGGAAGCCACCAGGAGTTGTATTCTTTTTTTTTTTATTTTTGCAACCTAAAGAGTCCTGACAAATAGGGCATCTCCCTGGTTGCCTGAGACCCGAGAGCGGGAATATAAAATATGAGATTCCCTGAATGGACAGGAAGAACAAGCGCTTTCCAGTCTGGAGCCAGTGGGTGGGCGAAGAGGAGGCTGAGAAGCTCAGCTGGCTTCCTGCTTCTTGCTGCAGCAAAGTCACTGTTGGCTCAGCTACTGTGACGCCCTGAGAACACCACAGAGGTGCCTTGAATGACCAGGTGGTCGGCTAGGCAGGCAGAGGCCTCCAGTTATAACCACAGGCCCCAGAGGCAAGGTGAGGGCAGCAAAAAGGTGGGCGTTATCCACACACATGGGCCCACTCCACCAGCATCCGTTTGACAAGCACGCCCACACAGGACACGCAGGGGCTCTCGCCTTCCCTCTGGATAATTTCAGTGTGAAGAAAACCTCCGGTGACGCAGCCCACGATGATCACTTTGCAAAGCCTGGAGACCTTGGGAGTCGCTCTTCGCTGGGGAGCTGCAGCGGGGGAGAGAGGCATGTGGGAGGAAGGTGGAGGCTGGGCGGCCTGGGGCTTGTGGAGCTTAGAAATCTCCAACTTTGCCTAACACAGTTAACATATTCGTGTCTCCAGAGACATTGGCAAGGAGGATGGGGGTGAGAACTGCCGAGTTTTCCTTTCCGTAACAACAGTGAAATCTCCATCCTGCGTTCAGCACCTTACCAGTACATTAACCGGCGCTCCTGACAGGCTGGGGCAGGAGGTTCAGGACAAAGAAAGTATATACACGGCATACCAGAGCCTAGCTTTCAGGGTGGCGGGCTGCCCAGTGCGTGGGTGGTCTGGTGGCCACAAGGCCTCACTCAGATAAGCCCAAATAGAGAGCAAGTACATGGCCAGAGCCAGCAACAAGGCTTCTTGAATGCCTGGTGCTCAGAGCCAGTGACCAGCCTGCCCCGGAGGCAGGAAGGGGAAGCACTTATTGAATAAAGCACCAGGGTGTCCTGTGTTCTTTCACTAACCCCAAGTCCTCCATAACATCCATTTTACAAAAGGCTAAACCCGAGGCTGGAAGACAGTGTGGTTCGTTCAAGTCGTTCAGACTTTCTGAGACCCAGAGCAGGACAAACCCAGCTCTCCTTTTCCCCCTCTGACATGCACCCACC
>NW_016810565.1:4613730-4639510 GCF_001698545.2 Rhinopithecus bieti
TCCCTCCGCACCCCAGCCCCCAGCCCCTCTGCCCTGAGCTGGCTCCAAGTTACCCTTTGCTGAGTCCCCTCATGGACCCAGCACCCAGGAGGGGTGGGAACTCCCGGGCTCTGACAATAGCAGAGAGACAAGCAGCAAGGCCCGAGGGAGACCCAGGACACTGGTTGGAATGGGGAGACCTACTGGGCAGGGGTGGGTGGAAGCCTCCTGACACTGTGCATGTGTTGGGCCTGATGGCTGCTCTTTGGGGCCCTGCTGAGGACATCCCTTGAAGCCCAAACAGTAGGACGGGACCCCTGGTTACACTGGATTTCTTGATAGCACCCCTCTTCCCCAACACTCACAGAGCCAGGGGGCTGCAAAGCTACTTGCGAGAGAGAAGCAAAGAGAGTGAACCTTCCCCTTGATTCCCTCCTCCCTGTGGAGACCAGGACCTCCCCAGCTCTCAGCCCATAGCAGCTTCCACAGCCGCACCCAGAGCTGCTGGCAGACCACAGGCCCTGCATGGTGCAGGGAAAGGAGAAGTGTCTAGGGCACCCAGGTGGCCCTCGGAGCCGCCATCTGCTCCTCTGCTCCAAGCACGAGGGCTGCAGGGAGGAGCGTGAGCTGGCAACGCTGGCAAGGACAGGGACGAGGAGGACGCTGGGCTGAGCCATCCTGAAACCAGAGCAGAGGACACTCCGCTGCGCCACGCGGCACCCGCAGGCCTGCAGACTGGGCACGGGGGGTGGGGGGCGGGCAGCTCTGCACTTCGTTTTATTTCATTTCGGAACAGTACGCTGAACAAAGCGCGCACAGCTGTGCGCCCGCCACACAGAAAGGACAATCACTAGCATTCTGTCCCGATTGTTTAAACTCTTTCCCTTTTTTAGAGCAAAATATAGAAACACTACAAATAATATTGAAGTCTCTGTGCCCCGGGGTGAGGTGAGGACCATCTGGGACCCATATTCTCTTGCCACCTCCACCCCCACTTCAAGGAAGGAAAACAAGCCCTTCTGGGGCGCATAGTGTGTCCACAGCCTGTCCCGGGAGCCCCCACCATGAGCCCTTTGCTCCTCCCGATGACACAGGCAGGTGGTGACTCTCATCCCCGCATCACAGCGATGAGGAGGGCCTGCTTCCTAAGGAAGGGATGCAGGTGGGGATATCTCAGCACCTCGGTGGCTCAATCAGGGCCTGGGTCCTTCCCACATCTGCTCTCCCAGCCTTGGTGGCTCGGCCTCCATCCCACATGTCCCAAGGTGGCCCTTGGTTCCAGACATCGCTTGCACATGTTAACACACCTTCAGGGAGCAGTGACGCAGTGACAGTCTGTCCTGTGAGTCTTTTTGATGGGTGAGGAAACATTACCTCAAGTTCCCTGGCACATTTTCTTCCCGTCTCCTCGGCTCTGCCCCAGCCACCTCCTTCCCCATCCTCAACCGTTGCTGGCAAGACCAATGGCCCCATGATTGGCTTGGTGGCCATGTGCAAGAAACCAGGTGATCAGAGCACATCAGGGTTCTCTTAGCCAGATGGAAGGATGGGCAAGGGAGTGAGGAGAAGAGTATCAGGTGGCAACACCCCACAGGTTGGCCACCCTTGCCAGGGGGACAGCAGTCTATGGGAGGCAGAAGTGAGAGGGAAGTCTCATCGTCCACGCCAAAGTCACACCCTTGCACTGCACCCCACCCCACCACCAGAACTCTCTGCACTGCCTCTACTACCCACCAAATTGCCAAACCACTCCGATGGCTCCACCCCTGCACCAGTCACGCCACTGCCCCCACCCGCGACTGCATCCCACAGGGCTACTGACTGCACTATCCCCACCACTGCTCCTTGCAAGGTGTGTGGGCCTAGCAGGGCTGGACCAAGGCTGGAAATGGTATTTGAGGAGCACGGGCAGGATAGAGAGGCAGGACTGGGAGCAAAGGCCACTTGTGAGCCAGCATCAGGAAGAATGCCAAGACCTCAGCCATGGAGTTGGCCAGGGGAGGGGCCACCACTCAGAGAGGAGGAAGCTGAATGAGAGGTGGGAAGCAACAGGGAGGAAGAAAGCCGGGCAGAGCAGGAGTGGGAGGGGTCCTGGAGAGCAGTGGCAGCTGCCACCTGCTGACATCAAGTCCTAGCTGAGCAGGGGAAGGGGTCATCACAGAAACTGAGCCAGCTTTGTCACTCCCTGCTGTGGGTCATCATCCACTGGGCACTCTCTGGCTGGACACTGGGGAGAAAAATTAGGATGTTTTGGGATGGGGGCTTCTGCATCCATTAGAATTAGGTTTGGCTGCAAAACAGGAGGCATAGAATAGCACAGGATTCAACACACAAGGATTTATTTTCTCCAGTAAAATAACTCGGGAGATCAGCCATCCAGGACTGGGGTGGCAAATCATCAAGGACCCTGGATCCTTCCACCCGTCTGTCTTTTCCCACATTTTCAGCGTATAATTTCCATCCCTTAAAAAACCTTCTGGTCTAAGAAAGATCTTGGAACTCCAGCTATTACATCTTCATTCAGGATAGCAGGAAGGAGAAAAGGGGGAATGCCAAAGAAGGCTTGGCCTACTTGTCTGTTCCCTTCTGAGAAGTCAAGCTAAGAACTTCCACTGCCTGGTAAACTGAGTAAGTGGGATCAGATTTACCCTCCCACCTTACTCTACACACACACACACACACACACACACACACGGCACGCACACACGCACACACACACCCCCAACCTTACACTACACACACACACACATACGAAATTACGGTTTTCAGACACTGGATGAAAGGTAGCTCAGAAGAATGAGCTCAAAGCAAACATAAGCAAGCCAGGTGAGCCCTCTGACTGCCCCTGGAGAGAATTTCCAGGCAGTATTCCCAGGAAGAAAAATCCAAAGAGAGCCCAACAATCTCTCTGAGTTGGAACACAGAGCTCAGGGAACAAAAGACACCCACAATTCACAATGTAGAACACCAGAGGTGAGAATGCTGCACTGACAGAGTGTTAGAGATCTGCAGAGGTTTTCTACTCCAATCTTTAGCTAAGGACAGATCAGTGCACGAGCTTGAGGAAACTGCCAAGACTGAGGAAAGGGGAATCAGAAAAGAAGAGGCAGAACAACCTTATTGAGAAATGAAAATAGTTTATCTTCCCACTAGCCAGAGTAAAAAGACCTCCTAATGATAGAACATAGAGTCTTCAGAAGGGTGTTGCCTCAGTCGTGGGGTCAAATTAACTCTAGACTAAATGCTGACCTGGATCTGCCTCCGAAGCTTAAAAGTAAACCTTGAATGGACCAAACTGTCTCTGAGCAACTTGACTGTGTCTTAGAACATGGCCGAAAAACATTTAAAGGAAAAGGAAACCTCCAGCACCTAACAAAGTAAAATTACAATGTCTGGCATCCAATCAAAAATTACCAGGCATGCAAACAAGGAAGAAAACATGGCCCATAAGAAGAAGAAAAATAAATCAATAGAAACAAACCTAGAAAGGATCTGATGTTAGAATGAGTAAAACAGGTGGTAAAATAGGTATATGTTCGAGAAGGTAGCAGAAATCATAAGTATGAAAAAGAAACAAATGGGCCAGGCATGGTGGCTCACACCTTTAATCCCAGCACTTTGGGAGGCTGAGGCGGGTGGATCACCTGAGGTCAGGAATTCAAGGCCAACCTGGCCAAGACGGTGAAACCCTCTCTCTACTAAAAATACAAAAATTAACAAGGTGGTACATGTTTGTAATCCCAGCTACTTGGGTGGCTGAGGCATGATAACTGCTTAAACCTGGGAGGCAGAAGTTGCAGTGAGCTGAGATCGCATCACTGCACTCCAGCCTGGGTGACGGAGTGAGACTCCATCTCAAAATTTAAAAAAAGAAAGAAAAGAAAAAGTAACAAATAGAATGTATTTTAGAAGGCCCAAATTGAAGTTTTAAGAGTTGAAAAATAAAATGTGTAAGGTAAAAAATACACTAGATTAGATAAGATTAACAGCAGACTAAATGGGATTAACAGAAGATTAAACACTGCAAAAGGAAAGATTAGTGAATATAAAGGTATGGCAATTGAAACTATACAAAAAGTAACAGTGGAAAATTACTGGGGAAAAAAATGAACAGAGGATAATTGAGTTGTGGGGCATCAAGTGGTCTAACACATGTGTAACTGAGTCCTAGGGAGCAGGGAGAAAGGAAGGGAACAGAAAAAAAAAATTGAAGACTTAATAACCAAATTTTCTTCCAAATTTGATGAAAATGATAAATCTACAGATCCAAGAGTCCCAATGAACTCTAAGCAGAAAAAAAGAAACAGGAAGAAAACTACACCAAGCTACATAACAACCAAATGCTGATAACGCATAAAAGCAGAGTACAGAGACACATTATGTAGAGAAACAGAGAAAAGAATGACAACAGACTTCACGTTGGAAATAACCTAAGCCAAAAGAAATGGCGCAACATCTTTATTGAAAGGAAAAAAAAATCAACCTAAAACGTAACACTCAATGAAAATATCTTTCAAACATGGAGGTGAAATAGAGGCTTTTTCAGACCTTTTAAAACAGAGGGAATTGATCACCAGCAGTCCAGATTGAAATGTTAAAGGTAGTCCTTCAAGTAGAAGGAAAATTATACCAGAAGAAATCTGAATCTACCCCAAAGAATGAAGAACACCAAAAATGGCTATCATGTAGGAAAACATAAAAGGCTTTGTTGGGCAGATCCCGAGGTCAGGAGTTCAAGACCAGCCTGGCCAACATAGAGAAACCCAGTATCTACTAAAAATACAAAAAAAGGGGCAAGGCATGGCGGCAGGTGCCAGTAATCCCAGCTACTCGGGAGGCTGAGGCAGGAGAATAGCTTGAACCCAGGAGGTAGAGGTTGCAGTGAGCCGAGGTCACACCACTGCACTCCAGCCTAGGCGACAGTGCAAGACTCCATCTCAAAAAAAGAAAAAAGAAAAAAGAAAAAAAATCTCTTTCCAAGATATGTAACTTTCTAAAGCAAAAATGGTAACAATGTATTTCGGGACTTACATGTAGAAATAAAATGTATAACAAAATAACTCAAAATCTAGGGTAGGGGAAAGTGGAAGTGTATTGTGATGAGGTTCTTATATTACTCATGAAATAATCTCGTATTATTTGAAGGGAGAGTGTGATAAGTTAAATACATAAACCACTAAAGTGAGTTAAATATATACACCTAAGTGAAATATGTATACCTAAAGTAATCACCAAACAACAATAGCACACGTATACACATAAAACAAAGAAGTATAGCTGATGAACCAACACAAGGGTAAAATGTAATCATAAATATTATTCTAACCAAAAAGAAGGAAGGAAAAGAGAAAAAGGGAACTAAAAACAAACAGGCCAAACAGAAAATAAATATTAAGACAATTGAATTAAACTGAACAAAATTAATAATCAAAATGTAAATTGCGCAAATTCACCAATTATAAGATAGAGATTGTCAAACAGAAGAAAAAGCAAGACCCAATTATACAGTGCCTGCAAGAAACCCACTATACTTTCATGAAACCCATTACACAGAAGTGTAAAGGCACAGATAGACAAACAGTAAAAAACATGGAAAAAGATGAACTATATTAAAACTGAAAGAAAGCTGGAGTGTCTATTATCAGACTAATATCAGGCAAAATAGATTTAAGGGAAAAGAATATTACCAGAAACAAAGTGGGTAGTTTTGTAATGATAAAGAGGTCAATTATTGAAGAGTTCATAATAATCTTAATGTGTGACACAAAAACCAATAGAACTGCAAAGAGAAATTAACAAATACACAACTGTAGTTGGAGCATTCAACACTACTTTCTCAGTAATTGACAGAAGCAGACAGAAAATCAGTAAGGATATAGAAGATCTGAATAACACTACCAATGAACTTGACATTTATACAACATACCACTCAACAACAGCAGAATACACACGCTTCTTAAGAGAACACAAAAACGTTATCAAAAGAAAATATGTTTTGGGCAATCAACAAGTCTCAGTCAATTTTTAAAGAACTGAAATCCTACCAAATATATTTTCTGACTGCAATGGAATTAAATTAGAAATCAATAACAGAAATATGCCAAGAAAATCACCAAACCTTTGGACACAAAACAATAAACTCCTAAGTAATCCATGAGCTAAAGAAGAAATCACAATGAAAATTAGTAAATGTTTTAAGTTGAATACAGTGAGAACACCGCATATAAAATGCAGCTAAAGCAATGGTTCGAGGGAAGTTATAGCACGAAATGCTTATGTTATAAAGAAGAAAGTCTCAAATCAATAACCTCAGCCTTTACCTTACGAAACTAGAAAAAAAGAAGAGAAAAATCCAAATTAAGCAGAAGAAAGGAAATGATAAAGAGAACAGAAATTAGTGAAATGGAAAACACTAGAAAAATCAATGAAAACAAAAGTTGCTTCTTTAAGAAATCAATAGAATGACTAAACCTCTGGTCAGATTGATCAGGAGAAAAATAGAGAAAACACATATTACTAATGTCAGGGATGAGAGGCATCATTATGGATCCCACAGACATGAAAAGGATAACAAGTGAATATTCTGAACAACTTTTTGCCAACAAATTTGACAACCTACGTGAACTGGAAAATTCTTTGAAGCATGCAAACCACTGAGGCTCTCTCAAGAATTAATAGGTCTCTGAACAACCACACATTTGTTAAAGAAATTGCGTTTATAGTTTAAAAACCTTTCACAAAGAAAATTCCAGACCCAGAAGGCTTTTCTGGAAAATTCCACCAAAGCACTTAAGGAAGATATTGTATCCATTCTATAGAAACTCTTCCCAAAGATAGAAGTGAAGAGAACTTTTCAACTCATTTTTTGAGCCTGCCATTACCCTGATACCAAAACTGGAAAACAACATCACAGAAGAAAGCTGCAAACCAATATTTCTCATGAACATGGACACAATAAGTCTTAACAAAATATTTGCAAATTGAATCCAACAAAATATAAAGAGAATGACATTATGTCAAAATGGGGTTTGTCCCAGCAATAAAAAGTTGGTTTAACATTTGAAAATCAATCAGTATAATTCAGCATATTAACAGGCTAAAAAGAAAAACACAATCATCTTGGTAGATGCAAAACAACATTTTTTATAAACTTCAACTTCCATTTCTAATAAAGACTCAGCAGACTAGGAACATACAGAAACTTTCTCAGCTGGGCATGGTGGCTCACGACTGCAATCCCAAAACTTTGGGAGGCCAAGGTGAGTGGTCTTGAGCCTAGGGGTTCAAGACCAGCCTGGGCAACAGAGCAAGACCCCCATCACAATATATTTTTTTATTTTTTTAACTTGGGCTTTTCTGAGGCCAGGCCTGGTGGTATGCACCTGTAGTCCCAGCTACTCAGGAGGCTGAGGTGGGAGAATCACCTGAGCCCCGGAAGTTGAGGCTGCAGTGATCTGAGATTGCACCACTGCACTGCAGCCTGTCTCAAAAAAGAAAAATGGGAAAGGAAAGGAAAGGAAAAAAGAAGTGTTCTCGACCTGATAAAGGGCATCTAAGAGAAGTTTAACAGCTTAGTAGTACATTACACTTCATAGTAATGGACCAGAGCTTGCTTTCTAAGATAGGGAATAAGGCAAGGATGTCTGTTCTCACTGCTGTTGTTTAGCACTGCACTGGAGGTCCCAGATATGCAGTAAGGCAAGAAAACAAAACAAAACAAGATGAAAGTCATTCAGATTGTAACCCAAGAAGCACAGCTGTCCTTACACGAAGATGACATGGTCATCTGTATGAAGATTTCTAAGGAATTTGCAAAAAACCTACCGGTACTAATACATAGGACTCAAAAGATTGCCAGATACAGGGCCCATTGACTTCTGTATACTAGCAACAAACAACTGGTGAGGAAAGTTGTCTTAACACAATAAACACGAACTATGAAAGAAAAATCAATGAAGTGGACTTTAACAAAATTAAGACCTTTTTTTTCTCTTTGGAAGTCACTTTTAAGAAAATTAAAAGGCAAGTAAAAGGCTGGGAGAAAATATTTATAAAACACGTCAGCTGAAATTAAGGCTGTTGAGGCAGAAATAATTTGATCAAGGTTTGTTGGAATCTAAATGTAAGGCTCAACCCGGGAAGACTCACCAACAAAGTTGGGCATATTCCAAAGTGTGTTACTGGTTGGAATGCTTTTATAAGAAATGTAGCAGCAGGAAGGAGGGCTCTCATATTGCAGTTGCCCTTTTTTGTTTTTTTGAGACAGAATCTCGCTCTGTTGCTCAGGCTGGAGTGCAGTGGCAGGATCTTAGCTCACTGCAACCTTCGCTTCCCAGCCTTCTGAGTAGCTGGGACTATAGGCGTGTGCCATCACACTTAGCTAATTTTTTTTTTTTTTTTTTTAGAGACAAGGTTTCACCATATTGCTCAGACAGACTGGTCTTGAACTCATGGGCTCAAGCGATCTGTCTGCCTTGGCTTCCCAAAGTGCTGGAATTACAGGTGTGAGCCCTCGTGCCTGGCCGGAGTTGTCCTTTTCCATTGGTGGGTATATTAATACAGAGGTTACAATCATTGACTGCAGATGACAACATATAGGCTAACACGTTCCATGTGCAAGACATTCAGCAAAACTTCACGATTTAGAAACAAATCCATGTCCTTATTAGCGCCGGTGGGTTACGTATTAATTGGTAGGTCAACAGTTTGAAGGACTCACGTTAACATTCTTTGCTCAGGAACAGAGTGTAAGCCATGAATCGGAAGACTTTCCCTGGCAGTTAATTCGGAAGCCTGCCAAATGTGACCTGTAGGTTATCAAACATTTATCTGACAAATAACTTACATCCAGTAGAGATGAAGAACACCTACAACTGGATACCAGTAATACAAACAATCCAATTAAGAAATGGGCAGACCGGGTGTGGTGGCTCAGGTCTGGAATCCCAGCAGTTTGGGAGGCTGAGGTGGGTGGATCACCTGAGGTCAGGAGTTGGAGACCAGCCTGGCCAACATGGTGAAACCCTGTCTCTAATAAAAATACAAAAATTAGCCGGGCGTGGTGGCGGGCACCTGTAATGTCAGCTACTCAGGAGGCTGAGGCAGGAGAATTGCTTGAACCCGGGAGGCGAAGGTTGCAGTGAGCCGAGATCGCACCACTGCACTCCAGCCTGGGCAACAGGCTTTCATCTTGTTTTGTTTTGTTTTCTTGTCTTACTGCATATCTGGGACCTCCAGTGCAATATTGAACAGCAGCGGTGAGAACAGACATCCTTGCCTTATTCCCTATCTTAGAAAGCAAGCTCTGGGTCCGTTACTATGAAGTGTAATGTGCTACTAAACTGTTAAACTTCTCTTAGATGCCCTTTATCAGGTCAAGAAGGTTTCTTTTTTCTCTCCTTTTTTTTTTCTCTGTCTCAGAAAAAAAAGGAAGAAACGGGCAAAAGATTTGAACAGACAGTTCACTAAAGTAGGTTTTTAGCATCATCTGTCATTAAGAAAATTAGAATTAAAACCACAGCAAGCTGTCACTACACACCTATTAGAATGGCTAAATAACAAGATGCACCATACCAAGTGTTGGCAAAGATGTGGAGTAACTGAATCTCTCATACTCTGCTGGTGGAATATAAAATGGTGCAATCACTTTGCAAACAGTCTGGCAGTTTCTTAGCAAGTTAGACCAACCATCTCCCATACAACTCAACCATTCCACTCTGAGGTATTTACCCAAGAGAAATTAAAACACTATGTCTTAACACAAAGACTTGTACACAAATGTTCAGAGAATCTGTTTATAACAACCCAACACTAGAAAATCCCTAATATCCATTATTAGAAGAATGGTTAAACAAATTATAGCATATTCATATGGTAGAGTATTACTCAACAATAAAAAGGAATGAGCTATTGATACACACAGCAACATGGGTGAAACTCAAAAATCATTATTCGGAGTGGAAGGAGGCAGACCAACCCCTCCCACTGCAAAAAAAAAAAAAGTACATACTGTAGGATGCCACTCACATAAAATCCAGAAAAATGCAAACTAATCTCTAATGACAGAAGGCAGATCAGTGATTACCTAGGAACGGGGTGGAGGGAGGGATGGTTTACCAAGAGACACCAGGAAACGTTTGCAATTGGTGGAAATACGCGTTATCTTGATGGTGGTGATGGCTTCAAGAGTGTGCACATGTCAAAACTTATCCAATGATGCACTTTATGAGCAGTTTACTGTAAGTCAATTATGCCTCAATAAAGCTGTGAAAAAACGACAAAAAGAGTCTCTTTCAATGACTTCTTCCACAGGATCCTGGTCGTGCCTGGCTGCAAGGGTGGCTGGGAAATGCACCCTCTGGCTGGCCCCATTCCTCCACTAGGCTTGCAGGGCTTCCATTGGTGAGGAAGGAGCCCAAATGGATAGGGAGGCACGTGACACTCGCCAGGCTCTGAGATCAGAGGGACAATGGGGCCTGTCCAGCCTCTGCCTTCCTGTTGTGACAGCAGATCCCAGTTCAAACCCCAGCCCCTGACTGCCATGGAGCACACTTACCCCGTGGTCCCACACATCCGTTCCCCACCTGTAAGGTGGGGTTGAGATCCCAGGGGAGCTGGACCCATGGTGATGCAGAAGGCGCTCTGGTGGCCACGTGAAGCTGCTCCATGAACTTTTCCTTCCTGTCCCTCACTTTCCATGTGTGGACCCCAGAGGGAACACATTGGCCTGGTTTGGGCGTCACCAGCATAAAGCCCAGAGCAAGGCGATCATGGGATGGGGGGGTGTTGGGAGAGCCCTGTCACCTGAGAAGGCCAGAGGTGGCCGGAGACGTTGGTGGAAGAAGACTCGGTCCACAGGCCTGGGCCAGGATGGCTCCTGCCTCCTGCCTCCTGTCCTCCAGTCCTGGCTGGAGCGGGATGTCCCTGTTCACACTGTGCTTTTGAGGCTGGCTGCGGCCACCATTCCATGAGCTGAGCAGCCCCTAGATCCCTTGCAGGCACTAGAAGCGGCTGGAACATAGAGGAGTAGCGGAAATAATTTTCCTGCCCAGTGGAGTGAGGCAAATTGATGGCCACCTCTGTGGCCCCGTTTCCAACAAGGGCAGCCTGGGGCATCCTGCAGCAGCCCTCCTGCCACCTCGCGTCCCTTTACAAGTAGCTCGGTGTCTGGCACAGAGGGTGCCCCAGCATCAGAGTCTCCCAGTTATTTGCCCCTAGGACCGAAACTGCAAATGCCTCCTGGACAAGCCTCTTGTTTGCCGCCTCACCCCCTCCTCACAGGGCAGGTTTTCTGACTAGTCATGTGAGAAGTGGAACACGGCTGGCAGTGCGTTTCCAGTCCACAGAAGAAGAGACAAGGAAACTGAGCACAGAGAGGAGAATGTCTTGCCCGGGGCAGTCGTGGGCAGGCAGGCCCAAGGTTTCCTGGGGCCCTGGGCAGGAGGCCAGGCCAATGGCCCTGTGGATATCTGGGGGATGTACGGGTCATCCATGCCTTGACTGGCACTGTCCTGTGTAGGAGCCAGAAGAGCAGCAGAAGCGGGCATACCCGCGAGGGCCACTAAGAGGCTGGGAGGAGCGCATGTGGGGCCATTAAAGGATGGAGTGGTGAAGACAGGTGCATCTTGTGGGCCAAGAAATGGTGGTCTGGAGAGAGGTGGGGGGCACAGACCGAGCCCCTCCCCCCACCATTCCAGAGACCCTGGATCACATGAGTCTCTTTTTTAATTCCTTTTTTAAGAGACAGGGTCTTGCTGTCAACCAGCCTGGAGTGCAGTGTGCAATCACAATTCGCTGAAGTCTTGACCTCCCACCTCAGCCTCCTCAGTAGCTGGGCCCACAGGCACCCGCTATCATGCCAGGCTAATTTTTTAATTTTTACTTGTTGTAGAGATGGCGTCTCCCTATGTTGCTCACGCTGGTCTCGAACTCCTGGGCTCAAGTGATCCTCCCATCCCTGGGCTCAAGTGATCCTCCCACCTCGGCTACCTGAAGTGCTAGGATTACAGGCGTGAGGCACTGGACCCGATGGAGCCTCTTTTTTTATAGGAATGTTGCCTCCCATTTTGAGCAGGGACAAGGGGAAAGGAGGCTGAGTGTGCGTGCCTGTGGGTGGACGGGGTGGAGGGCAGCCTGCAAGGGGAATGAGGGGGCAGGAGAGCCTCAGCATCTGCCAAGAGGATGAGTCACATCAGAGACACCAATGAGCCCATGGAAGGCCTTGAATGCCTGAATGGGATGCAGCAGGCAGGCAGGTAAGAACCATGGCAGGTTCTTGAGCAGAGGAGGGACAGGGTGAGAGGATACTGGAACAGATACAAGGCAGGTTTCAGAGACAGGGGCAGGCAGGAGACTATGGGGATACCCAGAAGGAGGAGGGAGTTTCTTGGCTGGGAATGGGGGATGTGAGGGTCTGCCAGGCTCTGGGCACCCTCGGCTTCCACCTTTCAGGCCAGCATCCCAACTCCACACTGCCTTGGTCTCCACTTCCAATCCATACCACTCCAGGCAGTGTCAGGCAAGCACAGCAGGAGTTGGTGTCCAGCCTCCAGGCAGCCTGGCTTGTGGCCATCCCTGACCTCAGGCACTGCTTCTTGCCATGTTCCTGCCACCTAAGGCTCTTAGAGGCCTGGGATCCACCTCGCTGCCCTAGAGTCCAGGCCCCCGCAGGACGCTCCTCCTTCCACCAGCTTGGCAAGGCTTCCCTAGGCCTGGAGTCCTGCCCAGAGGCACTGACCGCACTGCCGCTGTCCGGATGCCACATACACCTGTGGGGCAGAGTGCAGAGGGCAGGTGTGTTCTCCCTGTGGTCCTACTGCATCAACCACAGAGGAGTTGATCAGTGCCAGCCTCTGGCTCCACTCTCCGGTATGGCCTGCCGTGTGCTGAGGCTCTTGGGGAACTTTCTTTAGCCCTACCAACTGACTCCCCCTCACGCTGGGGTTCAGCTCTCTGGTGTTCCCACGGTCACTCCGTTCCTCCCTCATTCATTCATTCATTCGCTCATCTCTGCCCGCAGCTTCAGTGGTCTCAGCTCTGGGCAACAAGCCTCTGTAGGTTTGGGGAGGCACCTGGAACCAGGGCCAGTCCTGCCTGGAGGGCCCATGGTGGGGCAGAGAAGGACATCCCTGGGCAGGGACACTAACTGAGGTCAGAACCAAGCTCAAGGGCACACAGAGATACACACCAACTAGGGATCGGGGAGGGCTTCCTGGAGGAGGGGGTGCCTGAATGGAGGCCAAAAGGCCTAGCTGTAATGCAGGAGATGAAAGGACAAGGAAGGCTGCTCCATGCTGAGGAACAGCATGTGCCAATGTCCCCTGGGGGTCCTTTACTGTAGCTGTCCCCTGCAAGCTTGGTGAAGACCCTGCCGAGGAAGGGGCCCATGTTCTGCCTCCTAGCCTGGGCTGATGGGATTGAACAGCATCCAGGGTGGGGCCCCAGTCCGGGCCTCTGGAGGGGTTGATGTGTGTCCTGGAGAAGGGACTGGGAGAAATGGCTGGGAGAAGACGGGAGGGCGCTGGTGGTTTCCAGCTCCCTGAAACACTGTCCTGCCTCGGCAGAGGGGGTTAGCCCTGCCCCTGTGGGGCCACAATTGTAGCTCAGAACTTTCTAGGCCACTGTTGAACTGTAGAGCCTTCTTCAGGGAATTTCTCATCACCTGAGGGTGAGGAGGCTAGATGCCTCCTTTAGCCTGATGTATGGATTTGACTATGAGCCTTGCTGGGCGTCAGCAATGGGGTAGGTGGGAGAGGGCTAGCTGGGAGCAGCCTGGGAAGGCTTCCAAGAAGAAGCAACTTTGGGAGCTGAGATGAGGAGGTTTCCACATGGACACTCCATAAAAGAGCATCTCAGGATGAGGGAACTCCGTGTGCAAGGACCCAGAAACAGAAGGTATGGACAGGGATGATGTAGGTGGAGCTCAGCCTGGCTGGGGAGGGCACCACAGTGGAAGCAGGGCCAGGCCTGGCCCAGGACCTAGCAGGGGGGCCCCTGAAGGAGCCCAGGCCCCCAGGTGGTCTTGGTGAACACCTGCTGACTGTCCACAGCAGCATCATACACCCAGTGGCAGTTTCTGTCTCAGTGAGGCCACCTCGGTGCCATCCCCTGCTCTGTGTCCCCTCCCCTTGCCCAGGCCCAAGCATGGGAGGCCAAGGATGGTGCCCTCCATATCCAGGCCCAGTGCCTATAGAGACAAGCCCAGTCACACTCAGATGAGGTGGGATTTCGCTTTGGTAAATATTTGTTTGAAAATGGTTTCCCCTATTTACAGTTTTGAAGCCCAAACCACCTCCACCTGCTGGAAAGGCCTGACATGGGGTCGAGCCCCAGGGAGGCCACTGCTGCTTCGCATGGAGACAGAGCAGGGCAGGAAGTGGGGTGGAGGCCAAGGGGCTCAGAGCACCACCCCAGGAGGAGCAGTGGGCCGGACCCCTGGGCCTGGGACCTACCTCAGACAGAGCACCTATGAGGCTCCCAGCTGCCCCTGCCCACTTCCTGTGGTCCCAGGCACCCCCACAGTTGCTCAATTTATTTTAGAAAATGCTCCTAGGACAAACCGGTGAAGGAACAGGGCAGCAGGGTATGGTTGGGGTTAGGGTTAGGGTTGGGATTAGGATTAGGGTTACGGTTAGGTTTAGGATTAGGTTTAGGGTTAGGATTTGGTTTGGGATTAGGGTTAGGGTTGGGTTGGGATTAGGATTAAGTTTGGGGTTGGGATTACGGTTAGGATTTGGGTTAGTGTTGGGGTTGTTGTTGGCAGTGTTTAGGGTTAGGGATTTGGGTTAGTGTTGGGTTGTTGTTGGCAATGTTAGTGTTAGGGGTTAGTGTTGGGGTTAATGTGCAGATGTTTAGGGTGGTTAGGGTTAGGAGTTAGTGTTGGGCTTTATGTTGGCAGTGTTTAGGGTTAGGGATATGGTTTAGTGTGGGGGTTGTTGGCAGTGTTTAGGTCTAGGATTTGGGTTAGTGTTGGGCTTTATGTTGGCAGTGTTTAGGGTTAGGGTTAGGGTTAGTGTTGGGGTTGTTGTTGGCAGTGTTTAGGGTTAGGGTTAGGGTCGGGGTTGATGTGGGCGTGTTTAGGTTAAGGTTGGATTGATGTTGGGTGTTTAGTGTTAGGTTGGGATTGATGTGGCAGTGTTAGGGTTAGGTTAGGGTTGTGGTTGATGTTGGCAGTGTTCAGGTTAGGGTTCTTGGTTGGGGTTGATTGTTGCAGTGTTAGGGTTAGGTATTGGGTGGGGTTGTTGGCAGTGTTTAGGTGTTAGGGTTAGGGTTGGGATTGATGTTGACAGTATTTAGGGTTCGGGTTAGGGTTGGGGTTGATGTTGGCAGTCTTTAGGGTTAGGGTGGGGATTGTTGTTGGCAGTGTTTAGGGTTAGGGTTAGGGTTGGGATTGATGTTGACAGTGTTTAGGGTTAGGGTTAGGGTTGGGGTTGATGTTGGCAGCGTTTAGGGTTAGGGTCGGGATTGTTGTTGGCAGTGTTTAGGGTTAGTGATAGGGTCGGGGTTGTTGTTGGCAGTGTTTAGCGTTGGGTTTAGTTTTGGGGTTGTTGTTGGCAGTGCTTAGTGTTAGGGTAAGTGTTGCGTTGGGGGTTTTGTTTAGTGTTGCTTTTGCGATTTGGTTTTGGATTGGACTTTGAGTTAACTTTAGGGTTTGGTGTGGCTTAAGGTCATTGTTTTCCGGCAGAATAGTGTTGGGGTTAGACTTAGGGTTAGGGTTGGGGTTACTGTTATTGGTCAGGTTAGGATTGGGGTGGGTTTAAATTTCATTTTGGTTTTGGGTTCCATTAGAGTTACGTTTTGCATTTGATATAAGATTGGAATTTGGGTTAATATTGCAGTTGGGGTCATTGTTAGATACACACTCTGGCTAATTCAGGGCCTTCTCACCACCTGTGGAGGGCAGCTGTAGCCCGATTTTGCTCGGGACCCCAGAGTTTCAGTTGGAGCACCTGTTGTTTGTGGGAGAGTGGGAAGACACCTTTCACCTTCCCAGAGTCTCTAGGGCTCATAGTCAGAATCCTTGTTCAATCTGTTCTTGTGGGTGGAAATTGGAAGATTAGGCAGGGAACTGGTCAACATGGCTAGGTGATGCTGGAGCCCAAGAAAATGCCGCATCCTGGGCCCCTGTATGTGGCTGTCTGTAGGTACCTCACTGTCAATGACCTCCCTGATGTGCTGTCCTTTCTTTTATACTCAGCCACCAGGGCCAGAAGCCTGGCATCACACCGGGCTGTTCCTATTCCTCCTCTCCCCATCCATCCATCCATTCTCTGGCACATTTAATCATGAGCCCCAGTGTGGTGCCACTTCCTGCCCTGCTTCCCCCACCACAATAGAGGACCATGCATCCCGGGGGAAAGATTGATGTCCACACCAACAGACAGATCAGATAGCTCTGGAACGCAGTAAGAGACACACAAAAAACAAAACAGGGCAGTGGGATTGAGCCATGGGGGTGGTGATGTCAAACAGAGTGGTTCGTAGAGGTCTGAATGAGGGCAGGGGCCTGGGGAGAGGGTCCTCTGCAGCCCCTGGACATCACCTCCAAGTCCTGCCACTTTCATCCCTTCTTCCCAACCCAGATGAAACCTCACCTCCTCCAGGAAGCCTGCCTGATGTCCCAGGCTGTGCTGCACTGACTGTAGTTTCCCCATCTGCAAAAGGGGGCTAGTACCACTTCCCCTTCAGGGGCATTACAGGGATGCTCCCAGACCCAAAACCAGTGCCTGCTTTCTCTCTGCCTTCCCAGCATGAGGGGTTGGAGTGGGAAGGATGGAAGAGAGGGCAGGGAGGGTGGGGACAGGAGGTGCGTGCAGCATGGAGGAGGGGCTCTCCTGGGGCCTTCCCAGGCAGGCCTGAGCTGAAGCCTGCAAGCTGCTGGAGCTGAAGCAGGAGCCGCCCCCACCCCACCCGCCCCTCCCCCGCCTCCCCAGCCATCTGTGGCGTTGGCAGCAGCAGTGCCAGGGCGGGCGGTGAACATTCTGGCACCATCTGAGCAGGACCAGCCTCTGGGGAAGGGCCGCAGCCCAGGAGGAGGCAATGTGGGCAGAGCCCTGCCTGTACCCCAGGTTCCACATCCCCCAATGGTGTTTGTCCCCTTAGGGACTGGGGCAGGAAAGGATACTGGAGCTGGCAGGCTGGGCCCGCACTACCTCTCACAGGCTGCCTCCACTGCTGTGTGCTGTGCTGCCTGAATGGTGTCAGAACCTGAGAGGCCAGAGTGGAGGTCAGGGAACCTGTTCTGACTCCTGCTGGGGAAACCAAGGCGCCCTGAGCAAAGAGGCTAGTCCAGGGGTGCACACCAGGGACTGGGTTTGGAAGAAGTCTGTTCATGCTTCGAAGGACGGGGAGAGCCCGGCCCTGAGCTGCTACCTCTCATTTTGTCTTGACTGTGGTGGTGTGCACTTGGAGGCACCTCCCTCTGTCCATTGGTTACCCAATCGTGTCCCTGGGACCTGAGAGTGAGCAGAGACAGGGCTTTGCTTGACACTAAATGGCTCCAGTCAGCTGCTGGTTCTTTTTCTTGTCTCCTTTTTATCTGGGTTTTCCCTCTTGCCTTGCTATCAGCGCCTTTTCTCAGCACCGACACTGCCTGAATGTAGCAACCTACTCCCCAGATTAAATGAGAGAGCGTAGAAACTGCAAAGCATACAACATACAGCATATAAGGATGGTGGTGATGGTAACACAACAGTGGGAATTCAATGTCCCCAAACTGTACACTTTAAAAGTAGTTCAAATGGTAAATGTTATGTTTTCCATGTTTTCCACAATTAAAAAACAAAAATGTACAAGGTACTCATTGGCAGCATCTTCTAATCTGCCATGTACTTGGAAATGATACTAGCATGTGTGAACCATGAGCCCATAGGTCCAGAGGGAGGATATGAGCAAAGCACACGGGCTTTGTCAGCTCTGTTTCCACGGTGCAGGACCCTCCCCGGCTGCCAGTGCTCCTCCCGGGGTTCCCACGCTGGCTGCTGCTGGGCTGGCTGGGATGGAAGACCCTCATGTAGCTGGCACCCTCAGGGCTGCCCCTTGCCCGCTCTGGGAGGAAAGAGGATTCACACTGCACCTTTACCAGGGCGGGACTGAGCCAGCCTGGGCTCTACCCGGGCAGGTCGATGGGATGCTTCAGACTAGGGGGAGAGGCAGGGGGCAACACTGGTCCTCCTAAAGCCACCTTTCCTTCCTGAGAGCTCCCTGGGGAGAAAGAAGGCCCTGGAAGCCACCGACTGGGGGCTGGGGCAGAGCGGGGGCAGCTTGGCCAGGCGGCACCCTTGGGAACCAGGGTTTCCTCATCTGTAAAATGTGACTCTGCGAGGACAGGAGCTTGGTTTCGCTGGCTGCTGTACCCCCTGGGGCCTAGAACAAGGCTGGTTGGTACACAGTAGGCGTCTAATAAACGTTGAGGGATCGAATGGATGGACCGATGAAAAGGTTGGGCAGGTTGTTACTGACGGCCTCTGGGTTTCAAGGGCCCATTCACTCTGTCACTCACCTTCGCGCCCGTGCATTAGTTCCCTCATTTATTCATTCCTCCCGCAGGCTCTACCGCACTCATTCATTCATGCACTCTGCCATTCATGCACGCGCGGGTTCATTCATTCCCTGCCCCTCCGCCATTCCTCGCCCGGCCCCCGCGCACGCCGCACCCCCGCGCCCCTGCCCGGCCCTGCGCCCACCACGTGCGCCCTGGCCAAGCGCTGCGGGGGAAGTGCGGGCTCAGCCGCGGCTGCGGCTGGCGCCGGGGCTGGCGACCGGGCTGGGCGGGGCGGGCGCTCCCTGCAGGAGCCGGCGGTGTGGGGAGCCCCGCCGCGCCGGCTCCCGTCGCGCTCGGCCTTCGGAGGAGGGGCGGCGAGCGGCCGCGGCGGCGACCCGAGCGCGGCGGCGGCGTGAGCAGCCGGCTGCCCCGGGGCATGTGGACAGGCGTCCCGGCCGGGCCGGCTGCGCCGGGCGGTGATTACCTGCGAGCCGGGAGGGCAGGGCCGGGCGCGGAGCGGAGGCGTGGCGGGCGCCCCCACGCCTGGGGCGGTCCCTGCTCGGCGCTGGAGGTGGCCGGCCCCCCGCCCTGCTCCCTCCGCGCGGCCGCCCCCGCCGTGACGGCTCACTGCCCAGGAGAGCGGGCCGGGTCTCCTGGAACTGGGCACTCTCGGGTGGGGCGGGGATGCCCGGCCTCCGCGCGCCGCGGAGAGCGCCGGGTCCGAACGCGGGTCCTTGCGCCTGACACGCGCGCCCCTGCGGCGTGAGGAAGGGAGGCTGGGACCCAGGGCGCGGCTGGGAGGGACTGGGGACGCCCGCTGTCCCAGGCAGGTGGCCGAGGGGTGCGGGCAGGCCTGGACCCCGCCTGCGTCAGGGGTGCAGGGGCCCACCCCGCTCCGGAGCCGGAGAAAGGCCCGGGAGCCGGTAGGAGGCTGGACCCGGGGCCGCCTCATTGAGCGTTTGCAGCGCGTTGGGCGCCACGAGCCTCGGACACCACCATCCCATTCAGTTGCCTCGCGGGCAGTATATCCTCCTGCCCCTTACAGGGCGAGGAAACTGAGGGCTCAGGGAGGCCAGGGCCTTCCCAGAGCGGCTCAGCCAGCGCGGCTCACCCTCCCGAGCCCCAGCACGTTGGATGGGAATTTCTGCCCCAGCGGTTTCCGGCTCCCTGCTTGGTTTAGAGGTGCTTTCCTTCTCTCTGTGCCCCACCCCATCCCAATGTGGTTCCTCAAGGCAGGGAACAGCGTGGGCGACGCGCTGGAGTCTCCTGAGCGGCAGAATGGGAAGGCAGAGGTGGCACCCGGGAGCGGGGGCCGATGGATAGGGAGCATTGCAGTGCAGAGTCCGCATGGCCAAGGTCGGCCAGTGCACATGGGTCCAGTCCTGTGGGGTATGGGTGGGGCGGGGTCCCACGCCACGCCCGTCGGAGGCCCAGTGCTCTGGCTCTCTGGAGGCCACAGACAGGTCCTTTTCCTTCTCTGGGCCCAGTTCCTCTGCTGTCAAGAGCAGCATGTGACCCCCCAACACTCCCAGGGCCAGGGCTCCCACGGAGGGACTGTTGGCAAAAGCCCCTAACAAACTGCTGGTGTGCAGCCCTGCCAGGCTGGGCTTTGGTCTGCCGCTGAGGGCAAGTGGCCGGGGGGTGCCTCTGCTGGCCATCTGTGACACGCAGGGCGGGAGAGCAGCAACAAGGGCCCCAGCAGCATCCTGCAAACCTTAATTTCCCGACTCTCACTATAATCAGTGCGGCTTGGGAAAAGCAAGGCACGTGGCAGATGCGGACTCTTGCCTGGCCGGAACGCGGGGCTCGGGCGATGGGCGGCTGCGCTGCATGCCCAGGGCCTCCCCAGCTTTTGTCTCAATTATAGATTCCTACGCCCGCGTTCCGTTTGCGTCAAAACCTGGAACTGTCGGCACCTGGGAGCGAGTGTAGGAGGAGGCTGCCTAGGTCCTCAGCTGGAGGATGAGTTTTCCATGGCTGGAGTGGAGTGGGGGACACCTGTCAGAGCCCAGGGCTGGGGGAGAGGAAATGAGCCCTAAGCAATCTGGATGATCTTCCATCACTCTCTCAAGACTAGGGCCACAGGTCTGCCCACATAGCTTGCCATTTATGGAACGCCTGCTATGTGCTGGGCCCTGGATCAGCATTTCCACGCATCATCTCCACGGCAAACCACTTTGAAGGAGCTTCCTACTCCTGCAGGCACTCCTGATGTTGAGAGGTGGATGGGTGGATGGGTGGATGGATGGATGATGGGATGTGGATGGATGGATGGATGGATGATGGATGGATGGATGGATGGACGGATGGATGGAAGGGATGGATGAATGGTTGATGAGAGGAGGGAGGAGATGGATGGGAGGTGAGGGATGGATGATGGATGATGGATGGAGGGATGGATGATGGATGAGAGAGAGAGGGATGGATGGATGGATGGAAGGGAGGGATGGGAGGGACTGACTGCAGCCCATGAGTCCATGACTACTGGACACAGTCCACAAATCATTACCCAGGGTCAGAGGAGGTGGGGCCCAAGGGCTGAGTAGTTGCTGAACAGATGAAGGGGTCAAGGCGTGTTGCCAGAGCCTGGCCCAAGGCCTGAAAGTGATGGGGAGAGTGTAGAGTGTTCAAGTCTCAAGACTTAGAAAGGCTGTGCCCTGCTGGAGTGTGGAGGCCATGGTGGTGGGGAGGTGTGGCTGCTCCCCCAAGGGAGGTAAGGGTCCCTGGGACAGATCGGAAGGTGACCCTAGGACTTGCCATGTTGGTCTAAAATCACCCCTCAGGGTTCTCTCCCGGCTCCCCCTCCTGCCGCAGAGCTGGTCACTAGCCTTAGTGGAGAGGCCTGGACGGAGGTCTGCAGCCCTAGGTTCTGGTTCTTCCTCTGCCGCTGACTCACCATCTCCTCTCTAGGGCTCCGTATCAGAATCTTAACACCCATTACAGTCAGGGGAGTGACTACTGTGTCCTAAGAGCGGCACCAGATTGTAGCCTGTGGTGGGAGAAGCTGGCCAGAGGTATCTCTATTGCTTTAATCATTATAGGAGTGAATGAATGAATGATGAATAAGTGGATGAATTCTACACTCACCTAACATGCTGACCCTAAGCACCCACTCTTCTCTGCTCACTGGGCTCACTTAGGTGAGTCTGACACAGACCTTGCCCTCCATGAGTCCACAGTCTGATGGGAGACATGGACCCTGGCCAGTGTGGCAGGAGTCCGGAGATGCTGGGGCTCTTCTCTCCCCTCTAGCTAGGAAGGGAATTCAAAAGTGGCCCTTGCCTCAGCAGGCCATGAGTCTGTAGGACAGTACAACAACCTCTGGGGTCTGCCTGAGGTGGGGATCAGCCAGCGCCCAGCTCTGAGCCAAGTAGGGGAATTGTAATCGTTGGTTCAATCGGCAATCCCTGAACCCAAGTCAGGGATGGAGATGAGTCAGGCCTGGGCTTTGCCTAGGGAAGCCAGACTTGGAAACCTGGTCATCCCGCAGCAGGTGCATGCTGGGATTAAGAGGTGTATGAGGTGGAGAAGCAACGCGGACATAATGAAGGGGACGCATAGGTGGATGATGCTGTATGGAAGGGAAGCACTAGCAGCATAGAGCAGCGGATGGATGGGTAGAAAGCTAGAGGGATAGGCCGGGTGCAGCAGCTCACGCCTGTAATCCCAGCACTTTGGGAGGCTGAGGTGAGTGGACCACCTGAGGTCAGGAGTTCAAGACCAGCCTGACCAATATGGTGAAACCCCATCTCTACTAAAAATACAAAAAAATTAGCTGTGTGTGGTGGTGTGCACCTGTAGTTCCAGCCATTTGGGAGACTGAGACAGGAGAATTGCTTGAATCAAGGAGGCAGAGGTGAGGTTGCAGTGAGCTGAGATCATGCCATTGCACTCCAGCCCCTGGGCAACAGAGTGAGATTCCATCTCAAAGAAAAAAAAAAAAAAAAAAGGAAAAAAAGAAAGCTAGAGGGAAAGATAGATGGGAGGAGAGGTTGATGGATGTAAGTAGCAAGATAGGGATGGATGGGTGGACAGATGGAAAAGTTGATATGGATACAGGACTGGATTGATAGAACAAAATATCAATGGATGATACATGGGTGGGGAGGGGGAGACTTCTGATACACAAGGCAAGATTGGTAGATGAATGGATGGGAGGATATTTGGATGGATGGGTGAAGGGATGGATACATAAATGGATACAGGTAGTGCCTGGATGCTGGGATGGGTGGATGAATACTTGAATACATGTCCACGAATGATGAATAGAGGGATGAATGTACACTGGAAGAGCACATGGATAGGTGACGAGAGTATATTGGCGGATATGTGGATAGAGGCCTGAGAAGGCAGCTCAGTGCACAAATGGATACAAAGCAATGGATAGATGCATGGATACGAGACACAAGTAACAGAGGAATGGACAGACATATGGAGGGATGGGCAGGCGGATGGATGGAGACGGGAGTGAGAGGACCAGTGGGCAGATGAGTGCCTGTCAGCGGGTGATGGACACAGACATAGAGGGATGTGTTGGTGCGTGGATGGCACCTGTAAGTGGGTGAGCGGTCACAGGTGGATAGTGGAGGATGGTTGGCTGAATGGGTGGAGCTTCAGGTCACTTGTGCCTTGATTTCCCCGATGCCAGTGTTTTGCTCACAGACCCCCATGTCCCTCTGCTTCAGAGACATATACTAGGCAGGCGCAGGGTCAGGAGAGGACTGATCGGACATGGAGACTTGACTCCACCTTGAGTATTTGGTGGGAGAAAAGCCAACCCAAACTAACAGCCATTCGGCCTTTCCAGGCCCGCGTTGCCCTGGAAGACACACTCAGGGAATGAGGAAGCAGCAGTGAGGCCTCTTCTAAAGGTCAGCGGCCAGCCGGGGTTCCTGCAGGGGCGTTTGTGTTCAGGGATCTCCCTGGAAGGCCTGGACAGCTGTGTACATGTCCTGTCTGAGGAAGGAGAGCTGGGGCAGAATTCATGTGCCGATGGCACAGCCTGTGCTTGGGTGCTGGGGACTTGGAGACATCAAGACCATGGCTGTCCTTGGGGATTCTCAGGCCAGCGTGGAAAATCCAGGGCCAGCAGGGCAAGTGATTAGGAGCACAAGTGTGCAGATTCCCAGAGTCTCAGTGTCCTCAACTGCAAAAGGGGGATAATAATAGAAACTTCCGACCAGGCGCGGTGGCTCACGCCTGTAATCCCAGCACTTTGGGAGGCTGAGCTGGGCCGATCACAACGTCAGGAGATCAAGACCATCCTGGCCAACATGAAGAAACCCCGTCTCTACTAAAAACACAAAAATTAGCTGGGTGTGGTGGCACATGTCTGTAATCCCACCTACTTGGGAGGCTGAGGCAGGAGAATCACTTAAACCAGGGAGTCAGAGGTTGCAGTGAGCCGAGATCGCACCACTGCACTCCAGCCTGGCAGCAGAGCGAGACTCGTCTCAAAAAAAAAAAAAAAAGAAAGAAACTTCTGTGCTGGGACCAGGGGAAGGTTAGTGAAAGTGACCACACCCCTGCTGGCCTATGCTGCAGCCCCTGGTGCATGCCCGCACCATGGGGGTTTACCTGAGGCCCCTCAGAGCCCAGTTTCCTCCTCCATGAAGCGGGGTAGCTGTTCCTAGCTTGCAGGCCTGCTGTAACAATGAAGCGAGGTGATGTTTGGCACTGTTAGCAGAAGCCTGGCGTGCCTGCCCACACGGCAGGGTCCCCCCGACATCCTGTGGCCTGGTCTTCCTGCTCCAGTCCCAGCAGGCAGTGGGCAGCCTCATGCCCCTTCTCTCGGAGCTGGCAGGAGCCAGCTTTCCGACCACAGGGGCAGTGTGTGCCAGGCAGCAGGAGAGGGGCTTGGGCATCTGGAGAGGAAGCGTGTGTGAGTGCCTGACCTTTGGGGTTCCGTCCTGGGCCTGCCATGCCCAAGCCATGTGACCTCTGACAGGTCACTGCACCTTTCTGAGACTCTGCTCCTTTTAGCAGAAAATAGAGCCTTTGGCCATCGTGCTGCACAGGGGCAGGTGGGGATTTGAGGTGATGACGCATGCCCAGCACGGAGCTTGGCACGCGGGAGGGGCTTAGGAAGCAGGACTGAATCAGATGAGTCAAGAGGCAGGGGCTGCAGTGCCAGGAGCTGGAAGCCCCTCCAGGAGAGGTCATCCAGGCTGCTGGTAGGTGAACCGGCCCAGGCCTTGAGCCCGTGGCAGCCGGCAGCATCCTCAGAGCCTCAGGCCCAGGCGCCTGAGAACCAGCAGGTTGTTATGACAACGGAAACTTGCCTGATGCAGCCTGAAACTCTGGAAGCAGCTCAGAGGACTGGTTGGCCAGGGCCCCCAGAACACTCCTCAAACCATGCATGCTAGTGAAATGGACACATCAGAGCCCCAGTGCTCATGAGTCCTGAAGTCCCTTGCTGGCGCCACTTCCCAGCACTGCCGTGGGCTGAGTACTGTCCCATGCCCACCTGACAGATGAGGAGGGGATGTGACTTGCCCATGGGCCTGTTGGAGTGTTGGAGAAGGGATTTGAACTTGGATCTGCCAGCCTTGAAGTTTCTTTCCCACTGGTGATAGGGCAGGGGCTGAATGACTGCTGCTGGGGAAGGGCTGTTCAGGTGTAGAGGGGCGACTGTTGGGGACCACGGGGTGGGAGGAGGATACTGTGGCCTCCCAAGAGCCTGAGATCCCTCCCCTATATTCTCATCCTGTTTCCGGTCAGAGTAGGCCCACACCAGGCTGGGGATGTTTGTGAACTGACAGCCTGAACCTGCTATGCCGTTTATTCAGTCAGTCATTCAAGAACTATGTATTGAGCACCTACTATGTGCCAGGCCCTATGCAAAGAGCTGGGATACAGTGGAACTTCCATTCTGTGGGGGGACACACACACAGATAATAAATAATTGCAAACATTAATTACATTTCGGGACCAGGGCTATAAGGGGCTGCTGCAGGGGTGCTTGATCTAATCTGAGGGACAGAGGGGGACAGGCTGTGAAACTGGGAACCTGAAGGTCAGCTGGGAATTAGATGATGGGAAGGAGGGAAGGGAGAGAGTGGGAGTGTTTCTGGCAGAGGGAAAGCAAGTGCAAAGACCCTGAGGTCAGATAGAGCTTAGCACATTCAGGAACCTGAGAGACGTTCCTTGGCAGTGGGGAGCACAGGGCGGGAGGGTAGCAGAGAGAGAGAAGACACCAGCAGCTGTCAGGGCCTTGCAGTGTGTATGAAGGTGTGATGTTGTCTAGTCACCTGGCCTGTGGTTTTATTTATTATTTATTTATTTCTGTATCTATTTTTTTTTTTTTTTTTTTTTTTTTTT
>NW_016810565.1:4639941-4673791 GCF_001698545.2 Rhinopithecus bieti
CTAGTTTTTTGTATTTTTTAGTAGAGACGGGGTTTCACCGTGTTAGCCAGGATGGTCTCGATCTCCTGACCTCGTGATCCGCCGGTCTCGGCCTCCCAAAGTGCTGGGATTATAGGCTTGAGCCACCACGCCCGGCCTTCTGTATCTAATTTTTAGATGGAGTCTTGCCCTGTCACCCAGGCTGGAGTGCAGTGGTGTGATCTCAGCTCACTGCAACCTCTGCCTCCCGGGTTCAAGTGATTCTTCTGCTTCAGCCTCCCAAATAGCTAGGACTACAGGTGGGCACCACCACACCCGGCTAATTTTTGTATTTTTAGTAGAGATGGGATTTCACCATGTTGGTTAGGCTGGTCTCAAACTCCTGATGTCAGGTGATCTGCCTGCCTCAGCTTCCCAAAGTGCTGGGATTACAGGCGTGAGCCACTGCGCCCGGCCTGGTCTGTGATTTTAAAAGGTCATACTGGCCATGTTTGTGGGATGGGCCGGGCTGGATCTGCATTGACTCAGGAGCCGCAGGAAGGGATGCTCGCAGGTGTCCAAGTGAGACATGGTTGTGTGTGGTACTTGCAAAGTGATGGTGAGGATGCAGGGAGGTGGCCAGGCCTGAGAAAGGCTGAATCTCCAGGGCCCGGCGGCCAGGGATGGGGACAGGGAAGAGGGGGAGGAAAGAGTCGAAGGAGCCCCTGTTCCTGTCTTGGGTGGCTGAGGCCATGGTGAGGCCATGCATTGAGTTTTGCAGACTCAGTCAGGGGTGCCTTGGGCATCCAGAGAGGCATCCAGCTGAACTCAGAAAAGCAGGGGTCCCCAGCACCCGATGGAGGCATCCATACAGGGCCCGGGTATACAGCTATGAGCATGCCGCACAGGGCCTCAGCCTCGCTCCAAGCAACACCAGAGGCCAGGCCAGGGATGGTGGTAATGCATGCCAGGCCAAGGGCCTGGGCTGCCACCCCTGGAGAGCCTTCCTTCACTCTAGCACCCCAAAGCCGCATCCTAGGAAGGATCTCTGCGTGGGGTGCAACGGCAGGTGTGTCTCCCTTCACACAAAGGATGGAGGGTCCAGGTCTGGCTCTAGCCCTTCTCTAAGTGTATCTCCCCTACCCCACTCCCACCTAACTACACCCCAGGCCTCCATGTGCCAAAGGCTCTTGCTTATAGCGTTAGCAACCGCGTTTTCTCACCCTAACCCTGTATATCATTGGAGAATTGCACACAGCTGCTACCAACAGAGATGGACTAACCATAGCTTAAAGACAAGGGGTTATTTTTCTTTCAAGTTAAAGAAGTACCAGAGGAAGGCCAGGCACAGTGGCTGATGCCTGTAATCCCAGCACTTCGGGAGGCCAAGGCAGGCGGATCACCTGAGGTCAGGAGTTCGAGACTAGCCTGACCAACATGGTGAAACTGTCTCTACCAAAAAATACAAAAATTAGCCAGGCATGGTAGCAGGGACCTGTAGTCTCAGCTACTTTGGAGGCTGAGGCAGGAGAATTGCTTGAATCTGGGAGGCAGAAGTTGCAGTGAGCTGAGATCAAGCCATTGTACTCCAGCCTGAGCAACAAGAGTGAAACTCTGTCTAAAAAAAAAAAAAAAAAAAAAAAAACACCAGACGCAGATGATGCAGGGCTGGTGTGATGATTCAGTGGTCATGGGAGATCCAGATTCCTTTTGTCTTTCTGCTCCTCCACCTTTTATACATGGCTTTTGCCACAAGTTTGTCTCATGGTGCAAAATGGCTGCCACAGCTCCAGCCACTTCCATGTTCTAGAGAAGAAGCAGGAGGATGGGGAATGGGAAAAGGACACAGGCTGGCTGTCTGATCTTTTTCACAGAGCTCTGCCAGCAGTCACACCCAACTTCTGTTTATAGTTCATTGGTGACCTCCTGGCCTGGCTGCGTAGGAGCCCAGGAAAGGTGGTCTTTTAGCTAACTACCCTGTATCTCAAAAGAGAATGAAGGCTCTGTAATAAGGATGCAAGGGAGGACAGTGGGCTGCCCGCGGCCTCTGCTGACCCCTCCCATTTGCTGGTTTGCTGCAGTTCCAGTTTGCCCTGCTTCAGGCCCAGTGCTCACACTGTCATGGTGACCATCGTGGCCATCTGTCCACTGCCTGTCCTCTATGCCCCTGCACCCTGGACTGCACCTGGCAGAGGAGATGTTAGAGTAGGAGAGAGGGAGGCCCAGCCCAGGGCCCTGTGTACCATAGGAGCTCACTCAGGGCGGGCTACCTCTCCAGGCAGAGCCCAGGACATGACCTTCTCCTCTCTAGCACTTTCTAAGCCCTGAAGCTCAGCTTCCATTTAGTGAGAATCGATTTGGGGGTGGGAGGCCGTGAGGCCCTGCCACTGGATCAATGGGCAGGCGGGCATCTGGCTGGTTGCCCTGGTCTGTGAGGACGGGAGGCACAGCCCCCAAGAGGGCACAGGGATCCCAGCCCCATGGGAGGAGAGGAGTGGGTCACAGCGCTCTTGGGGAGCCCAGACCTTGGACTGACTCAGGAGGATGTTCTCAGGGGCCAGCTCCCAGGTACGGGGCTCTAACCCTGCCTGTCCCAGGCAAGGCGGCTACAGCTTCCTCCTGGAGCCCAGGGCAGCAGCCCCCATCAAGGAAGCACACAGACAGGACCTTCGAAGCCACATGCCAAGCCCCAGCCAAGGTCGAAATCCTGAGGGCAAATCATCTTGCCCCAGCTGGGCAGCTCGGCCCATCCAGGAGACGGCCCAGGTGTCGCCAGTCCGGCCGTCCTCCCCAGAGTCCCTGAACACAGGCAGCCGGGCTGTCACAGGCTCCCTCGCACGCCTGGGCCGCCGGCGGGAGGCCAGACTGCCCTTCTCCAGGTTCCTGGATGAGGTCACTGTGCGGGTTCTGGACCCTGGGACCCTGGAGGCCTTCAGGGTGCCCAGAGGCCGCAGCCCAGAGCCCTCCTCAGTGGATCGAGGCCAAGGCCTGGCCCAGGAGGCCCTTGCAGGAGCTGCAGCCCCAGGGGAGAAGGACCCAGCCCTGAGCTCCCAGCTTTCTTCAGAGGCAGCCGCTGAGGCTGCAAGCAGAGTGGGGCCAGGCCAGGCCGTGGGAACTAGTGGACCTTGCTTGGGCAGTGGCAAGCGCGGAGGGCGAGCTGCCTCCCCTTGGAGGCCTCCAGGTCGGGTGAGTCTCAACCCCAGAGGTCTCTTCCCTCCTCATGTGCCGTTTCTCCACAGGTCCTGTCTGACCTGCTCCAAGTTCCCTCCCCACACCCCTTTTATAATATCTGTAATAGGAAAGGTCTTAATTGCCAAAGGAATGAATCTCTAAGGTGAAATTTCTGACTTTGGGGCAGGCAGACTATTTCTGTATGGAATGCACATGCGTGAACAGTAATGATAGCAATTATAATAATCCCCTCCCCACTGCGGCAGAGCCTTGGTGGTTTACCTCGGGCTTTCCTGTGATTATCCTTTTACATTTTTGAGCCTGAGACAACCCCACATGAGGTAGGCTGTCCCACAGGCTTGTCAGGCAGGGAGGTGAGCTTTCATAGCTGTCCCCATTACATGGAGTTGGAAACTGAGGTTGTGAGGGGCTGCCGCTTGCCCCAGGTGACACAGGGAGTCCTGGCTTGGGCTGTAGAGCTCTTTCCTCGTACCCCATCCACATATGCACTCTGACCTCAGGCAGATGGACAAAAGATGTGGTGAGATTTCCTTAGCTGTCCTAGGGACGGAGCTGTGCAGAGCATCGGGCAGGTGGGACCTCACTCAGGGACTGGCACCCCCACCTTGGTGCTGACCTTCCATGCCCTACACCATCTGTGTCCCGTGGGCCAGGGAGGACCCCTGGGCTGCCTGGATGTTGCTGGTGCCCCAGTTCCACCTTCTCCCAACACAGGATGGAGGCGGAGGCCGTGGGCTGGGTTTGTGGGATATCAACCTGTAGCCTCCCAGGAAGGCTTTCCTGCTGGGAGGGGGTCTGTTCTGGCGACACACTGCGGGTGAGTGCGGTGACTGATACTCGCGGAGCGTTGACTAGTGTTCTCAGCTTCTGACCCCCAGCTTGGGTGCAACTCCAGGAGGTCAGCGCCATCATTATATCCCCAGTGCACAAAGGAAGAGGGAGGTGGAGGAGCCGGGTTGGGCCCAGGCACTTTGCCCTCCACCTCTGCACCTCTGCCACCTGTGTGCTGCTGGCCCTCAGGTCACCTGCTCTGTCCGGGGATGGCCAGGGACAGGCCGGTGGGTGGGAAGTTCTGGTGATCTGAAGCCCTGCCAGCCCTTTCCCTGTAGGTCTGCATGGCCAGCTGGGGCCAGGCGGCTCTGGGCGGAAGTGCCTCTCGAGGGTCCGTGGCCTTCTGTGTGACTCCGGACCGGTCACCCCGCCTCATTGTGCCTCAGTTTCCCCAGCAGTGAAAAGTCAGTCATGGTCACAGGCACCTAATAAGCATTGTGTCCCCGTCTGCTCCTCCAGGGGGTGGTGAGCTGGGAGCCCCTCTTCTCTGCTGCTCTTGGCTCCGCTTACCATGCAGACCGCCCTCTGGGGACTGCTGAGCCCCAGGGGAGTCTTGGTGCCGCCTGGGCCCTGGAGGATTCCATCCCAGGGCTTCTTGCACATATCTCTCGGGGCCTCAGGGCCTGTTGGGGCCCAATAGTATGTTCAGGGGGCGAGGCTGCACCCTGGGGCCTGGCCAGGGTGGCCCCACCCAGGAGCCCAGCTTGACTCCTTGAAGCGAGAGGTGGCATCAGCCTCAGCAGGAGGGGCTGGACCCTACTTGGCCTCGGAGGCCCCGGTCTCCAGGCCTAACTCCTGCTGCACCCCACATTCTCCCACCAGTCCCCCAGGATCGTATCTCATGATGGGCGCCAACTCTGAACCCCCCAGCTCCAGCCTCAAATCAAACACAGCAAGCCCGTGAAAGTGATCGTAGGGTCAGGCTTGTTCCATAAAGCAGGCACTGAGGCCCGGAAAGCTGAGTCCAGCAGAGTCCTGGTTGGTCTGTGCCCTGGCTGAAGTCACACTCCCCCCAGTGTCTCCATGGGGACCTTAGAGATAACTGAGGAGGGACCCTGGCACAAGGTAGGGATTCAGCTGCCGGGATGATAGTGGTGATATAGATAGTGATGCCAGCCCTTCACAGGGGCTTGTCTGTTGATTTGAGTATCCATTATGTGCCTTGTACCTTCCTGGCCTGGACAAGCCTGTGTCCCCAGAATGCTTTCTGGAGGGGGTAGCTCTGGGGAAGCAAGGCAGATCCCTGGCTTCCAGTCACCAACCTGCAAACCCTTTCTTGAGAGACCATGCCTGGGGCTCCAACATGAATCACTTCTGGGAGGAAGCCGCTGCCCCAGGAGAGCTCTGGGTTTCAGTCCTGTCGTGTGCTGTCCTGCCTGGCTGAGTGGCCGTGGGTGAGTCTCTCGTCCTCCTCTTCGTTGAGGAGGCTGCTGTAGAAGGTCTCTGGGACCTCCGGTTATCACAGACTTGGGACTGAGCCTCATTTATACTAGTGTGAATGACTCAATCCAATGTTTATCTGAGAACAAAAGTCAAGAAGGAGCAGGAAGCACAGGGCCAGGGGCATAGCCCTGGGTGGGGTCGTGACAACACCCCCAATGCCAGTCCCCAAGGCTGCAGTTGGATCCTGTCTGAGAGGCTTTCCGGCTGAGTGACCCTGAATAAGCCGTTCTGCCCTCCTGGCCTCAGCCTCCAGATGATAGGGAAAGCTCAGATGTGGATGGCGCCTCTCTTGAATGGGGACCCCGAGGTGCCTGGAGGGGGCAGCTGCTTCCCAGCCCCGCTGACTGTTGCCATGTGGGAATGTGGGCCGACGTTGCCAGATCTTCCAAAATTTTCAGTAGAAGCCAAAAATACGGATTTTAAAATGTAAACTCCCAATTTTTAAATGTTGGCTCGAATGTTAAAAAAAAAAAAAAAGCCTTGTGGACGCCAAATACAACATGCCGGTGGGCCAGATTTAGCTCTGGGAGGCCAGTTCGCTGTCACCAGCCTAGCCCAGCGGCACCAGGGCACAGCTGGGTAAAGGGAGGCCCTGTGTGAAGTCACACAGAGCCTAGACAAGACCCAGGGCTCGGGTGCGACAGGGTCACCTCTGCAGCTGAAGCCAGGTGCCCGGATTCCCCAGGGGACAGACATTCTTGGCCCCATGTGGGGCAACCCCAAGCCAGGGCCCGGGTTCAGATCCTCAACTTGCTGGATAACCCTAGGCAAGCGCTCTTCCCTCTCCCATTGATCGGATAAGGCCAGGAAAGCCCGCGGCTCATTTGGGACTGCAGCAGAGGCTCTGGGGAGACCCACCGTGCGCCCAGCGCCAGCGAGGCCCTTGAGGAGGCCTGGGATTCACAAGACCCAGGCAGCTCTCCGTCCTTATCCTACCTGTGGGTCAGCCCGTGACACTGATGATCCGCTCTCCTCTTTGAGACAGCCCCGGAAGGACCACCCCACCCTTACTGCAGACTCTCATCCCATCTCCCACCTGCCCCTTCCCAGTCTCCTTGGTTAGTCCTGCTTGCCTCCTGACCCTGGACAGTGGCAGAGTCCCAGGCTCCATCCCAGCCTCTGTCCCTTTCCACCGTGGCTGCCCCGGTGGCCTCCCCAGTGTCACTTTGATCTGACTACTTTTAGGTTCACGTCTCCTGGAGCCTCCCCTGAACTCCAAGCCCATTTCCCAGCCCTTGGTGTCTCCCTGGGATGGCCAAGGGGCACCACCAGACCTGAATTCCCCATGTTCCCCCGCCTGTCTCCAGCTGCTCAGGTCACAATGCTTCTGTCACCTCAGGGGTTCTCTTCCTTTCGTGTCTGCTTCTAGACTGCCTGGGAATCCAAGAATCCCTCCCACCTCCACCCCAGGCCCTGTGGGCCTGGCTGGACGCCCTGGGGTCCTGCATTTGCCCATCTCCACACAGCAGTGTGAAGGAGACGCCTCCGTTCATCCCTCCAGGGACTCCCATCCATCTCATGGCAAAAGCCAAGGTCCTGATGAGGGCACACAAGGCCCCGCACCCCAACCGCTCCTTCCCACTGGTGACTGGGATGCTTCCCAAACTCACCAGACACAGCCCCAGGGCTGCTTCTCCAGCGACCTCCCAGGACTCACCCGCCCCTCCTCTGGTGGTTCCCTGGGGACTCACCCGCCCCTCCTCTGGTGGTTCCCTGGGGACTCACCCGCCCCTCCTCCGGAAGCTCCCTGCCCCACCACCTCCACTCCCCGCCCCCACCCACCGCCCTGCTGTCCCAGGACTCACCCGCCCCTCCTCCAGTGATCCCCTGGGATTCATCTGCTCCTGGGCTCAGCTCACTTCATCTGGACCTCCGTGTTCATCACTGCACCCCTTCCCTGCCCCACCCTGCCTCCCATCCTTCTCTGTACACATATCCCCATCGAACGCACAGGGTGGGAGGGATGGTTTACTGATTCCTTCTTGAGGTCTGTCTCCCTGCATGAGAATATCAGCACAGTGACGGCAGAGAATTTCATCGTTTGACCAGTGCTGAATCCCCCAGAACAGGGCTCTGCCCACAGTAAATGTTGCCAAATGAATGTCACAAGCCAGGGTACCATGTAAAACATCTTAGAAAGCTGTCCACCCCAAGTGATCAGTTAGAAGGCTGACTCTTCAGAACAGCCGCACCCCTTTCCCAGCCCTGTTCCCAGGATGGTCCCTTACACACAGCCACCTTGTTGCTCCCAGTGAAGGATTTTCCATCTTTCCTTCCTAGATGAGTAACTGAGGATCAGAGAGGTTGAGCGCCCTGCCCAAGGTCCCACAGCTGTGGAGGAGGCCCCGCCCCCAAGGCCTCATCTCTGCCCTCCACATGTTAGGCTCATTTCCTTCCCTCAAGGAGGGGTAGGGGCAACAAGATTCAGGGGAAACTCAGGAAGCTAGAGCCCAGCATGGCATGTGTGTAAGGAGTCCCGGGGGGCCAAGCACTGGGGTTGGGGTCGGAGAGGCCAGCCCCATGCCCTGAGGGAGGGTAGGGCTGGCCTGAGTCGGAGGCAGAACTGGGACAGGAACCCAGGCCTCTGTCCTTAGTATGGCCCTCAGCACCTGGCAGGCCCCCTGCAGAGGTGGGCTCACTCTCCTCTTCATGGTGTCACAAATCAGCCAGATTTAGGGGGTAGTGGGCAGCCGTGCAATGAGGCCAGAGGGTCCGGCAGAGGATTTATGTGCTCCACTATGGGGGCCACAGCAGGACTGACCCTCGTCCACAAAGGGGTTTCCCAGGGCAGAGCTCTGCGAAGATACTATGCCAGGTACCAAGGGGCTCCATGCCCTCCGGCACAAAGGCAGGCTTGAAGAAGGGACGCGGATGGTGTGAGAATGACGAGGACCCTGCCGTGAGAGCAGGAAGGATGCTGTCCAGGGCTGGGGAGCAGGTGCCTCTGGCTGGGGATTAAGACGCACTGCATTCGTTCAGGCCAACAGCACCTGCTCGCCACAGGGCCTCCACGCCAGGCCCTGGACACAGGGAGATGCAGCGGCAGAATGGAGGAACTCTGCTGTCAGGGCGCCACCGATGCTTTAGACGGGTAG
This sequence comes from Rhinopithecus bieti, assembly GCF_001698545.2. Classification (NCBI taxonomy): domain Eukaryota; kingdom Metazoa; phylum Chordata; class Mammalia; order Primates; family Cercopithecidae; genus Rhinopithecus; species Rhinopithecus bieti. The sequence continues at coordinate 4,648,461 of NW_016810565.1, forward strand.
TCAGGGAAGACAGGCCCCAGCCGTGCAGTCAGGGCAGAGCATTCCAGATGCAAGGAACTAGTGCAAAGGCCCTAAGACGGGCATGGGCCTGGTGAGCCTGGGGCCAGCAAGGCAGCCAGTGTGGCCAGTGCGTGCCTAGCGAGGGAAGGCTGCTGGGCATGGGCGTCGCAGGGTTAGGCAGGGCCAGGTCAGTATTGAGAAACCCCTCATGGAGGCCTGACAGGTGGCACAGAGTCACCTCCTCAACCTTGTCTGGGGAGGCCCTACTGTGTGCCAGTCTCTGTGCCCAGGTGCTGCAGGGAGGATGGCGAGGGCCCTGGCCCCAAATCCCCAGGCTCCTGCCTATAAACTGCAAATGCACAGCTGATGAGACTCACCCAGCAGAGCTCCTGGACACTTCAGTGGAACTGATTTCTGTGACTGGGCCCAAGGCCACCCTGGGAACAGAGCAGCGGAGGAAAGGGTGGACGGGCATGTTTCTGACCTAGGCAGCCCTCCTGACGCTGGTAAGAAAAGGAAGTAGGAGGTGGGAGGGAGGCAGCCAGGAGCTCCACAGGGCTCAGCCCATGCAGGGATGGGCACATCATCAGGACCCAGACGTCCACAGGTGGGAGTGAGGAGAGAGCAGGGGCCAGTGGCCAACAGGCAGGGCTCCTGTGACGGGTCAGGAGATAAAGGTGACTGCTGGGCTGGACCACCAGAAAGAGGTAGGGACTTAAGGCAGACATTGGGGAGAGGTGTGTTGCAGGAAGAGGCAGTGGGTATGAGTGTGGCGGGACAGCGCCCAGAGGTGGGGAAGTACTGTGCCCTGAGGACTGTCCCCCGAGAGCACCCAGTGTGCACCCTGTGTTCCCAGTCTCCCTGAGGGAGATCCTGCCCCCTCAGTTCACAGTAGGAACCCTGGACACCCCACAGACTCCTCATCCTCATGGTCCCCACCCACTGGCCCAAGACCCAGGCAGCACCACGGTGCTCCAGCCCATCAGGCAGGCCTTGACTAACCTCAGGGGACTTGAGCAAGCCACTTCATGCACTGGCCTCGGTTTGCTCACCCATAGCAAGGGCCTCACAGAAAATCATCCAGTCCTGTGGTCAATGAACGGCTGAATCAAAACTTGCACCCGGGGTGCTGGTCCGGTGCAGAAGCCTCGTGGGAGACTGTCTCCGAGGGCACAGCACGTCGGCTGGGGAAGTTTCCCTGGTGTCTCCTCCCTAGCCACCCACAAAGATGCCTGCGTCACTCCTGCATGGAGAGCGTCAAGCACAATCCGCTTTTTAGTCCCCCCGCCCCTGCCAGATGCTGGGCTGGTCCAGGGACACAGAGCTGGGACACAGAGTCCTGTCCCGTCAGGTGTGGTGGTGAACTCAGTGACTCCACTGAGTTCCCACAGAGAGCCACATCGGGGACACAGCCTCCAAGGGCGAGGGCAGTAGTTGTCCCGAAGGCCGTGGTTGCCCCGAAGGCAATGGGTCAGAGGAGGATTTGAGCCACAGTAGCATCAAAGCCAGGTTCAGCCTCCGGAATAGGCTTGAAGTGCAGGGGCTGCCTGTTCCCTGCCTGTCTCTTGCCCTGCCCAGCCCCCACCACTTAACCAGGGCAGCTCAGCAACCTCCCCCACCTTTCCCCCCAGTTCCTTTCTAGGCATGGGGGGAATTCCCATACAGGCCTTTTAGAAGGGCTGAAACATTCAATATAAATAATTAATGCTAGATTTTTTAAATTAAATTTTAATGCATTCATATTAATTATAGACAAACTCCCTGGCAGGTCATTCGCCGTGAGTGATTGAGGCAACCAGAGACAGCCTTTGGGTGGGAAAGTCTCCCGAGCAGTGGGGTCCAGGTGCAGCTGGGCCCCTTCACCTGTGGGATCTCCAGCAAGCCTCTTCTCTCTTGGAGCTTTGCTCCTCCATGGGAGGTCCCGGGCTTTCACAGTAGAGCTGTGGTGAGGAGCGCTGTGATGTGTAAGGGGCGGTAGACGTTATTGTTATGACTATCGTGGCCATTCTGCTGAGGGTGGCCTCCCAGGACCAGAGGAGGGGGTGGGGGTCTTCCTCATTAGCCCCTGGAGAGCAGAGCTTGCTTCCTCTGCTGTCCCTTCTCTGCTTCATCTGCTGTCCCCTCTCTGCTGGAGAACTTAGCCCAGAGCCAGTGAATGAGTGGGTGTTGTTGGTGGATGGAGGAACACTTGGATTTCTTGGGTTTGGTTTGATCCTGGTTCAGGTCTGACCCTCTGAGTGGACGGCTCCTCCCACCCTGCGCTGGCTCAGCGCAGGCCAAGCCTGCTGGGTGCTGGGGGTGTCCTGGTGAGAACACAGGGCTCCTGCCCGGGAGCTCACAGCCAGGAGGGGAAAGGGCCGGGAAAGACAGGCTTCAGTGCCCTGAGATCCAGGCATGCACTGTCCGTGTTTATTGAGCGCCTGCTGTATGCTGGGACCTAGCATGGGGACCCGGAAAGGTGGGCCTGGGGAAGAGAGCGGTGTGGGGGTCGCGTTGGCCGGCGGTAAAGTCTTCCCGGCAAACTCCTTGTCTTGCAGGAGAAGGGATTATGGAGGGGTCCAGGCTCGTGGTCTTGGACAACTTTTAGAGCGTCTGGGGAGGGGAACCGCCATCCAGGCGCCTTGGGGATCCCTTCCCCTGAAATTCCTTCCCCCACCCCAGCCGCTCCGCAGCCCGCGGGTGCTGAAGGGCAGTGGAGCGCCTTGTCCGGCTGCCTCCCCCTTCCCCCCAGCTTTGAGGTGAGGAAACTGAGGCCGGGAGAGCGCCGGAAGGCCGGCCCGAGCACCCGGGAAGTTGGTGGCCGAGCCTGGCCGAGGCCCCCGGGCCAGGCCTTCTAGCTTGGCGCTGCGGCCGGGCTGCGCCCTCGCCCGGCGGGGCGGTGGGGGAGGCGGCGTGGGGCCCGGACCCGAGCGGAGCGCGCTCCCCGGCGGACGCGGCGGCGGCGCCTGGCGCGAGGGCCGGGGATGGCAGTCATCAGTCTTCCCAGGTCTGTCGCGTGGTCCCTGAGGCTCGGACCCCCGTCCCCTTGAGGCCAGTCACGCACAGAAAGACGCGGAAAGCCCCGGGGGAGCGGCCTTCCGGGTGATGGAGAGCCGCCCCGTGCCCCGCTCCAGCAGAAGTGCGATCCCGCCCGGGCGCTCGCGGTCCCGTCGCCGCCCGCGCCACCAAAGGTTAAACGGCGGGCCGGGGTCCCCAGGCCCGGCGCGCGGAGGGCTGCCCGGCTGCGCGGGGCTGGGGGGCGGGAGGGCTCCAAGCCGCGCGCGGGCGGGCTTGCGCAGCCTGGCAGGAGCCCCGCCGGCGAGCCGGCGCTCACGGGTTAATCCCTGGGCCCGGGAGGGGCGAGCCAGTGCAGAACCCCAGAATCTTTGAGGGCAGCGGGTCCCTGATTGGAGGAGTCGAGGGCCCAAATGCCATCAGCTCGGATTGTGTGAGGTCAGGTCTGCAAATCCTGCACGGCCCCGGAATTCCCAACATCTCCGACTCGGCGATTCCTGAAGTCCGGGGCTCGGCTTCTCTCCGGGAGGGAGCGCGGGGCAGGGAAGCGTTAACGGGGGGCGCGGGAGCAGCGGGGCGCGGCCGCCGGAGGATTAACGGGGACGGGCCGAGTCCCCTACTCAGGCGAAGCCAGATCGCCCCTGCCGGGCATCCCGGCGGTCCCCTCTTCGCCCCGGGGGCGAACTCGGCACAGGAGCGGCGGCGCCCGGGCGGGCTCACCTGTTACTCGGCCGGCGGCCCGCGCGGCCCACTGAGTACGGGGCCGCGGCGGGGACTAGGGGCTGGGGGACCGCAGGGCCGGGCTTCCACGGACGGGGCCCCGCGTGGTTGCCGGCCGTGCCCGCTGTGCCAGCTCTGCCCGGTGCGGCCGCGGAGCGCACGCCTCCTGCCTGCTGGACCCTCTCGTTTGTTTCTCGCAGTGCCTCTGCCCGCAGACATGAGAAACTCAGGTGAGTGGAGCCTCCGTGCCGCGGTTCGCGGGGGCCGGGGGTAGGGCGCTGGGGAAGGCGGGGAAGGGGGCGCCACCCGAGCGCACACCCTGGGCCCGCGGGCGGCCTCGGCGGGCTTTGGCCAGGTGCGTGTGGTGGTGCGTGTGTGCGCGCTGCGAGTGCAATGGGAGCCCCCGCGCGGGGCTCCTCGCCGCCCGGGCCGCTGCGGCGGGCCTGGGGGCGAGCGTCACTGAGGGCCAAGCGCCCCCAACCCGGCCGCCTGGTTCCCGTGAGGCCTCAGCGCGCCTCTGCACCTCTGCCCTGGACTCTCGCTGGTCCCCGGGGACCCTTCGGGCTCCGTTCGTGCTGTTCCGCACCGCCCCGGCGCTGGCTCGCCCCCCACCCACCCCCACCCCACCCCGCTGCCAGTTGCCTGGCTCTGAGCTTTTAAGTGTCCGCCTCTTGGGGCGGGGTGGGGATGGAGTCCTCGCGGCTGGACCAGGCAGCCGCGTCTTGGAGCCATTTTGGGGGAATCCCGCGACAGCTTCTGGGGAGTGTCCCCGCGGCCTCCCTCCCTCCCGATGCTAAACTTTAAGCCTCGGTAGACTTCACGGGGCCACCTGCAGGGCAGGCCTAGGATCAGTCCGTTTGAATGTTTGCCACTTCCTCAACGACTTCCCCTGGCACCCTGACCCCTACTTTGGGAACACCCCTCCCGTGTTTTCCTTCCGGAGCCTGAGCCGAGGCGTTGTGTGGGCGGCAGGCCCAGCTCTAGCTGCTGGGTTCCAGCACTGTCTCCCCTGGCCTACAGGGTCTGTGTCCTCACCACTCCCTCCCGAGGCCAGAATTGGCATCCTGGGGAGGAGGCCAGGTAGAGGAGCACCCCTCCCTCAAGGAGCAGAGCCCAGGCTGGGCCCAGGTCTAGGGGAGAGGGGCCCTGGGCCCTGCCAGCTGACCCTTAGTGCCGTGGGTGAGTGGCTTGGAAATACCCAGATGGGAGCCTGGGGACAGGTGGGCTCACACAGAGACCCAGGGTGGACTCTCAGAGCAGAGCAATCTCCTGGGCCACCCACAGAGCTGATGTGCAGCCCCCAATGTGGGTCCCACAGGGACAGGACCGACATGTCTTGTGCTGGCAGGAGGGGTCCAGTCTCTGAGGTGGTACAGTCTCAGACCCCAAATACCTGATACACGTCAGCCAGGCCCACCTTGTCATGGCCAAGGTCCAGGTGTGGGCAGTGAGGCTCAAAGAGCCACAGCCCTGGCTGTGGTCACACAGATGACATCAGGCCCAAACCCAGGCTCTGGCCCAGGCCAGGGCCCTTCCCTGGCGCCCCACGTCGGCTGTCATTTCACCACCTGGGTTGTACCGCTTGTGGGGGAGGGAGCACTGCTTAACTCAGCTGAGACTTGAGGAAAAACTTAGCATTCATGGGGTGCCCTGAGGCCAGCCTGGGGGTTCCCCGCGGTGGTTCTCTTTCTCTTTCCCTCCTTCCCTGTGCCCGGCCAAGGCTCTCCGGCACCCAGTTCTGTGTGCCAGGCACTGAGGACAGAGGCATGACCCCGCCCGGCTGGGTGCACAGGTGGGCAGGTGTGCCAGGTGGGCGAAGCTGCTGCCTGAGCTGCTGATGGCGTCCGTGTTGCTGTCCCAGGCGGGCTGAGGCCTCCCTGGGCTAAGCCATAAAGGCTGGAGGCAGTGGCCAGGACCTGGGCTCCGGGGCTGCACTGGGCCATGTGGCCTTTCTGGAGTTGCCAGGGGTGGTGTTGGGGAAGGCATCCTAAACTGGGGAGGGGTCCTACCCTCCTCTCCCTCTCACCCAATTAGTGTTCTCAGAGTTGCCTGAAGGGCTTTTCCAGAATCTTCCCTCCTGGTCAGTGTCAGGGCTGTCTCAGTGGGTTTCTGTCCTGCATTTGGTGCCCGGGATTCAGAACCAAAAGCCCAGGGGAGTGGAAGGGAAGTCGGTCAGCATGGCTTCCTGCAGGGAAGGGTGCAGGATTTGGGGTCTCACAGACCCAGTCACTGGCAAAGTCCTGGCCCTAGTTGGGCCTCAGTTTTCTCCTCTTTAAAGTGGGTGTCCTAACCACAACCAGGTTGCAGGGATGTTGGGTGCCATGAGCCCCTGTGGCGGAAGCATCTCTCCTGGGACCTGGCCCAGAGCAGGCCCAGGTAGAAGGTCTCTGGGGAACGTCAGACCACACAGTGGTCATAGTGAAGGGGTCCTGGGGTGTCCAGAGGGTTGACCCTATGATCGGTCCTGCCTCCCGGCCCCTGGAGTATGGGGTCTGCACATCACAGGCTGGGTCTATGGGTCTGGATTGAGCTCTGAGAGCGCTGGTCCTGGCCCCCTTCTCTCCCAGATCCCCCAGGGCCTGGAGCCGGGACTGACTCACGGGACAGTCCTGTAAATATTTGCTGAAGAGCAAAAGGACCATGTCACCTGGTGGCACTGTGGCTCTCAGTGGCTCCCTTTGGTGGGCAGGTATACATTGAGGGGTCTCTCTTCCCTGGCCCCTCCGGCCGGCTGCCCCCTCATGCTGTCGCCCTGCTTCCGCGTTCCCCACAAGCAGCCACCTTCAAGCCCCTGCCTTTGCCTACCCGGTTGCCGCTGTAGAGAATGCCCTGCCCCACCTTCTTGTCCACATGACAAACTCTGTGTCTTCCCTGTCGCCTTTTCCCTGGGGTTTTCATGACACTCTTGCCCCTCCCTCCCAAGGGGACTCCGGCCCCCTCTGGGTACCGGCTCTGAAGAGACCCAGGTTGACCCCAGTGCCGGGGACAGAGGCCCACAACAGATCCTCCTAGGCCAGTGGACAGAATACAGAAAGGGTTTGCCCGGAATGCGCTGGGGTCCCAGGTTATGAACACTGGCCTGGGGTATTGGGAAGAGCTTCCTTCCAGGAAGCAGGGACACTTGAGCTGAGGCATGAAGGATGAGTAGGAGTTTCCAAGGACAGACAGGCTGCCCTCCAAGAGGCGCAAAGGCCTGGGGGCTGCCCAGAGCAGATGTGTTTAGGGAAGACAGGTGAGGGATGGGGAGTGGAGCTCGGTGGGGCTCCCACTGACACCTGGGGTGTCCTCTGTCCTCCCCAGGTCCCCAGATGGGCATCCCAGAGAACAGAGCCTGGGTCTGGCCCCTGGTGTTCTGGCAGCCCCAGTGCCTGGCAGAGGCTGGCACACAGTAGGGCTCCCACAGGCCAGGGGGGCACACGGTAGATATGCAGCCACACCATTTGATGGCCTGGCTCTTGTCCCTTGACCCTTGCTCAGCCATGCTCAGCTATCCTGCCTCCAACTGCTTGAAAAACTATTCTTGTGACACTCAAATATTTATAGATATTACCAAGTCCCGGCTGGCGCTCTGTGTGCTCAGAGCCGCTGCGCCTCTAATCCCTCAAATTAATCCCCTCCTCTCCCTCCAAACAGGGTCCCTCCTGCCCGCCTCCTGCAGCGTGCTGCTGGGCAGCCCCTTTTTCTATTTGGCTTCGGTTCCCTCCTCTGTCAAACAGAGAAGTGGGTCAGTCGCCTCTCATGGCTCCTGGGGTGCCCAGAGCTACTCCTGTTTGGTGTTCACATTTTCCCCCCAAAATAGAACTTTTCAAAGTCATGAACTGTGATAGGCCTGCAGAGACATTAATAAATATCCACACAGTTCAGCGGTTAAGTTTAGAAAGACCACCTGGCGACCACCACCTGTGTCAAGGAGTTCAACATGGCCAGCCGCCAAGATCCCCAAGATCCTTCCCCAAAGGCAGCCCCATCCTGCTCCTGGCCAGCCCCCGAGATCCCCTGAGACCCTTCGCCACAGACAGCCCCATCCTACTCCGAGCAGTCACGGGGACGCCGACATTGTGCTCAGTGGTTCCTTGGTGTACTCATGGTTCTGCCACCTGAGAGGGCATGCCCAGCAGCGGTGATTGTGTATGGCCTGCTTTGGGACCGCATACCTGGATTCCTTCAGCCTGTGCTTTCAGGGTGGCTTTTTTTCACCAAAACTTTTCTGTTTGTGAGGGTCCCTTGTGGTGGTAGGTGGAGCTACAAGTTGCTGTTGTCATGGTGAATTGTCTTCCTGGTGGCTTCCCTGCAATCCGTTTGTTCCCTGGCAGACTGCTGGGCAGTGTGCAGCCTGGGCCAACTTAGGAACCTCCTGTGTGGGTGTCTGGGGATGCGGGCTGCAACTCTGGGCGTGCACCCTCAGTGCAACCTCCGAGGCCAAAGTGCGCATAGGGTCAGCTCTGGAAGATCGGGACAGACTCTCAAAACCGCTTCTGCCCATCACCATCCCTCCAGCGTTGTTGGGGTGGGCATAGCGCAGATTATACTGCCCTGGGTTGCTACCCGCTGGGTTTCCTCACTGGCGAAGGCCGTGTGCACTTTCTACCAAGATGTGTGTGTTTTTCTCATTGATTTGCGGGAGCTCTTCACATCGTCAGTTACACCTGCAGCAGACACGCCTCCTGGGGGACGCCGGGTCTCACCTCCTGGGGGACGCCAGCTCTCGCTGTTCACACAGTCCTTCGATGAACAGAAGTTCTTAATTTTAATTTTGTTGAATGTCTTGGGTTTTTTTTTTTCACATTCTGATTAAAGCGTTGTATCCTGTTTAAGGAACCCTCCTGAAGAATTGAGGCTATTGGCTTTTCATCCGCTTGAACTTGGGTTTGCCTGTGGTGAGAGGTCAAGGTTGAGCTCCTTTCTGGTTTTGGTTTTGGTTTTGCACAAGGACACCCAGGTGTTTGGGCCACATTCTCTCCTTCACTCCTATGACCGGTGCGTGTGGTCCTGTCCATGTCAGACACTTGTCCAGGCTGAGACGCTCTGTGGAAATGCCAGGCTGATGTCACAGGGATGCAGACAGATGGACAGCAGGTGGCCTCGAAGGTCCCGGCCCTGTCCCGCCCTGCCCCTCCACGTCTTCTGCCAAGGGGGCACCCTCTCCCACCCAGGTCTCCCACCTGGGCCCCGCGAGCCGTCCCTGCTGCTCTCGTTGTTCACGATCATGGATTCCACACGCATTAACTGAGCACCAGAGGCTGCTGTGGGCGCTGAGGACACTGCAGTGACCGCACAGGCAGAATCTTCTAGCTGGCGGGAACAGAAAACTTTTTAAATTAAATAAATATCACGGTGACAAGTGCTGCGGGGACAAAAAGAAAGGAAGGCAGTGAGTTGGGGGCCGGGGAGTGGGTGACCTGTACAGCGTAGTTCGGGGAAGGCCCTGGGCGGGTGCCACCAGGTCAAGGCACCAGGAGGTCCAGGCAGATGGAGCAGCAGGTGTACCGGTGGCCTGCAGGAAACAGCGAGGGCTGGTGGCCATGGAGGAGGGCAGAGGTGCTGCGTTCTGGATGTGTTGGAGGCTCGAGCGACCAGGTCTGCTGATGGGTGTGACAGGGGGTGTGGGGGAAAGGAGGGTGTCAAAGGCAACTCCAGAGCATTGGGTGTGAGCAACTGAAAGAAAGGATGGACTTTCTTCACCTGAGGTGGGGACAGCTGTGGGGGAGGAGCGGGTTTGGGGGCACACAGGCTTGAGGTGTCCCCTTTTATTTAGCAAACCCCTGCTGCACACCTGCTTTGGGCAGGCCCCTGTCCTAGACAGCATCCAGGTTGGGTTCTCTGGGCATGCGGTAGGTGCTCATTGAGGGTGGGGAAGTGATTGCACTGTGGTCTGGGCCCAGCAACTGAGGAAGAGGTGTCCTGGGGCTGCACCCACCTTCAGGATGGCCGTTGAGTTTCTTTGTCCCTTTCCCCCAGGCCCCCTGCTCTCCAGCTCTTGCCTCCTCTAACCCACCCACTACCCCAGCAGGCCACACCCCTCCCTGAGTGTGGTCCTTCAAGGCTGTCTATCCCACTTCTAAACTTGATCCTACTAGAGGAAGTCTTAGGGACTAATTCTCACTAAGGTGTGAATGACTGCCTCACTTTGATTTCTCCCTTTGCAGCTAGGGGCTCAGGGGGTGAGAACCCAAGACACTGAAAGCTGTGGTATGAGTCTGGGAGTCACTCCTAATCTGGAGCAGCTCTAATGGTGTCAACTTGGGGGTTGGGGTTACAGGTGGGGCTAGGATGCCTTTGTCCCCACAGCCCAGTTGAGTTCCCACTCCTCGGCAAGGCCTCCCTGATGGGATACGTGGTTAAGAAGGTAGACACACCTAGGTTTCAATCCCAGGTCTGTCATCACTTACTGACTGTGTGGCCGTGGGCAAATTTTTTTTTTTTTTTTTTTTGACAGTCTTCCTCTGTCCACCAGACTGGAGTGCAGTCCAGGGCTCAAGCAATCCTCCCACCTCAGCCTCCCAAATAGCTGGGACTACAGACAGACACACACCAACACGCTGGGCTAATTTTGTATTTTTGGTAGAGACAGGGTGTCACTATGTCACCCAGGCTGGTCTCGAACTCCTGGGCTGAAGTGATCCTCCTGCCTCGGCCTCCCAAAGTGCTGGGATTACAGACATGAGCCACTGTGCCTGGCCTTGGGCAGATTTTGGAAGCTTTCTGACTCTCAGTGCCACATCTGTAAATGGGGGTAGTAAAAGCATCTACCTAAGAAGGTGGCTTAGGGGAATCAGTGCAGTCTGGGGTCATGCACTTGGCTGGTGGGCCGGACTTTGCTGTTGTGGCCTGTCTCGGATGGCTCTGCCCTGCTTGGGCCTTGCTGCCCATCCCTTGGGCGGTGACATCGTTCCCGTGAAGGAGAGGGCCTGGCAGCATGGGACCCTCTGAGGGTCTCTGAGCTGGGGGCAGGGCCAGCTCTTCTGCACCCTAGGCTGTCCGCACTTTTTCCGGGGGCCGTCGATGGTCGGGGCAGCGGCTGGGTGTTTTAGAGGAGGCAATGCCATGTACCTGTTTCTCAAGGCTCCATGTCAGGCCTGCACGGGGCTCCCCCTCCCCACCCCCAGCTACCACAGGCAGAAAATCCTTCAGAGGGCTGGAGGCCTCTGGGCCTGAGCTCTGCACTGGGGACTGCCTGTCTCTGAAAGGTTCCCCCCTGTGTCTGCAGAGCAACCTGAGAGAGGCCTCATGCCCTATCCCCTGATGGACCCACCAAGGCTCTGGGGCTCGTGTGGAGGGAAGCTGAGGTGTCTGTCCTGAGCAGCAGCAGGACTGAGTTGCAGGACCTGAGATGGGAAGCGGGAGATGGGGCAGGGGATGCTTGTCTGGCGAATGCAGCAGGGCCTGGGAACCAGGTCTTCTGGGCTCCTCAGCCCCACTTCCTCTGCCCCTCGTGGCCACTAGCACGGGTGATGGTCAGGGGTCTGCCAGGAAGTGGCCAGTGCCATGTCTCTGTGTCCTGGGGGTCTGGCCGGACTGGGGAAGCAGCCACTGCTGGGTCTGTGTGTCCCAGGGGTCTGGCTGGAGTGCGATGGACCAGTGGTGGCATTTGGATGGCCGTCTCAGGGAGGGGAGGCTGCCCTGGCCGGATACCACCTCAGGCTGCTGAGGTTGGACACCCCACAGGCCCCAGCCATGTGTCTGGGGGATCGCCAGTGAGGGCCAGAGGAGGCACGTGGCTGGGCTTCCCTGGGCAGGGCTTTGTCAAGCAAGAGAGAAGGAAAAGAGAGGCAGGGGCAGGTGGTGCTGCTGGGGACACAGGAGAACCCAAGACACAGAGCTGGGCCCAAGTCACCCTTCACTTGGAGCAGCTCTGCGGGTGTCAGCTCAGAGTGCGGTGGGACCATCGGAATGATCCCTGGATCTCAGGAGCATCTGGGGGCTGGCTGGGGCTTCTACCCCCATTCCTTCTTGAGGAAACGGAGGCTCTGAGAGCTTGAGTGCCAAGCTCATTACTCCCAGTGGCCTGTGGCAGAGCAGAGGCTGCTGAGGTTGGGGCCTGCTCAGCCACCCACCCTCTCCCGCCCACACCATTCAGCAGGGTCAATAGTCCACAGGACCCGCTCAGCCCCCAGGGCTGGTGCAGGGATTGGGGGATCCTAGACACCGCCAAAGGGAGGCTTAGGGAGCCCCGGGCCTGGCTTCGGGAGGGAGGACAGATGCCACCAGTGCCCCCAGCTCTCTCCTTGGCCCCGGGGCCTCCCTCCAGCCCTTGCTGCTGCTGACAACCTCCCCCATAGCTGCAGACTCTTCTTGGAGACTGAGTCTCGCCTCTCGAGTGTGAGTGTGTGTGTGTGTGTGTGTGCACACCTATGCAGAGGCGAACGTGGAGTGGGACCAGCCAGGTACTGAGAGCATCCCAGAGAGGCCCAGGGCGTGCAGGGGTCCAGGTCCTGCAGTCCAGGGTTACTGATAAGTGTCTGCCGCTCTGATTAGTTCTGTGATCCCTGGAATCCCAGAAAACAGGCCTCCTGCTGATCCAATTAATGAGTTTGCCCACGTCTGTTTGCAGTGGTGAGCAGGCTGGTGGGGTGGTCAAATTAGCAAAGCCATTGTGGGTTCCTTGGTGGCCAGTAATGAAGCCAGTCATCGGAGTGCTGAATCGCAGCCTCTTCTCTCCTGGGCACCAGGGCGGGTGGCAGGCGCTGAAAGGTTCATTCGGGAGTCCCACGAGGAGCTGGTTCCTGGCTGTGGGGCCAGCCCATGGCCATCTGTCTGCTCATGCTGCCCCTGCACACTGGGGGGGTGAGGCAGGGGCTCCAGGGCCAAGGTGTGTACAGCCCCACCCTCTGGCCAACCCCATCTTCTCCCAAGGGAGAGACGAGGGAGTAGTGATGGTGGTGCAGGCTGGTGCTGGGAAAGAGGGGCCCAGGCAGGGGTGCCAAGGAGCCTCCTGGGTCCACTGTGCAGCTCACCTTGGCTCTCAGAGACAGCCCCACTGAGGCTCCCTGCTCTAGCACTGCTCTCCCACCAGAGAGACGGCCCCAAGCCCAAGCCAACTTCCCGAGCTCCTTGATGTGAGCATCTCAGGCCCCCAGGAAGAGGATCAGACACTTCAGCACATGCTCAGGGCCTTCTGCCAGCTGACTCCTGGCCCACCCCTTGTCTGCACCCCACCCCACAACCCCCAGGCCCCAGGCCCCAGGCTCTGGCCACACCCATCTCAGGGACACGCCCTGGCCCCACTGGCATGCTCCCAGCTGTGTGTCCTGCACACAATGGCCCACCTCCCCATGGATGGGTCTGACGTTGGTTTCAAAAAGGTCTCAGGCTGACAGCAGATGAGGGCAGGCGCTGGGGCCTGTAGCGGGGCTGTGCGGCAGTCGCGTGAGAGGAGTGGGCCTGGTGTGGTGGGTGGTCCTAGAAGGCGAGGCTCCTGGTATACTCTGGAGGCAGAGCCTGGGGTTTGCTGCTGGCCTGGAAGGATGGGGAGAGAAAAAGGGGATCAAGGATGCATCGAGGCACGGGAGAGGACTTGTCTTGCTGCAGGATTTGGGGGAAGCTGTGGATTTGTTGGGGCGATGGGAGTTCAGCTGCACCGTGCAGATCTGTGCTGCGTATGAGACAAAGGTGAGGCAGTGGAGTTGGGGAGCCGCAAATGTGGGGGCCTTAGCAGAGAGATGGTATTTGTTTGCTGGGGTTGCCACTGTTGAGTGCACACTCGGAAGGAGATGCCAGAGGCCAGATCTCTGGGACGCACTGGTGCCAGGAGGCCAGGAGATGAAGAGCACCCCACAGAGGAGCCTGAGAAGGGGCAGCCGGAGAGCCCAGTGAGGGTGGGAGGTGTGGGAGCAGGGAGAGGTGGCATGTCCCTGACTGCTGAGGGCTCGGGTCAGGTGAAAGCTGAGACAGGACCAGTTCAGTGACACGGAGGAGACAAGATCCTGGCGGGTATTGGTCCTGTCCTGGCAGGCTAGGAGTAAGGAGGCAGAAGCAGCAAGATCAGGCACTTCCATCGAGCGGGGAACAGGGACTGCGCCTGGAGGGTGAAGAGAGGGTTGTTCTCAATATGGGAAGAGCAACCACGAGTTTGCCTGCCAGAGAATGACTGGGAAATGAGGGAGAAACGGATGGTTCAGGAGCAAGGGAGACTACCTGGAGCCCACCTGCAGCTGGGAGAGGCCGGTGGCCATGGTCCAGCCCAGCTGAAGGGCTGCCTTGGCTGGTCTGTAGGTAATGGCGGGTGTCACCAGGTGTTGGGCAGATGCTGGTAGGTGGGGCACGTGGAGGTAACATCTGGGAAGTTCCCTTTGGAAGGTTTCTTCTCAGCAGAAAGGGAAGAAAAGGAAGCGAGGTCATCAGCCTGAGTGGGGATGGGGAGGAGGTGTTGGGGAGTTGGGAGGCAGGGGGGAAGGTGTGAAGTCACTTTCCAGGAGAGTCCAGGGGGAATGGCACAGGCATGCCTAGGATTCCTGGGTAGGTCTGTGGATGAATGGAGAGTGAGGCCGTCGGCCCGCCGCTGTCTCCTGCCATCCATGTGGGTATAGGAGCCCAGTGGATGGAGAGGTGGGTTTGGCACCCTTAGTACAAGGAGGAGAGTGATGGGGAGGAGGCCGTAATGCTGTCATTGGCTGCCAACTGAGGGCAAGGCTGGTGAGGGGCTGTGAGAGCCCCCAGTGGCACTGATGGAGTGAGGGGCACCCTCAGGCCTGAGCTGAAAAGAGAGGGGGTGTCAGAAGTGGGAACACACAGGGGTCCGCATGGGTGGAGCACAGTGGGCACCACAGAGGGTCTGGGAGCTGGGCCTGACTCCCCTCCCACCTCCAGCAGTGCAGCCCCCACCATGGCAGTCATCTCTCAGCAAGCATGGCTTGTGCGCTTCTGCCCACTAGGCTCAGTGCCAGGGTCTCACACTCCCTGCCCCGATCCCTCCTCCCAGTCCTGGGCTCTGCAGGCCAGTGTGCTCCCCGACCGTCTCCTCTCTGTAGGTTCTGTGGCTGGAAGAGGCTGGCAGAGCCCGCGCTGGGACTGGGGGCCTGGGTTTGGCCGCCCTGACTCAGGTGTGGCTGGAAGAGGCCGGCAGAGCCTGCGCTGGGATTGGGGGCCTGGGTTTGGCTGCCCTGACTCAGGTGTGGTGCTTTCAGCCATGCGGCTACCCAGGGCCTGGGCTCTTCGTCTAAAATTCAGGTTGGATAAGGATCAGTGGGGACAGCAGTGGACTGTGACCTGCAGAGAGGGGGCATGGAGGGATGCCCCGGGACATAGCCTGCTGCCCCAGGTGGTTCTGCCCCACCTACCCTCCTCGGACACTCAGCTGTCCCCTCACTAAGGGACAGAGTCCCCAGGCCTTCACCCTGCAGGCCTTTCCTGAAATCGCAGCTGGGAGCTCAGAGTTGGCTGGGCTCTCTTGGGGCACCTCCAGTCCTGCAGCAGGCACTGGGTCCCTGACCAGGAGGAGACAGCCCCTGTGCCCTGACCAGGAGGAGACAGCCCTCATGCCCTTGCACTGTAGGGCTGGGGTGAGGATGGAGAAAGGGCTCCTGACGCAGGGGGGAGGTCAGGGAGCCCTTCTTGGAGGAGGTGAACAGAGTGAACTCAAGTGCAGGGAAGGGCATGCTCTGAGCAGGGGGCAGCCTGTGCCAAGGTTCAGGGGTGACTCTGCAGCCACCCCATCTCTCTGCCTGGGTTGGCCTGCTCTGCCCTGGCCCTGGGCACGCCCTGGGTCTGCCCACCCTCCGAGGGCTCCCCAGGACATGGTGTACCAGCTCCCAGCACGTGGTTCTGCAGAGAGAGGGGGGCAGCGGGGCAGGGCTGCGGCTGCCCGATAAGATGAAGCGAGATGAAACATTTCCTGCTGCATCCAGGCAGGAGGCAGCAGCGGCGGCTGGCCAGGTCACCCCACAGCGGAGGGTCCAAAGGGAGAGGTGGGGCCGGTGAAGGAGCGGGGAGGGAGGGGCGGGGGAGCAGGACGGGAGGTCTTGAGCCCAAGTCCACACTGTCAGGGTGGCCCCAGTTGAGCTGGTGATGACTGAAGCTCACTCCTCTCCAGGCCACGCCTCCTGGCTGTGGGCCCTAGTTCAGCACCGTGACAGTCCCCTCCTCACTACATACACACCACGTACACACACAGGCACAGGCATGCATGTGTCTTTCCCCCGGGGCAGTCATACAACAGCGAGCAGCCGTGGCGATGACATTCAGAGTCCTCTGTGCAGGTGGAGTCCCGGTATCGCTGCAGAGGTCAGCCACGGGATTGTCCAGGCCTGGACGGACACGGCTGAGCCCAGAGCAGTGCCAGCAGTGACAGGCTGTCCTGTTGGACTCCGGGGCCACTGTGGTCAACCCTCCAGCCACACAGAGGGCAGAGGGCAGCTCATCATAATTGTCTCGCTGTGTGAGAGACACGCACCAGGATGGCTAAAGCGCTGCTATTGCATTAAAATCTGGCATCTCAATGTGAGGCTGACCTGGAATGGAGCCCCAGCCGGGCTGTGTGACCTTGGACAGGCCCTGTTCCTTGAGCGCTGTGAACCTCAGTTTCCTCATCTGGAAAATGGGATGGGATACACACCTCGCTTTCTGGGGTCTGAGGACTAAATGAATGGGTGCACACGGTGGGCAGGGGCTGGGGTGCCCCCCACCTTCTGTTGGGAGTGGTCTGCTGTCGGCTTCCAGGCGACACAAAGGACAGAGTCAGTGCAGCAGGAGCAAGTTGGAGGGGAAGAAAAGGCTCTTCTGAGCCATGAGGAAAGAAGGTGGCCTCATGGGCGCAGGGAACACAGGAGAGGCTGCCGGCACAGGAGAGGCTCTGCCGGGGCAAGGGATTCTGCCCACTCAGCCCGGGTTCGCACAGGCCTTGTTGCTGCTCCCCAATGGAAGGCTTGGGGCACGAGGTCTTCTGCAGGGAGACCCCAGATGGCCTTGGCAGGGGGCAGAAGGAGCTCTGCGAGGACTCGGCCCTGGGCCCACAGCAGGCATCCCAAGGGTCTGGTGTGGGCTTCCTCCAGGGCCAACTGGAGGTTCTGCTGGGAAAGGCCAGCCTGGGTCAGAGCAGCTTTGGGGACAAAGACCTCCCAGGGCTGATATCAACTCAGTGGAGGCTGAAAGGGTGGGTGTGTGACCCCCTGCTCGGCCTGGTCCTGCTCTAGGCACTGTGGAGTGCGAAGGCAGGCTCTCAGGGGCATGTGCACAGCTCGAAGGCCAGCGCCTGGCGGGAAGGTGGGGGGTGCCAGCAATGGCGAGGATGGGGCTGCGGCGGGTCCCAGGGGATGGGAATTTGGGGTGAGGAACTGGCCTTTTAGTCTTGGTACAGAGAGAGGAGTTGGGGGAACTCTGAGCCAGGGCAGAACATGGTCTGGTTGGGTCTAGAAATGAGCCGTCTGGGGGGGACTACAGTTTGGGGGGCCAGGGTGAGAACAGGAGACCTGGCACTGCAAGTCTCAAGGACAGGGCTGGTGGGGAGTGAGAGGCAGCAATCAACCTCGTCCAGGGCAGGGTGGGGTAAGCTGGGGTTTCAGGCCCCCTCAGGTGCTACATGGGGAGGAGTTAACGTGGAGCAGGAGGGAGGAGTGAGATCCTGGCAGAGCGGACACGGGGACAAAGTCACGGAGATGAGATCCTGGCTGCCTACAGCCTGGAAGGGAGGAGGAGCAATTTAGTGTTGCTGGAGCATGACACTGTGGGGCCAGGCTGAGAGCCACGACCAAAGAGGGAAGACAGAGGCTGTGCCCAGGGCATGGTGGGATCCCACAACATGCCAGGGGCACAGGGCGGAGATGGCTCTCGGGCCCTCGGCTGACTGTGCAACAGTGACAGCCGCAGCCCAGCCCCACCCCATTGTTGTGACGTCAAGTGGGAGGATGGGAGCCAGGCCTCCCCCGCAGCCTCCAGGAACCTGCTCAGCGCCCTCTGAGCTCCAGGCTCCCGTGTCCCCAGCACACCATGGAGCTAAAAAGGGTTTCCTCCCGACACCAGGGGCCCTGGAGCTCATGTAACTATCCTCCCCCAGCCCAGCAGGGCCCCGTGGGCATCGGGGAGCAGGAAGGGCACGGCCCCGGTGGCCTGGCATGATAGAGGAAGGACAGCAGGATGACAGACGCAGGGCCCTGAGGCTCCGGCCCTGACCCTAAGTGGACACTCACCTGCTCCACTGAAGTCACCCTGTCTGACTTGCAGGGTGGTGGGGAGCCAGAGAGCATCCCACCTATTTGGAAGCGCCCTCTGGCTGTCTTGTGGAGTGGCCTAGCTGAGCAGAGGAGGGAAGCAGTATCCCAGCAGGAGGATTGTGTCCAGCACAGGCTGGACGTCCAAGGTGAGGGGAGGCACCTGGAGAGGAAGAGAGGGACCTTCAGCAGAGGGGACCGAGAAAGGCTTCCTGGAAGAGGTGGCATCTGAGCAAAGCCTCACAAGAGAGGAGAGGATCTGAGGACACAGAGAATGGAGACGAGGACATGTCCAGGGGAGAGGACAGCATGAATAAGGGTCTGGATGGGTGTGGGGGCAGCCACATTTGGGGGAAATCTGAAGGCCTGCAGGGGACAGTTGTGCCTTTTAGCAGGGGCGAGAAGAGGCATCAGGCCTGGCTGGCTTGAGGCAAAATGTCCCGTCATTTTTCCTGGGGGCCAGGAGTGTGGTGTTGGGGTGTGGCCAGACCTGGCTGTCACCGTCTTCCTCCCATCCTTCTGCCTTGGAATGGGGTGGGGGCAGTCACAAGGTCCCACAGGTGGCCACAGGCTTTTCTGCATCTGTAGGATGACGGCAATGGTGGCATCCCTCTCAGGGCTGACATGCAGTGGGAGGGGCATCTCACAGGTGAGAACGGGACACGTGCACCTTGTGGTTCATGCCTGGTGCGTCCTGAGTGTCCCGTTCTCCTTCCCCACCCGTCAAGGACCTGAAGCTGGCTGTGCAGCCCCTTCAAGCCGTTCCCTGGGGGAGGAAGACAGGCATCTGTTGACAGTGCTGCCCCCAGGGTCCAAGCCCTAAGAGGAGGTATGCCCTGGAGACATGGACAGAACCTGCCCAGTCTCCTGTAGGGCTCCAGGCTTCCTGGGGTCATCTCATCCTGACACACACAGCGCCCAGGTGGCAGCTGCTCCCCACGTGACCACACCCGTGTCCACAAAGGTCGCCAAGAAGCACAAAGGCAAGGTCTCTTGGCAGGTCAGCCTCGGTGGCCCAGGCCACCCCCAGTCAGTCACCAGGTCCTTCTGCCAGCAGGAGCAGGAACGTGGTTCCATGCACTCAGCTGGAAGTGACACTGAGACACGTCGTCCCCGGGGCCCGCGTGCTCTACTGGCTCCCCCTGGGGCCGTCGCTGGCTCTGCTGACAGCCGGGCCGGGAAACCAGTGGGAGGCGGCTCATTCCCCCTTCCGCGGTCCCACAGGTCATGGCTCCCCTGCTCTCAAAACACTTCGGCAGGCCTCTCAGCTGGGCGGCCCTCCTGTGCCAGGCTCTCAGCGGCATGCCCCTGCCCACCCTTCCTTCGAAGGGGAGTTCAAGGAAGGGGAGGGTGGCAGCCCCAGCAGGGCCCAACAGCCCTGGTTCTTACCTCATCTTCACCGAGCCTTGCTTTGTGATCCTGGGCCTCTTACTTAACTTCTCTGGGTCCCAGATTTCTCATCTCTAGGATGAGATGGCCCACATGCCACAGGCTGGGAATGAGAATTTCCAAACAAGTGTTGTTACCTGGCTCGGAACCCGAGCGGGTCGCCACTGATGCTTAGTAAATGTCCTGTGAGAGACCAGAGTCAGAGCCTAGGTCAGGTCACAACCGTGCCCCCACTCACTGACTCACTGCACCTGCAGGCAAGCCCCGCCCCTTCCTGGGCCTCAGTTTCCCCTGGGTCCTAGCCTTTCTACTCTGAGCGCCTTCATTCTTCAGCAATCCCACCTACCATAAGGCCCCTTCAGAGGGGACCTGTTGCAGTGGGGTCTCCTTGGCAAGGGCTGGAAGGAGGACCCTCATGGGAGTCGCTGGCCTTGGTCGGGCCTCGGAGACAGGGCAGTTGTTCCTGGCAGCCTCAAGCGAATGCACTCATCCCATCCTGTTTTCTGTTTGCTCAGCAGCACTGGGGTCATTTGCTGAGGGTGTACCTGGGACCGGATTTCCAAAGTCCAGTCCAGCCAGAGGCCAAGCCCACCGCCCTGACCCACTTCACCTTCCCTACCATGCGCTGGGGCATCAGACCCCTGCCCGCTTCTGTAGAGCAGCTCAGGAATCCGGTGATCAATGTGTGGCTCGTGGCCAGCGCCAAGAGCTTCCCCTGACCTCTGTTGCCCCCTCGGCCTGACCCATGGGTGCTAATGGTGACTTCTGGGGTGGGAGTACCAAAATTTGATCTGTAGCAATTTTTTTCCTGATTTTTGATCCTCACTGTAGAAAATATGACAAATTCAGAAAAGTATAAAAGAAAAATGTTAAATTATCTAGCATTTCACCAGCCAAGTATAACAACATTAACATTTCTTTGCTTGCATTACTGTCTGTGGCTGTCCGTATGCAGTTATTTTTTCAATGGGATTATACAGTTCTTTTTCTGAGCATGCCCGTCTGCCTGAGTCTTGAGGCACTCTTTGAAAGCCTGATTTCTGGGGCAGCATCAGAGCCTTATTGATGGAACCAACCCCTCTAGGCAAAGGTCAGATCTCCCGCTTTGGCGCAGGGTCAGCAGGGCTGCCCAAGCGTCTCCGTGAGCCCGCCAGCTGATCCCCAGAGAGAACCCAAGAGGGGGACAACCAAGTGGGTGCTCGTCTGGGCGCTGTGTCCTCAAGCAGGCCAGCACCCTAGCAGGGCCGGGGCAGGCACGTGTCCTTCCTCACACCCATCGGTCCAGCCCACACAGGCCACAGGCAGAGGCAGAGGCAGAGGAGCAGGGGCCCCACGGCAGGGTGAAGTGGACCCCGGATCCCTAACATCTGCCAGGTCCCACAGCCCACAGGACACTCCATACATCAGCTATCGGGGCCTCCTCCTGACCCGCCAATCCTGCACACCAGGAACCCAGCCCTACGACATGCAGGCACCCGCCAGATGCAGAGCTAGCAGGGAAGGGGAACTTGCCCCCGTCACTCCC
The DNA here is from genome assembly GCF_001698545.2 of Rhinopithecus bieti. Taxonomy (NCBI): domain Eukaryota; kingdom Metazoa; phylum Chordata; class Mammalia; order Primates; family Cercopithecidae; genus Rhinopithecus; species Rhinopithecus bieti. The sequence continues at coordinate 4,669,230 of NW_016810565.1, forward strand.
CTCTGAGGCTGAGACAGTGGACCAGACCCCGCCTGTGTCCTGTGAGGCAGGGCTGAGGGTAGATCTGCTGCCCTGCAGGGAACAACTGACTTCAGAGGCTGCCGCTGCCCCTCCCCACCCCCGCAGTGATGGGAAAGGATGCTCAAAAGAAGCACTGAGCGAGTGACCAGTGACCCTGCCATGATGGGACTCGGTGCCACCGCTGAGCTGGGACCCTTCAGAGTGAGGAGTGAGGGCTGGCAGGTGCAAGGCTGGGCCCCCTTCTCTGGGTACCCACGTCCCCAACCCCTGCTACTTTGCAGATGACAAGGAGTTTTCTTCGCAGGGGGTGGGGACCAACTCCCCATCTCTCTTGGTCTCACAGGCCTCCGAGTGGCTGTGGCTGTGCCCCTGATGGTGGGCCACACATGGCCCCTAGCCCTGCCCACCCCGACCTGTTCTGAGCAGCTCTGTCCTCTTTGCTCACAGGCTGCGCAGCCCCTGGGTGCCCTTGTGCCTCGGGCAGCCCCGAGTCCTGCAGGGCCGGCTGGCCAGGTCCTCGCCCTCAATCTGGGACAGGTAACATACCTGTTGTCTCCCCTGGCTCCCTAGTGTCTCTGTGTCTGTCCCCAGACATCTGTCCCGTGTCTGTGTCCAACTCCCCGAGACAGATGCAGAGGCCCAGAAGGTGAAGATGAAGGCGTGGGCTGGCAGCACAGCCTCAGCCCTCACCCCAGCAGCCCAGCCAAGGGTTCCATCCTTGGACTTGGGCCCCCTGCAAGTGGCCAGAAGGGGCTCCCAGTGGAAGGCAGAAGGGAGATCCCTCAAGGCCTCACCATGTGCCAGGGGAGGTGGGCACTCATCCCCGACCAGGGAATTCCCACAGGCAAGGAGGGAGCCAAGAAGCATATGGGCATGCACACACATACATACGCACGCACACACACACACAGGCACACGCACTGCCGGTTAGCCCCAGATCCTGGTGTAACTCACCAGGCAGCAAGCCCAGCAGGGCCCCCCCCCAGGTCGCCAGACCTGGAAGGGTGACCCCAGCCTGGAGGACATGGCCGTGGCTGCTCTGGGCACCACACCCCTCCCTGTGTGTCTGCTGAGCTTTTTCCAGATGCTGGGGACTCTCAGCCCTTGCCAGGCCACCTTTTCACCCAGGGCAAGGGGCAGAGGCCTCTGAGCCGCAGGCCTCCAGCAGGTTGCCCCAGACTGCCAGTGGCCTGGTGACCCCACCCCACACAGTGCCACCTCTGACACTGTCCACTGTGTGGAGGGTCCTACTATGTAGAATGTGAACCAGCGACAGCCCTGCCTGTGTCTGGGCGCACCATCCCGTTCTGCAGATGTGGAGACTGAGGCTGCTGTGGCCCGGCAGGGCTCGGGTTAGTGTCTGGTGTGGGGGACACTGGACAGGGAAGGAGGTACTGTCTAGGCGACCGCAGAACCTACGTGCACAGCCTGGACCGGGCAGAGGGGACACGTTCAGAGGTGTGAGAAGCTGAACCCCCAGGACTGGGTGACAGGGCTGTGAGGGGTAAAGAGGGGTCACCATACCCACCCCCAGGGTGGGGAACGTGGAGGGCAGTGAGGGTGTGGTGGATGTGGCTGCATTGGACAGGTTGGGTGTTGAGATGCCTGAGGGCCATAGGTGGGTGGCTGGATGTGCTGGGGGTATGGAGCCTGACAGACACCCCGCTGGTTGGATGGAAGCCTGGGAGGGGTCCTTGTGCAGCTGGCTTAGAGGGGATTCGGCCTGAACGTGCAGGACAGGGGTGCAGGTGCAAAGCAGGGCCTCAGGGAACAGCCCGGGCAAGGTCAGGAGGGGCCTGTGATGTTACCGCCGGACGAGCAGAGGTGGGGAAAGATGTGGCAGGAACCCTGGGGCGGCCAAGTGCGGGGCATCAGCTATGCCTGGGGATGGGGTGCGTGTCCATGGCCAGGTGCCTGCAGCAAGCGGACACTGAGGCAGAGAGGGGTGCGAGAGCCAGGCGCCAGGGGCACTGCTGGCCCAAAGATTGTTTGGGTGTAGCAGGTGGGTGAGTGTGAGGGACTTGGGGAGGGGGGAGCAGTATTTAAGGGCTGGTGGAGCAGGGAGTCAACTGCTGTATCTGGAAGGCCATCCAAAGGCCGGGGTAAACTGAGGCTCTGTGAAGCTGCCTGACTTGTGAGATGTCTGCTCCGAGCCCACCCCACAGCCCCTTCGTCCTCCCTTCCCACACCTGTCCCTTGGAGAATCCCTGCCTAGCTCATTGTCTGCCTCCCCTCTGCACCGCAGGCTCCCGAGGCAGGGGCAGGGTTTGTCTTACTCCTGGCCGTGAGGTCTCAGACAGGTTGCTGGCTCTGAGAGGTTAGGGTAGGGGCCTCAGGGTGCCCAGGAGGGGCAGGGCTGGGTGAGGGGGCACAGTGAGCTGGGGGTGCAGTTCTCAGAAGAGCGAGGGCCTGAGGCTGGTCAGTGAGGCCTGGGGTGTGGCTGGAGAAGGGGTGAGGACTCGGGGCTGAGGTGGCCATGTGGGTGGATGGATGATGCCCTCGCCTCTTCCCGAGGGCTGTGGGCACACCGGGAGGCCCTGCAGGGAACAGTGGACTTCAGGGACTGCTGCCTAGCCATTGTGCCTGCCCTGGGAGCCCTGGATGGCATAGGAGTCCCCGGGAAGCTCACCACCTCCCTGGGGAGGACAGGCCTGTGCTGGGAAGCAGCCTGGGACCTGTAGCTGTCAAGTGCTAGAAGTGGGGTGTCCACGGAAGGCTGCCTGGAGGAGGTGGAAGAAAGCCTGAGCACTGTCCCAGAGAGCGCTCCTGGAGGCAGACCCGTGTGGGCAGCTGTGGCACTTTGCCTCAGGGATTCCCTCTTTGCTTGTTACTCTACATCCTCTTGTGGGGACTGACTCGGGAAGACCCGCCCTGCCCTTCTCTGATTTTCTCAAAAACGTAAGCAACTCTTTATTTTATTTATTTTTAAAAATATAGTCCTGGGCAGGAATCCAAGAGTGCTTCCTGGAGGCTTGCTGGGTGTGTGCCCGTGGTGCCACATGTGGTTTACTCACAGGGTCCAAACAGAAAATGCCTCTGCTCGGGGCTGGGCGACAGTGGTGGCCCCAGGAGGACTGGGAGCCTCCTGCCTGCCCTCTACTCCCCGCACTTGGGTTTGGGTCGGGAATGTAAGAACTCGGGCTCTTGCCCAAGGTCCCACAGCACATCCAGACAGAGTCAGGGTTCCAGGCCCTCTCCCACACCTCAGGTTTCCTGCATGACACCCGGGACTTCTGTCTTGTCCCGCCCCCATCTCACAGCAACACCATCCAAAAGATGTTGGTCCCAGATAGCCCCTGGACTGTGCACCCATCGCAAGGAAAGAACTGCTGGCTGCGACCCCGCTCTGACCCAGCCAAAAGGAAGTGTAGCCCCTGCCTCGGGGAGCTCAGAGCCCGCCCTGTTGGAGGCCCCCACACTATCCTCCTGCCTTTGCACAGCTTTAGTTCAGGTGAATCGTTGGCAGGCGGTTCGGAAGAGTGGGTCACGGTGGGTCTCTGTTTCCTGAGCATATGGGGCTCTGCATCCTGGGGTCCTACCCCCCAGGAGACCCCATTCTGGGGGAAGAAAATAGCGCCTCAAGAGCTGTCTGGGTTTCTGGAAGGCTTCCTGGAGGAAGGGGAACTTGAACAGGCCGGGACCTTGCCAGGTTTCCTGTGCTGCATGCAGCCTCACTGGCCATGGTGGTGGACACTGCCTGGGCATGGGTCATTGCCACCAAACCTCTCTCCGGCCCAGAGAAGTGACCCAGGGTCCCGGGGCCACACAACCATTTTGGGGAAAGCAGGTCTGGTCTTGGGCATGGCACTGCTGACTCTGGGCCTCAGCCATCCCACCCTAGCGCTGTGGAGGGGCAGGAGTGAGGGCTCTGGTCACCTGCGTCACCAAGGGCCAGCTCCGTGATAGGCAGCCTGGGTGCTGATGGGCGCTCTTTATACCGGGGTCCTTTAAACCGCCCCCAACACACTGGCCAGGTTCTGGGGTCAACGACTCCTCCAGCCACCACCTGGGATTTACCTGAGAGGGGCACTGGTGGAGTCTGAGGGACCACTGGGGCCAGACTGGCACAGGGTCAGAGTCCCTAACTCTGGGGCGCCGTGGTCTCCAGTGACGCCCGGGAGGCTGTGTGTGTGTGTGTGTGTGTGGCTGTGGGTGTGTGTGCGCGCGCGCGCAGGTACTCGCGTGTTAGTGCGGCACGCCCCGGCTGGCCCGCGGGCCTCAGTTTCCCCCGCTCAGCGCCGCGGCCCCGCCCGCCGCCGCCATGTCGTTGCAGCGCGCTGCAGGAGCAGAAGGGCGAGCTGCGCAAGCGGCTGTCCTACACCACACACAAGCTCGAGAAGCTCGAGACCGAGTTCGACTCCACGCGCCACTACCTGGAGATCGAGCTGCGGCGCGCGCAGGAGGAGCTGGAGAAGGTCACGGAGAAGCTACGCAGGTGAGGGGTGGGGCGAGGGCCGGGCCGGGGCGGGGCGAGGGCCGGGCCGGGCCGGGCCGGGGCGGGGCGCGAGGGCCAGGGCAGGGGGCGAGGCCCGGGAAATCGC
>NW_016810565.1:4674004-4692676 GCF_001698545.2 Rhinopithecus bieti
GGCCGGGGCGGGGCGCGAGGGCCAGGGCAGGGGGCGAGGCCCGGGAAATCGCACGTGGTGCTCCCCTCCCACCCTGGCTGTTGACCCCACTCAGATGCGGAGTCCAGAGGTTCTGGCAGTGGGAGCTCTTCCTCCAAAGTCACACTTTGGAGCAGCCGAGCCAGGATTTGAACCCGGCAGATGTCCAGACCCACACTGGTCCACCCGGGGCCCAGCCATGGTCCCTTGGGTCCTGATGGGAAAAGCTGTGTCTAGCCCGGAGATGAACCAGTTTAGGAACCATTCCCTTGAGCGCGTGCGGGCTAGTGAAGTGTCGATCAAGGTGTGCCGGGCTCCCTCAAACACCACACTTTTCGAAAAGCAGTTTTCTTGTGCACATTGAAAATGGATGTTTTTCTGAAATGTAATATGCACTTTCCCATCTACTGAAACAGAAAATGAAAGAAGCGAGCAACCTTTGCTGTTGGCTTTATTTGCCTCCCTGTTGCCCCCAGGGAGGACTTGCCATAGGGAGAGGGTTTGTCCCTCTCTGAACAGCCCCACCTCCTGGGTGTTTTGGATGTCACCCTCCATTCATATGGAAACCAAGTCTGGGCAGTGCAGTCAGACCTCAGTTAAAGTCTGGGCCCTGCCTGTTACTGCTTTACGTAATTAAAGTTTCACCTCAGTTTCCCTATTGGCAAGATAAGGGCCATAACACAACACATAGGTTGTCTGAGGCTGGACACCATCCCCAAGCCCCTCCCACCAACAATGGAATCTCCAAACACCTGATTCCTGCCTGACGCTCGGCTCCACTCCTCCATGCTGGCAGAACCGAGTCTTGTTCACTGTGAGGTCTCCAGCCTTACCCCAGGGCCTATCACATAGTTAGTGTTAAGTCTCTTCCCTGCTCATTTGCATTTGAACTGTCAACCCCATAACAGATTTGTAAGAATTGTGGGTCAAATGTGAGTAAACTGGCTCCACGTGCAGATGGGACAGAGTCTCTTGTGAATAACAAGCCTTCGCTTCTCACCTTCAGGGGGTTCCGGGGTGGAGGGGGAAATAGAGTCCTGGGCCCTGGCCTAGGAAAGGCTTCTACCAAAGTTTGCTTTAATGGGATGTTTTCTGCTCTGTGCAGAGGGGCACAGATTCCACCAGGGTGAGGCTGGTGGGGTGAGCTCGGGAAGTCCAAATTCAGCGCCACCCTGCTCAGCAGGCTGTGCAGCCATGAGGGTCGTGGGAGGGCCAGGCCTGGCATGACAGTGACCCCATTGCCTCCTGCGCCAGGATTCAGAGCAACTACATGGCACTGCAGAGGATCAACCAGGAGCTGGAGGACAAGCTGTACCGCATGGTGAGGCCACCAAGCAGCATCCACTCCCCCACCCCTCACCTCCTTCCCTGGGGGAGCCACCCAGCTGACACCCCTGGTCCACTCAGGAGCTGGGACCCAGGTCTTGCTGGTCCCACCCCTTTCTCCACGGAACATGTGGAGCCGGGTGGGTGCTCTCCGGCAAAGGGCGTACTTGGGTCCAGGGCTCCCCCGTGCTGCCTGAGCGGCGGGTGGGAGCACTCCAGCCTGGGGGCGTGTAAGAGGGGCTGTGGATGGAGGACATAAACTGGGAACCGGCCCCCCAGCTCAGCCTGCCAGTCCAAGGACCTGGGCCCAGGACGATAGAGAGGCCGAACTCAGGCCCTGGGTAAGCCAGAGGCAGGTTTGGGTCCCAACTCCACTCTCATGGGGACCCTCACACCACCTGCAGATGACCTCAGTGGGGTTGCCATTTTGTCTGTGACCGCACCACTGGGACATGTCCAAGAGGGACAGGGTGTGGGTTTCTGGTGCCACTCCCTCACTAGGATGAAGAGGTTTCCTTTCTTTCTACTTTGGTGACCGGCTCATTTTGTTTTTGAAACAACCTGCCCACCTTTGTGGTGCTGTCAGAGAGGCGGGGTGGCAGGCCTGGGGACGGGGCATGGCTCTGCCTGGGTCCCTGGACACAGGCCCTTTCCTTTCTGAGCCTCAGTTTCTCAATCTGTCTAGTGAGGTGGGCTGGGCTCTATGCCAGGCGCAAGTCATCTGTCCTCTGTCCCCACTCCCAGCTGCTGAGGCAGGACGCTGTCACCTCTGTGTTGCACATGAGAAACCGAGGCTCAGGGTGGCAGTGGCGTCCCCAAGGCTGTCTGGATTGGCAGTGTCGGACCCAGGAATTGAACTAGGGTCTGTCTGTGCTCGTTAACCCCGCACCTCTTGGCCCTTCAAGTGTCTTGTCATTCATGGCTACAAGGGGCAACACGGGGTGCAGTTGACCCACCAGGAGCCAACCACAGACTTCCTCCTCCCACTGTCCCACCCCCAGGGCCAGCACTATGAGGAGGAGAAGCGTGCACTGAGCCACGAGATTGTTGCCCTCAACAGCCACCTGCTGGAAGCCAAGGTGACCATCGACAAGCTGTCGGAGGACAACGTGAGTGCCACGCACACTTGGCCCGTGGAGGGCTGCTGGTGGGCCCAGGCGGGGGCTTCCCAGGATGCACTGGGAGCCACAGTCTGACTCTGAAGGGGACTGAGCTCAGCTGCTTCAACCCCAGCCTCAAGGGGCTGGCACAGGGTACAGGATGGACAGGCCGGTCAGGGCTTGGAGAAGGACCTAGTGCAGTTGGGGAAGGATGGGGCTGCCTCGCTGAGGACGCCAAGGGCGTCCTTAAACAGACCCTCTGCTGTAAGGACTTGAGCTAGGGGATGCGGGGCCATATTATCCCATTCAAGGCAAAGCTTCCTGACCCCAGGGCGGGGTCACGGCCACTCAGGACTCCTGCCCTTGGCCTGTTCCAGGGTCGCATCACAGCCATGTGGCTGCCCATGGGGCCTAATTTCAGGTACCCTGTGAGATGGGCCCAGCTGCCCCCCACAGACCCCGGACAGCTGCCTCTGAATTCACGAATTAGCTTCTACTCCTTGCCAGACCCTACTAGGTTCCAAGATGATGGTGTGAACAACACAGGCCAAAAAAAAAAAAAAAAAAAAAAAAAAAAAAACACCTCTGCCCACGTGGAGTTCACATCTGAGTGGGGCAAACTCTGGAGTATGTTAGACGTGTGAAATGCTGTAGAGAAACAAAGTGAGGAACGGTACCAGGGAGTCGCCAGCTGCGGGGCCTGCAGATTTCAAGAGGGTGCTTCTGGAAGGGGCTGCTGGGCCAAGACCTGAGGGAGTGAAGGAGCCAGCCATGCAGACATCTGTGGGAAGAGCGTTGCTTCCAGGCAGAAGAAAACTGTGGTGTGCAGCTGTACCTGGTTAACTTGGAGGACCCCAAAGAGGCCAAAGAGCGCCCAGGGGGAGGGGGAGCCAGGGTCTGAGGTCAGAAAGACCATAGGAGGCAATGCTGTATAGGCTCCTCTCAGAAACCTGGGCTTTATTCTGAGTGCAGTGGGGAGCCATGGAAGGTTCTTAAACAGAGGAGCAACATGATTGCATGTGCAGCTTCCCAGGGCTCACATGGCTGCCATGCTGGGAACAGGCTGTACAGATGAGGGCAGGAACAGAACGATCAGGAGGAGGCCAGGGCCATAGTCCAAAGGATGTTGGTGGCTCAGGCAATGGTGGAACTGGGCAGAGGGCTGAGATTCTGGTTGTGTTTTGAAAATAGAATCAACAGGACTAACCAAGATTTAGGATGTGGGTTGTTAGAAGAAGAGCTGGGCCCAACCCAGCTACAGGGTTCAGAGCCCAAACAAAAGGAGTTGCCTGCCATTTCCTGGCTGGGGATAGCTGGGGAGGGGCAGGAGCTGGGTGGGAGATGCATAGGAGCCCTTAGAGGGGAGATGTCACCAGGGCAGCAGGAGGTCCGGGTCTGGAGTTGAGCGTGAAGGCCAGCATGCCAGTGGAGACTGCCGAGGCAGCGTGCAGATGAGAAGCAGGGAGGCCCCAGGACGGAGTAGGGACCAGCAAGGATGCCTGGGAGGGAGTGGCCAGCAGGCTGGGGGGCACCGACAGTCACTTGAGAAGGGGGCTGCAGTCAATGCCCTGGCCAGCTGACTTGCCAGCTACTGAGAGACCAGGTCAGAGGACCAAGAAGAGGCACTGGGATTTGGGGAACTGGAGGTCGGTGGTGGAGCGGAGCAGTGGTTCCAGGCACAGGCCACCCTTCTAAGGAGTGTGGCTCTAACAGGAGGAGGACAGGAGGACATGGGCTCGGGACAGGAAGTGCTTCTTAACGTGACAAGGCCAGGCCCCTTACGTAAGTGGGCACTAGTCCCGGGGGCCTCTCTGCAGGGATGGTGCACATGAGGAAACTAAGGCATGGCCAACTTCAGTGGTTTCCCAGGTAACCCAGGTGGTCGCTCGCAGACGGGGCCAGAACTCAACCTCGGGACTCTGACTCCAGCAGCCCCGGGCCCTGGGCAGCCAGAGCGCTTGCCTCCACCTGCTTGCTCTGCCAGAATGTCCCATGAGCATTTCCTCCCCAAGCCAACAGCTGCAGCTGCTCAGGAAAGGCTCCCAGCTGTCCCAGAGATGGCCACCTCAGACATGAATAGCCCAGGCGCTTGGGTACTCAGCCAGGTGCGCCAGGGGCTATGGACATGGCACCGGCTTCCCAGTGGCAGCCACTCCTGGCTGTGGCTGGTGGGGCTCAATGGCAGACCTGGGCTGGCTGGGCAGTGCTTGCAGTCCTCTGGTGCCAGGGGCAGCTGATCGACTGGGGTCACACAAGGGGCCAGTTCTCAGCTCTCAGGCAGTCGTGCTGTTCTGTTCCTAGGAGGCCCAGGAGGGCACTGACAGGGGCTTGGTGACTCCAATTCCCTCCACCGTGTAGGCCAAGTTAGGGGCACCAGCCTTCAGTGAGGGAGGCTCCAGGGCCGTAGTGGGGGGACAGAAAAGCGCCTGTGTCAGAGAGAGCCTTCCCTGGACAGCAGGACGCCTGGTGCTGGTTGGGTTGGGACTGGCCAGCCTTGCCAGGAGCAGCCATGGGGCAGCTCAGGTGGATCACAGGGCCTCCGGGCCACCCCAGGGCTAGCTGTCAGAGTCCTCGCAGTGGGGACCCCTGTGGGGTGGGAATGCAAGCCCCAAACACAGGCACATGCAACGGAGATTCTCAGTGGCAAAGCCACACCCCTTGAGTCCTACTGTTTGCATCTGTTTTCAGCTCAGGAGGCTGAGCCAGTGCCCGCCTGGGCCTGGGGTCACACACCTGCCCGGTCCCTGCCCAGCCCTGCAGCCATACTGTTTCCAGGCCACACTTTGGGAAGGGGGGTGTGAGCAGGAAGTTTGAAGTACAGGGTGGAAGGTGCTGGGGGCTCATCCTGCCTCCCATTCCTGCCTGGCACTCCCTCCCAATCATCTTTGGAAGGACTCTGGGAGCCTGAGGGACAGGTAGAGGGAGACCAGGCCTGCTCTATGAGCCCGGGGGGCCCCCAGGAGCTCAGGGCCATTAGGGCTCCTTCTTCTACCACTGCCCCCCACCTTATGGGAGGTTCCCATCTTGGCAGGGTCCCGAGGGCACCGGCTAGGGCAGCAGCAGGGCCCTCCATGCTCCGGCAGCCCCAGGTCAGAATGAGGCCCTCATTTTGCAGGCAAGAGTGTGGAACCCAGAGAGGGCCGGAGCCAGCAATGGGTCCCTGTCCTGCCAGGCGCACAGCAGGCCCTGTGCACCCCACTGCCCCCGCTGGCCACTCGGCGCTGGTCAGGGCGGCGGGGCCTTGGCTGGGGTGAGTGGCGCCGAACGCCTTCTCTTGTCTTTTAGGAGCTCTATAGGAAGGACTGCAATCTAGCGGCCCAGCTGCTGCAGTGCAGCCAGACCTACGGCAGGGTCCACAAGGTGTCTGAGGTAACGTGGCCCCGCAGCCAGGCCCACCCCGCCCCGGGACCACCGGGCTCCTTTTGTGCCAGTGCCACCCCAAGGCCATTCCCCAAATATCTTTGAGGAGGAAGATGCCGGCTGAGCCTGAGCCTCCTCTGTCCCCCTCGCTCCTGTGGGGCCATGACATTCCTGATGGTGGAGGGGATGCCAGAGACACCCCACCTCACACAGCCGGGCAGCCCCTGGCCCTCACCAGAGTCCCTCTGGCCCACCCCAGCTGCTGGTTGCCCTCTGTTCCCTTCGAGGGCTGCTCCAGGTCCTTGCTTCCACTGAGCACTGACACGGCAGAGTGACCTTTGCGGAACTTTGCAGGAGCCTGTGGCTGGGCACGATGACTGACGGTGCCTATTTCAGAAAGAAAACATTCAGGAAAGAGGGCGGGACTGAGGCCACATGGCAGGCAGGTAGCAGAGCCAGGACCCAGAACCAGGCCTGCCCGATGCCCAGGGCAGATGGGCCAGTGGCCCACACCGGCCTGCCTATGGCCACTGCACCCTGCGCACCCTGCCCCCCAACCCTCCCCTCACATGCAATCTTCCAGCCAGGCCTGTGTTCCTTTCCCCTGGTCCTGGGCCATGCCTGAGACACTCACAAAATAGATCAAACAGTAGCAGGACACCCCACGCGGCACCAGGCATGCCCAGCCCTGGCCCGCAATCTTTGTTGCATCTGTTTCTGAAGAGTCTGTCTGCTTCAGGAATGCTCCGGCAGCGTGACTGGGGGGCTGGGGAGCGGGTCATGCCCCCAGTAGAACCCATAAACCCATGGGCCTGGGAGAGCAAGTCAACCCCTTGCTGGGCACAAAATGGGTGGGGTGGGGCTGGGAGTGGGTGCAGCCTTGAGTGGGACCTGAATCAGACCTGGGTTCTGGCTTCTCCAGGTGACTGCAGCTTCTGGGCTGTCCTGGGTGCAATCGGAGTGGGGTGGGGAGAGATGACCCAGGATCCCAGGCACTCACAGCACCCACACCCCTGGGTGCTTGTTCAGTACAGCGTCCTGGATCCAGGCTCCCCGTGGTGTGATTTGAGAAGCCGGGAGGCCCCGTTCGTCTGTCTGTCTGTCTGTCTGCCTGTCGGTCATGGCTAACATCAGTCCTCAGCTTCAGGGCCAGGGCTGGGCCGCCATGCTGACAGTGACCCTGTCCCTGCCCTCCCGCTCCCCCTACCCGTTCCAGCTGCCCTCGGACTTCCAGGAGCGCGTGAGCCTGCACATGGAGAAGCACGGCTGCAGCCTGCCATCCCCGCTCTGCCACCCGGCCTACGCCGACAGCGTCCCCACCTGCGTCATTGCCAAGGTGCTGGAGAAGCCGGACCCCACCAGCCTGTCCTCGCGCCTGTCCGATGCCTCGGCCCGCGACCTGGCCTTCTGCGACGGGGTGGAGAAACCAGGCCCGCGGCCCCCCTACAAGGGAGACGTCTACTGCAGTGACACAGCCCTCTACTGCCCGGAGGAGCGGCGGCGCGACCGGCGGCCTAGCGTGGACGCGCCCGTGACCGACGTGGGCTTCCTGCGGACCCAGAACTCCACCGACAGCGCGGCCGAGGAGGAGGAGGAGGCCGAGGCGGCGGCCTTCCCGGCGGGCTTCCAGCACGAGGCCTTCCCCAGCTACGCGGGCTCACTGCCCACGTCCAGCTCCTACTCCAGCTTCAGCGCCACGTCGGAGGAGAAGGAGCACGCGCAGGCCAGCACGCTGACCGCCTCGCAGCAGGCCATCTACCTGAACAGCCGCGACGAGCTCTTCGACCGCAAGCCACCCGCCGCCACCTATGAGGGCAGCCCTCGCTTTGCCAAGGCCACGGCCGCGGTGGCGGCCCCGCTGGAGGCCGAAGTGGCCCCGGGCTTCGGGCGGACCATGTCACCGTACCCGGCCGAGACCTTCCGCTTCCCGGCCTCTCCGGGTCCCCAGCAGGCCCTGATGCCCCCAAACCTGTGGAGCCTGCGGGCCAAGCCGGGGACCGCCCGGCTCCCCGGGGAGGACATGAGGAGCCAGTGGCGGCCCCTGAGTGTGGAGGACATTGGCGCCTACTCCTACCCCGTGAGCGCTGCCGGCCGGGCCTCACCCTGCAGCTTCTCTGAACGCTACTACGGCGGGGCCGGGGGCAGCCCGGGCAAGAAGGCCGACGGCCGCGCCAGCCCGCTCTACGCCAGCTACAAGGCCGACAGCTTCTCGGAGGGGGACGACCTCTCCCAGGGCCACCTGGCAGAGCCCTGCTTCCTGCGGGCGGGCGGCGACCTGAGCCTCAGCCCCGGCCGCTCGGCTGACCCACTGCCCGGCTACGCACCCAGCGAGGGGGGGGACGGGGACAGGCTCGGGGTGCAGCTGTGTGGGGCCGCCAGCAGCCCTGAGCCCGAGCAGGGTTCCAGGGACTCCTTGGAGCCAAGCTCCATGGAGGCCTCCCCAGAAATGCACCCTGCCGCCCGCCTCAGCCCGCAGCAGGCCTTTCCGCGGACTGGTGGCACGGGGCTGAGCCGCAAGGACAGCCTCACCAAGGCCCAGCTCTACGGAACCTTGCTCAACTGAGCACCTGCGTGCAGGCCTGGCCGTGGGCCCCTCCCCGCCAGCCCACGGGGCCCCAGAGGGGCCGGCCCCACCTCTCCCCAGCCCCGCTGTTCCCCGCCCCTGCCAAGGAGGAGTCTGTTCCTCCCAGCACCTCCTCTCCTCCCCAACCCTGTAGGCCTGAGAGGAGGATCCCCCACACCGCGGCGTCCACCCAGCCCCGCCCCGTGGAACTCCACTTAGAACGTTTTCACACGTCCTTCCCCATGTGAGAGGAGCATCCCCCCTTTTATAAAGCGAAACTATTTTTATAGAGAAAAAGGGTCTTTCTTAACGCACTTGGCCTCCAGCTCCCTGGACGGCTGCCTTGGCGTTTTCAACACAAAGCTCCTTTATTTTTTGGGTGAGGGTGCGTGGGGCCTGCCCCTTGGAAGGGAAGGGAAGGACGGTGTCCTGTGGAGACCAGACTCTGCAAGTAGGAAGTGGCGAGACCACCCCCGCCAGCCAGTGACAAGGGAACCCTGAAGTTGTGTCCATGAAGAGGGAGCTGAAACGAATTCGGGGCTATGAAGTGTTTTAAAAATCCATTTTTCGCAGTGTGGCCACCACACCGCCCTGAGCCCTCCCACGGCCCATAGTCCCTGGTGGGCCGGGATGATGCCCCAGTGCGGCCGGTGCTCATCTCCGCCCCCCGGGTCCACCCCCTGACACCGTCTACTCTACCTCAGACATGATGAGGCCCTCCACTCCTGGTTTCTGTAGCTTGCATTCTTGTCGTCTCTGATGCATGCCCTGTCAGTTAGTACTGTATTTTGCATTCATTAATAAAAGACGCTGGTGGAAAGAATCTGGGTTGGGCTGTTTCTCCACCTCCTGCCTTTTGGTCTCGGGAACCTAGGGCCCCTGGTGTCCCTCCCTAGTCTTGTTCTCTGCAGCCAAGTTGGGCCCCTTAACCCCACTTCACACCCCATCCCCATAACACCCGGTCCCCACCCCGGCATCCAAGTTCCTGTCGAGGGTGTGGATTCTCCTGCTTTTCCCAACCCACCGGATATGACAACTCTTTTATCTCATGCTCCTGTGCGCTGCCCCACCGATTTCCTGGCCCCTAATCCTCGTGTCTCAGACTTGGCTTCTGCTCCTTGAGAGGTACCGGGGGTGCAGACGGAATGTCGGCAGGCAGCCTTTTCCCTGGGCACACAGGATGCTGCCACTCTGCTCTGCCTTCCTGCTGGTATTGGGAACTGGCTGTCAGTCCAGGAAACGCTCCTTTGGTTAGAAAAAAAAAAAAAAAATTGCTTTCTTTTCTCCAGCTCTGTAAGATTTTCTCTTTGACTTTGGCTTTCTGCGGTTTCCCTGAGGTGTGTCTGGGTATGGAGTTCCTTCTTAGGAATCCTTCGTAGGATTCTGAGGGAGTCTCATATCCGTGGATTGGTGTACTTCACCAGTTCGGAAAAATTCTCAACTATTATTTTTTTAAAACATTTCTCTGCCCATTCTGTTTTCTCTCTCCGGGTTTGTTTCCCAGACCTGTGCTACCTCAGGCCTGTAGTGGCCCTGTCACCCTTCCCTGCACCCTGTGCCACCCCAGGCCTGCAGCGGGCCCTGTCACCCCTCCCCCACCCTGTGCCACCCCAGGCCTGCAACAGTCCCTGCCACCCCTCCCCACACCCTGTGCCACCTCAGGCCTGCAACAGTCCCTACCGCCCCTCCCCACATCCTGTGCCACCCCAGGCCTGCAGCACGCCCTGCCGCCCCTCTCCACACCCTGTGCCACCCCAGGACTGCAGCGGGCCCTGCCGTCCCTCCCCACACCCTCTGTGGCTGCTGCGCTCTCCCTGCTACACTGTGCATCATCTGTCTTCCAACTCACTAATTCCCTCCTGTGTCTATTCAGCTACCACACACAGCCACTGGGGTTTTCATTTCAGTTATTCACGTTTTTCATTTCTGGAGTTTCTACTTGGTTGTTTTACAAATCCACAGTGCCACTTTCTTAGCTTCCCATTCCCTGGAGATATTTTCCAGCTCGTCTCTTATTTCTGTCAACATGGTGGGCACAACCATTTCACAAGCTGGTCTGGGACTGGACCTTGTGGTCTGTGCAGGCCTCCTCATGGTTCCTGCTCCGGCAGCCCTGTTTCTCTGGACGCCTTCTCATCTTGGACACACACTCATCCCTGCCCTTGAAGATGTGCATGTGTAGGTTCAAGGCTGAGGATGGAGGCCCCTCCCCAAGGCGGCCTTTATGGCTGTCCCTGTAGGTGCCTGGGGGCACGTCCCAGTGGGGAGCACCTCACCCCAGGCTCATGCCTAGAGGTTCCCTGGCACACCTGGCTTTGTGTGTAGCCCTAGCGTTGCTCTGTCTCTGGTCAGACGACTCCAAGGAGAGTGGGCACCAGCCGTGGCTCCCTGCATCCTTGCCCTTCCACTTCCTCTGCAGAAGAAGCCAGAACCAGCCTGGCTGTGTCTTCTCCAGCCATAAGTGCCGCCCCAGGAAGCAGCATCCCAGAGCCAGAGGAAGCTTGGAGAGGTTTGGGATTCTGGTCTCCTCTCTGGGGCCGTGGACAGAACAGGAGCCACAGTCCTCACTGAGCTGGGGGCAGCCAGGAGGGCAGGAGAGAGAAATAACTGGCACCCGGTGGGCAGAGGCATCCCCAGAGGGGAACCCAAGCCTCAGCTGCCCCAGTGTTAGCTGCAAGATTTCTGTCACTCAGACATGGGAAAGCTGAGGTCAGAAAGAGGGGCGCTCTGGCTCTCCCACCTCTAGGTGACAAAGGCCCTGCCCAGCTCTCCTGGGGGCTACCGAATCAGACGTACCTGCCCTGGGTGGCAGCCTTGGCCCAGATGTGGAGGGCTAGATACAGGCTGTTGGCCCCCACATTGCCACCTCAGTGCCTGCAGCCCCCGAGATGGCCTCTGCACCTCACAGGGCTCTCCTGCCTGGGCTGCAATGCCTGCCACAGCCGGGCCTGCAAGGTGTCCTGTTCCCAGAGCAGCCAGCACTATTAGACCCTTGCCTAGGACTGGGTAGTGACGGTGACTTTGGCTGCAGAGCCAGGCAGCCTTCCGGCTCAGGAGAGAAGAGGAAGGAGAGGGTCCACACGGCTTGCAGCAGCAGGGTCAGGCTGACACCCCCAGCGCCAGGGGTAGTCAGGACACTGCTCCTTGTGGTGCTGAGGCTGGGGAACCTTGGTTCACCACCCCCAATTCTCATGGCTCAAAGCTGGCTCAGCAGGGCCCTGAGACTTAGGAGCACCGATGGCTTGACTGGTGACTCTTTTCTCGCAGGATCCCTCGGGCTGGGTCTCAGTGCCCCGCTCCTCTCCCTGGTGCTGTTGTCAGCTGGCAGCCTCATGATGGCCTCAGGGACCTGGCTCTGCCCACAAGGAACTCAGAGGTAGGGGAGTAAGGCAGACAGTGTAACACTCAGCTCAGGGCTTCCAGAACACAGGGCCTGTGGGCATCTGAGAAGGGAGGGCCCTCATGCTCCAGGGGGATGAATGAAATGGGTCAGAGGAGAGGATCACACTGGGTGCTGAAAGATGAATAGGAGTTCAACAGGTATTTTAGGCAAATGGAACAGAGCCATGAAAAGGCACAGATCTGTGACAGCTGGAGAGTTCCAGAAACTGTTCAGTGCTCCCATGGGGCTCCCAAGGGGCTGAGCTCTGGAGCTGGCAGTTTCCCTCTGGATCTGCCCTTTGACGTTCTGCACTTGGACTGTCCCCACAGCTGGACGGGAAGTCCTGGGCAGTCCCCATCTACCCAGGCAGCTGGCCATGGCACGGGGTTCCCTGCTCCACCCCTGACCTCTCCCTGCACTGAGATCCTGCCTTGCCTTCAGGGAGGCCCTGTCTGCGCATCCACCACCCACCCACACATCCATGTATGTTTCGCCTCAGCTCTCAGTAGGGCAATGCAGGGTTGGGCTCTGCCACCAGCTGACAGTGTCACCTTGGGCAAGACCCAGGCCTGCCTGGCCTGCTTCCCTTTATGGAGCCTGAGGACATTCACAAATGGAATTTCCAGGGACCCTCTAGGTAGCTGGGTCTCCCACCGTACAGAAAGCCAAAGTGAGGTGGAGGTGGTGCCCACAGGAGGCCATTTGGGAAGGGATCCCAGGTGCAAAAAAGAGCACAGGCTTGGGGTCAGAGGGCCCTGGGCACGGCTCCCTGCCCTCAGGGCAGCAGTTTCCTCTGCTGGACAGTGGGGATCGTGGACACCCTGTCAGGAGCTGTGAGCACCAGCTGCACTCAGAAAGAAAGTCACGGCCGCGCCTGGCACACAGCAGTGCAGCCAGCATGTACAGTCTGCACGGCATCTGGAGGTGAAGCCGTTTTTCTCCACGATGGCTTTGGATCTGGCATCTCAGATTTTCTAGGAGAGGATGAAGGTGAACACTCAGCCGCAGGAAGGTGGGTGGAGGGAAGAGACCACACTCCTTTTTCATTCCTGCTCCGCATTTTCTAAATTTAGCTTTCTTATTTTAAAACTGCAAACAGTGAACTCCCTGACACCTTGCTGAGGATCAAAGTCAGTCTTTAAGAATGTTCTTTGGAAGAAAGTATTTGGAAAAAGAAATAGATAAAAGCATGGTGCACACCTGCCATTCTTCCCGATAAAATGACCTAAAAAGGGAAGGGGCTGGCAGCCAGCTGGCACCCACAGCGACTTGTGTTGAGAAATCAAACCCACAGAGGGCGGAGCTAAGAAACCACCACAGTGGGTTTTCTGCGAAGCCCTGGGTGGCCCCGTGGCCCCAGAAGGGTCAGAGCTTTGGGTTGGTTCAAGGCCACCAGCTTGGAAAATAAACGGACTTCAGGTGCACAGAAGTGGAAGGCGTTTGTCCCAAGTGAAGTTGGGTGACAATCTGCAAAGTTCTTTCCTTTGCCATGTCTCTCCTCATCCCCACAGACCCCCTTTACAGATGAGAAAACAAGGCTCAGATAAGCAAGGCCCCTGCAAAGGTCTCAGACCAGCAGGAAATGGCCCTGGGACGTGAGCTGGTCTCCTGGCTCCGAGTCCCACAGGTGGCAGGCAGTGGTGTGTGCCCAGCACAGGAGCGGGGCCAGGAGCCCAGGTAGACAGGAGGCCTTTCAGCAGCTGTATCCCAGCCCTCGGAAGCCTGACACAGTGTCATCTGTGACTGATGCTCACACTAAATCAGTGGCAACATGAACATACAACGGTAGGGAACAATCACCAAGTGCTGCGATGAAATTCTCAATCACAAAATCATCATCAGGAAGGTGGAAAACCACTGGGGTTTGCACTGGGTCAGGAAGCAGAGCATCTAGACTCCAAGGTCTGGGGCTGGCAGTGAGGTGTGGGATGGGAAAGGCAAAGGAGAAACGGCCTGAGAAGCCCAGGCCTCCCTCCACCCCGACCACTGCAGCTTTCCCACCCCATGTGTCCGGGTTCATTCGCACAGCATCCATTCATTCCACAAACACGTGCTGAGGCCTGCTCAGGCCTGGAGCTGGGGAGACACACCCTCATGAAAATACTTGTAGGAGGGTCCTGCACTTGGGGAGATCACTTTCCCTGCTACCAATCACAGTTCCCACCCCACCTGCCCAAGGAGCCTGGGTGTGGAGCATAGGTGTGACAGAAGTCAACCAACCTGAGTCCTTCCCTGGACGCGTCCAGTGGGAATGAATGAGGGCGGCAGCCCCAGTTGGTGGTTTCTGCCGTTAGATTGAACCTGGACAAGGCCAATGCCCAGAGAGTGACAGGGACAGCAAGGGTAGGAACAAGGGCCCACCACCCCATGGTCCACTGTGGCGAGGTCTGAGAAGGGAGCCACATCCGCCCTCTACCCTAAACTGGCTCAGCTCCTGCGTCAAGTGGTCAGCCTGACACTAAGTCCCAGCACCACTTCTGAGCGCCTGTGACACACGGGCCCTACCAGGAAACACACAGACACGGTCTCACGATCCCGAGATGGACGTTATGTGTTCTTGTTTCACAGAAGGAGAAACTGAGGCACGGGGAGCTAGGCAGCTTGCCCAAAGCCACACAGCGATGAAGGACACTGACAGGCCACGTTCTTGTGGAAGGCCCACTCCGTGCCGGGCTCAGGCACCAGCAAGGAGCAGGAACCCCAGCCTGGGGCATGTGCTCCACTGCAAATGCAGGTGGAGGGCATCAGCGGGGCTGGGGGCTCTGTGGGGAAAGGGGGCTGTGGGTGAGGGAAGCTTTCATGAAGATACCACCCAAGCAAGTACTGAGGGAAGGAGGCTGGGAGAGGGGGATGGTGGGCCCAAAGGCCCTGAGGCACCATCAGCCTGCTGGGTGGGGGTGATGGGATGGGCCCCACAGGTCACAGGAGCTCCCCTCTCAGAGCAGGAGGAGAAAGGGCCAACGCCAGAGGCGTGACAAGAGGGAGGCCCCAGCAGCCACATGGGGCAGAGGGCAGAGACTACCCATCTCCCACACCAGCCTCAGCACCACCACCCCCAACCGCCTTGCTCAGGCCAGTGGCAATCTTCACTTTCGCCAGTGACCAAGCTCGCCGGGCACAGGGTGCAACTCTTTTCACCAAAACAGCCGTTCTTGAGCCTGAAAGAAACACACAGAAGGCGCTCCCACTGTGGATCATGAGGGTGCTGCCCCCACGTGGGCCAGGGATCCCACTCACCCTGTCCTCAGGGCACAGTAGGGGACACTGGGGCCATGCCCTCAGCACCCCCAGGGCTCAGCTCCAGCTTCCTCTCCCACAGACAGGCACACAGTAGGTGCTGTAGACCCGGATGCCTGCCATGTGTCAGGCTCTGTGGTGACTGTGGGGCAGGAGGGCTCAGCCCTCAGAAGCCCCACCTCGGGGCCTTTGCACTGCTCCTCCCTCGTCTGGGATACTCCTCCAGTGGAGCCCAGGGATCCCAAGGACCCCCTGGACACACTGACACACAGGTCTTCACCCACCGGCTCCAGGCCAGCTTCAGCCCCCTCCTGGGACACCCCCAACAGACTTGACCTTCTCTGACCCTAGCTGTGAGCCTACAGGCTGGCTCTTCCGATGCCCCACTTTACAGATGCGGAGATGAACCTGGGAGAGGAGTGGTGCCTTGTCTTGCCTCTGCTATGGCGACAGTGGAGCGGGGACAGAATCAGGGGGAGGGGAAGCCAAGTGCCCACCTCTTCCTGCGTCCCCCACTGCTCTGGCCCATGGGCGGCCTCTTCACATTCTCTGCCTTTCTCCACTGACTCCCCTGCCAGGGACACCATCTTCACCAAGTTGAGGTCTGCCTCCTCCAGGAAGCCTTCCAAGGTACTGGTGGGCCCCACCCTCACCTGTCAGCAGATCCCTGGGCTCCTGGAGTGGCCCCTCAGTTACAGTTCTGTTGGGGTTTCCATCTAGTCAGCCTGTGCAGGCACCTGGGGAGCCAGGCCTCCTCCCAGCCCAGCTCCTCCAGGCTCCTCAGGGGTCCCTCACTTCTCCACGAGGCTCCCTCAGCAGGCGAGCACACCTGCGTGTGCAGCACGCACACTGGTGGGGCAAGAGGGGGCCCAAGGGGCCCAGGGCTTGGGCCAACCAGGGGCCCAGTTGGCCACAGTCCTGGGGAGTGCAAGCAGCTGGGGCCTGTGAGGCTGGTGGGGCACTGAGCTCCAACAGAATCCCTGAGGGCAGACCAAAGACCCAGACTACCCCCACTTCAGGACTCCCTTGCTGGGACCCCCAGAGCGGGGTGACCCCATCTCAAGTTCGCACGTTCTCTCTGTCTCCAGAGCTCCAGCAGGCCTGGGAGGAGGGAGGTGAGAAGAAGCCGCTAATGCAAACTTATTGCTGAAAACACTTAACAAATAGCAAAACACACATTTATTAGGCATCGCCGGCCGCCTGCCAGGCGCTTTCACTATTGTAGTCCTCACACTCCTGAGGCAAACAGACTTTTGTCCCCACTTTACAGACGAGGAAACTGAGGCTCAGAGGGTGGTACCCAGGACCCACAGCCAACCTCTGTGCTCATTCCTCTCATATACCCTTGAGGAAGAGGGGAGTCCCAGAGCCCAGCTGGCAACGGGAAGGTTCAGTGACACAAAGCTCAGTGCCAGATCTTCATGTCCCCTCCCCAGGAGCAGGTGGCGAGGACGGAGGGCAGCACGGGGTGGTAGGTGGTGCCGACACAGGCCTGCGTGTGCCCCTGCAGCGTGCATGCCCGGCTGGCCGTGCGGAAGCTGTACATCAGGACCCGGCCATCGGCGCTTCCCGTCACCAGCAGGTCACCGCCTGGGGAGCACTCACAGCCCACTGAGTAGCCCTCCACCTGCAGAGAGGGACACAGCGGGTGAGTAGGCTGCACCTGTCAAGCTGGGGTGAGTACGCCCATTCTACAGAGGAACAGGCCAAAGCCCCGAGCTGACAGAGCAGAGCTGGGCTTCACACCCCATTCCCTGAGGTCAAAGCCCAAGTCCCACCCATGAGGCTGTAGAGCCCTAATGCGGGCTCACATCCCAAGGCCAGTTCAGCAAATCCAGGGGGATCAGCTCCAGCCCAGCTGAGGAGTCCGGCCTCAGGGACAGTCACCCAGCCCCCACCCCTTTCACCCCATCAAGGATGGCCTCACTGCGGAAAGGGGAGGGTGCAGAAATGGCACCCATGACCATTCTGTCCTGTTCCCACCCCCCACCTCTGAGACCTGTCTGTGTGAGCCAACTACTGCTTCCTGCCCAGTACCTGGGCCCTGGGGTGAGGACCAGATGTGGCTCAGGGACTTGAAGAGACAGCAGGCCACATGGCATGCACTCAACCAGGAAACAGAAAGCAGGATCCGCCCAGACAGAGGCTCCATGCACCCCAGGGCCCATATCCAGGACTGCCAGGAGGCTTGGGGCTGGGGCTCAGCATTCGCCTGGGAGACAAGGACAGAAGTACCTTGTGCCCTTCATAGCGCCGCCGTCTGCTCATCCGGTAGGGCCACACAGTGGAGAAAAGGGCCAGGTAGTTGCCATTGGTCTGTGCCAGGAACACGGGCTCTCTCGGGTGCAAGGCGAGGCTGGGGCAGGTGAACCTCTCCTGAGAAAAGCAGAGCCACAAATGGGTCAGAGAAGACAACCCCTACCTGGCACTCTGCTCTGAGGGGTAGCTCAGCTCCAGCTTCCCCTCCCACAGACAGGCACACAGTAGGTGCTGTAGACCTGGGGCCTGCTCCCAGACCCTTGCTGGGTGTCTCCATTGGTTTCCTATCGCTGCCATGACAAATCGCCACAAGCTTGGTGGCTCAAAACACACACGTTTCACATCACACAGTTCTGCAAGTCAGAAGTCTGAAAGAGGCTTCGCTGGGCTGAACTCAAGATGTTGGCGGGGCTGCACTTCTTTCTGGAGGCTAGAGGGGACACAAATTTCCTCCATGTTTCCCAGCTTCTACAACCTGCCTGTGTCCCTGTGGCAGGCAGGAAAAAGCCCCCCAAAATATACCCATGTTCTAATTCCTGAAACCTGTGAATGTTACCTTACAGGGTCAAAACCAAGGGTCTCTGCAGACATAATTCAGGATTCTGAGATAAGGAGATGATCCTATGTTACGCTACATGCAGTCACATGCAGCCTTAGAGAAAGGAAGCCAAGGCTGGGCGTGGTGGCTCACGCCTGTATCCCAGCACTTTGGGATGCTGAGAAGGGCGGATCTCTTGAGCCCAGGAGTTCGACACCAGCCTGGGCAACACGGCAAAACCCCCATCTCTACAAAAGAAAAAAAAAAAAAGAAACAAAGAGAAGGCACAGAGATGTGAGACACAGTGAAGGTGGTGTGAAGACGCTGGCTTGGAGGGCTGGGGAGACGCAGACACAAGCCAGGAACGCCGGCTGCCACCAAAAGCCAGAAGAGGCCAGGAGGGATTCTCCCCTTGACACTCCAGAGGGAGCACACCCTGCCAACAACTTGATTTCAGCCCAATCAAACTTAATATTGATTACGAACTTCAATATTCGTAATCCAGAACTGTGAGGGAATAAGTTTGTGTTCTTCCAGCCACCAAGTTTCTGTAATTTGTCACACAAGGATAGAAAAGGAATCTACGCCGGGGGCGGTGGCTCAGGCCTGTAATCCCAGCACTTTGGGAGGCCGAGACGGGTGGATCACGAGGTCAGGAGATCGAGACCATCCTGGCTAACGCGGTGAAACCCCGTCTCTACTAAAAAATACAAAAAATCTAGCTGGGCGAGGTGGCGGGCGCCTGTAGTCCCAGCTACTTGGGAGGCTGAGGCAGGAGAATGGCGTAAACCCGGGAGGTGGAGCTTGTAGTGAGCTGAGATCCAGCCACTGCACTCCAGCCTGGGCGACAGAGCGAGACTCCGTCTCAAAAAAAAAAAAAAAAAGAAAA